>NW_017728949.1:21700529-21705330 GCF_001723895.1 Crocodylus porosus | reverse complement strand
AAGATTAGAGGGAACTTTTAAATACCTCAGCACTGATTTTTCAGTTTCTCTGTTTACTAATTAAATATTTGTATGACAATGCACATGTTGAAAACAAGGCAACAACTCAGTATCATGTAGGTACCCTTAAATGGATAGGACTATCTCGGTTAACTTGGCATTTTTAGCTGAGAACAAGGTATCTAACACAGTGAAGTTAATCTTCTGAACTCTAAAGTAGCCCTAACTGGTGATGTAATCTTTTTTTTAATAGAATGAAATTATGAATCAATCTTTTGGGTATTCTTGATGACAAATGGGATTGTTCTGACAATGGAGAAACAAGCATCTGCTGAAACATCCTCCAGTTGCACACTGGGTGCTCTTGGAGGGCATATGAAGCAGGAGAGAACTTTCAGAGCTGCAAAGCTGAATGCTTCTCTTGCATCCAAAATCAAAAGTAAAATAAGAAGTGAGTGCTATTACTTTACAGTGAAATAAATTACAGCATATAATCTGTATATTCTATGTACAATTAAAGTAAATAGTATGTGCTTAATAAGTGTGATTTGCTAAACTGATGCCTGAATAAAGAAAATGATAATTAATGTAATAACAAGAATTTTAGAATGGGATAGGGGGTTAAGTAAGACACAAGATTTTAAATGACCATATCTAGATTACTTAATGTATTCTTGTATGTGACATAGGCCAAACATTTTGTGGCTCAACGCTTATGACACTCGTAGTCTTCCATTGGACATTCAAATATTGAAGCAGCCAAAGTGGTGGACCTTTTTGAAAACGTTCTCCTTACTATCAACTTGGCCACATCCTGCTAGTGATAAATGTAAGAAATACTTCATGGAACCAGATAGTGAAAATTAAGGGTACCGATGGTAGTGTTGGGGTGATGTGTTTAACATCTTACAGTAACCGAACAGTGTCTGCACTCTGTGGCATTAGTAGCTTCATTTTACAGGCTTCAGAGCTAAACGCATACATTTGCTATCATAGTTCTGAGAGAAAGATAATTAAGTGAGACTTAGTTTTTCCATGTTGGAAATCAGGTTTGTATTTTAACCCTACCAAAATGACCCTGTGAAACTTCTCTAATCCTCAGTTTCCTCATGTGTAAAAATGAAAGGAAATAATAGATACTTGCCTGTCTTCTAAGGCAGAAGTGAGGCCTTACTGAATATTTGTGAAGGCCATTCTAGGAACATTAGACAGGGAATGAAGTACAACTGGAACTAAAGAAATCCTTTCTCCAACCCAGTGTCCCTTATGTTAAGGCAAAGAATATTTTGAGAGTGTGATCTTTTTTTTCCCCATGTCTTGTCATGTTCTAAGTGTAATATAAATGCAATGCAGAAAGCTCAGAGATGACTTGGAATATATGCACTGTCTTTGACACATTAAAATCAAGCACCTAAGAATGCTGTAGCAGTTGGGGAAACAGTGACCATTGTGAGTGGACAGACTTTCAGGACAGTGGGAAGCATGTCTGGACTAGAGAATTCTTCTGACTGCCAAATTTTAAATTCCTACCCAAAATGCTTAGGATACTAGAGCTCTTAACATAAAAAGCCCCCAAACACCTACATCATTGTCAAAACTACCTTTATGCTAATTTCCATTGCTATGAGAAACAGCCGCACTGTTTTTTGCTCAAAAAATTCCAAACTGACTCCAAAATCACACATTTAGCTTTAACTTAAACCTGAGTGGCTAGTTTTCAAAACTGAGAACTGGAAAGAAGTTTGTAATGAATAATGCTATGCAGCTATATGAAAAGTGTTAGGCGTGCAGCCTGTAATTCGTATTGAGACAGTCTGGTTTAGAAAGTGTTGAGGGATAGGTAAAAAGTAGAATATTTGTATTATTTTGTCTCCTTCTACAGACAACTCTTCTTTTTTTAAAATATCTTTAAAATATAATAATAAAGCATTGGCTCTGGCTCTGAGTGCAGAGAAGGAAAATTCTCGGAGGCTGAAGAATGAGAAGCTCTTTCTTCAGAAAGAAGTAGAGGAGCTGCAATTTCATAACATTTTGCTTCGTCAAAAACTAAACTGTTTGGTATGCTGTCAAGTAATATGATTACTTTCATTGGATCATCTTGACCTTCTGTTCTGTGTCCCACTAACAACTTTCTTACGCCTGTCTTAGCATTATAATCCTCCTTTTCACTTGTATTTATTAGTAATTTTTATGTTTACTTTTTTTCTGACTTGATCATGAAAATGTATTACAGGGTGCCTTTACTTTTGTTTGTTGTTTTTCATAAATAAATCTTCAGTCATTTAAAGACAGTGTCTTTAAAACTTCATTTGTGACTTTTTATATATGCAGAACAAAACACTCATAGATATAGAAGCATTTTTGAATAATAATCTCTTAACTGCAATCAAAATAAGCAGTCTTTCTGAGGTAAGTTTCTGTTTTTTAAGCATATTGTAGATAGAAGGGATTACTGCTTAGTTTTTTAGTCAGTATTATAGCTTAAGCACAGATACATTTTCAATAGAACCTGAGAGACTTATGAGGGTAAATTATTTAGGCACTTTTGAAAAATGTGTCCTAAGTATTTAGATTTTTTTGTGAAATCCTGGCATTAGTAAAGTTAGTGAAAGTTTTTTTTTTCCTGACTTCAAAGAACCCAAGATTTTGTCCCTTGTCTTCTGAGACCCTTAACTTAACAAACTTAGCAAATTGTCTTAATGCAAGTTGTACAAAGGTGCTGCTGATTAATCAATAGGTGGCAGCCTTCACCAGTGAGCCAGTATTGTTCTAACCTGGCATGGACTGTGCTGGGGGAGTTCACATCTTTCAAATAAAACTTCTTGCTCAGTAGTGCTCAAAATATGGCCTGTGAAGCCAGGTCATCTGGCCCGTGTGGGGCAGTGCCAATTTTAATTGCAGCTCTGGGGTTGAACCTGGCACGTGGAATAGTTGTGTGCACCAGAAAGGTTGAGTACCCAGAGATGTGGGTTTTCCAGAAGATTATGAGTCAGAAACATTTTTAATGCCCTTAATAGAGCATGATCATTCAGCATGTTTATTTGACTTATATTTAGTAAACAAAACTAAAAAAGTACCCCCATCTTAATTTTATGTCCCAATAGCCACAAGTATTTGAACTGAAATATTTGATTTGGAAAAAAATTGAATACAGCACACTTACTGTGGTTTAAGTGTTATATTTAAACAAATGCAAAGCTTTATGCAGGAAGAAATTATTTTTATTGGAATATTTGTAAAAACATAAAGACAATACACAAAACGATGTACTTCCCTTGCATTGTTTGTTTAAACTGAAGGAAAAAAAGGAACTAAAAACTGTTGATACACTAACTTTAACACACCCAAAGAACTGTGCATGATATGCTGTGGTTGTCCACTCATCCATCTATTGCAACAGACTTTAACTCTCTTCCCCTGAGATCATGGTGCCACCTCCAGTTTCATTGTCACTATCTGTAGAATCACTTGAACAACTTATTAGTTCCATTTCAGAATCAGTTTGAGGCCAATCTGATTCAGAACTACTTGAACCACATTCTCTTTTGCTAAGGGATTGTTTTTTTTACCAATGAGCCTATGGGCAAGGGCAACTTATCATCACGCTGCATCTTTTCACTAATTCTGCTTCTGAATGATTCTCCAGAAGCAAGGGATTTTGAGAACTAGAAAAAAGGTTAGTGGTGCATTCATTTTGTTTTGATTTGACCTGCACAGTTGATTAGGTGAATTCATAACTTGATTTTTGGTTTGGCTTATTATGTGAGTATATTTACCTTCCTGTTTACAAATCAATAAAACATATATATACTCCCTCACATACTTCCTAGGGATAATCACATGAAAACCATTAATTACAACTTTGAAACTGCCAAGCTTGCCTAATACTGTATTGGTATCCATTCATTGTTACTAATTAATTTTATGAAAAAATGAATTTTTAGAAATGGAAAATTTCCTGTGGAAAAGTAAAGCACTGGAAAAATTTCCGCCCCACATCTCTGTGAGTACCATTGCTCTAGCTGCAAACAAATGTGAGTGTTAGACCCAGTATTATAGGAGTATTCGGAATAGTTCCTTAAGTTCTGCTTTCCTACATGTTTAATTTCAATACAATTTTTTGAAAATTTTCTGTTTGAAACTATTGTTCAGCATTCTTCTGCATTCCTATATAGTTTCTGCACTTCAGTAGTGCCTGAAGTAATTTCTGTATATGTACAGCTTATAAACTACTTTAGGATGAAAATAAGTATAAATATAAAAAATATTTAGGTTGGACACAAAATAAATTATACCTCATTGTTGTATTCTTAAATTGTTGTATTCCTTTGATGAAATATTCTTTAGGCTGTGCAGATTTATATGTGTGTGCTCGTTCACTCTGCATATGTAATGATGATGAACAGTAGTATCTCCTGCACTTCTAACTGGCTAGTCTGTTTTTTGCTAATGATTTAATTTTTCTAGAGAGCATTTCCAATACTGCAGACCCTTGGGCAGCTTCTAAGACAACTAATTCCGTGTTCTTCTTTTTTCTTAGCATCCTCAGAGTCCACTTCTACAACCAGATGGTAAAAACAGCCATGTTGGTAATCCATCAAAGATTTCACATCATTCAGTTAGGTAATATCTAACAAATAGGAGAGCTTAGGGACACGGAATTCAGAAGCTTTTATAGATCTAACTACAGCATATTATTCTGTAAAGAATCATTTAAAAAAATCAGGAAAACTTTGTTTAGTTTGATAAAGAATTATACGAGACATAAAAACGATTAGCAAAATATGTACCATATTTACTT
>NW_017728949.1:21690623-21700429 GCF_001723895.1 Crocodylus porosus | reverse complement strand
ATGTACTTCCCTTGCATTGTTTGTTTAAACTGAAGGAAAAAAAGGAACTAAAAACTGTTGATACACTAACTTTAACACACCCAAAGAACTGTGCATGATATGCTGTGGTTGTCCACTCATCCATCTATTGCAACAGACTTTAACTCTCTTCCCCTGAGATCATGGTGCCACCTCCAGTTTCATTGTCACTATCTGTAGAATCACTTGAACAACTTATTAGTTCCATTTCAGAATCAGTTTGAGGCCAATCTGATTCAGAACTACTTGAACCACATTCTCTTTTGCTAAGGGATTGTTTTTTTTACCAATGAGCCTATGGGCAAGGGCAACTTATCATCACGCTGCATCTTTTCACTAATTCTGCTTCTGAATGATTCTCCAGAAGCAAGGGATTTTGAGAACTAGAAAAAAGGTTAGTGGTGCATTCATTTTGTTTTGATTTGACCTGCACAGTTGATTAGGTGAATTCATAACTTGATTTTTGGTTTGGCTTATTATGTGAGTATATTTACCTTCCTGTTTACAAATCAATAAAACATATATATACTCCCTCACATACTTCCTAGGGATAATCACATGAAAACCATTAATTACAACTTTGAAACTGCCAAGCTTGCCTAATACTGTATTGGTATCCATTCATTGTTACTAATTAATTTTATGAAAAAATGAATTTTTAGAAATGGAAAATTTCCTGTGGAAAAGTAAAGCACTGGAAAAATTTCCGCCCCACATCTCTGTGAGTACCATTGCTCTAGCTGCAAACAAATGTGAGTGTTAGACCCAGTATTATAGGAGTATTCGGAATAGTTCCTTAAGTTCTGCTTTCCTACATGTTTAATTTCAATACAATTTTTTGAAAATTTTCTGTTTGAAACTATTGTTCAGCATTCTTCTGCATTCCTATATAGTTTCTGCACTTCAGTAGTGCCTGAAGTAATTTCTGTATATGTACAGCTTATAAACTACTTTAGGATGAAAATAAGTATAAATATAAAAAATATTTAGGTTGGACACAAAATAAATTATACCTCATTGTTGTATTCTTAAATTGTTGTATTCCTTTGATGAAATATTCTTTAGGCTGTGCAGATTTATATGTGTGTGCTCGTTCACTCTGCATATGTAATGATGATGAACAGTAGTATCTCCTGCACTTCTAACTGGCTAGTCTGTTTTTTGCTAATGATTTAATTTTTCTAGAGAGCATTTCCAATACTGCAGACCCTTGGGCAGCTTCTAAGACAACTAATTCCGTGTTCTTCTTTTTTCTTAGCATCCTCAGAGTCCACTTCTACAACCAGATGGTAAAAACAGCCATGTTGGTAATCCATCAAAGATTTCACATCATTCAGTTAGGTAATATCTAACAAATAGGAGAGCTTAGGGACACGGAATTCAGAAGCTTTTATAGATCTAACTACAGCATATTATTCTGTAAAGAATCATTTAAAAAAATCAGGAAAACTTTGTTTAGTTTGATAAAGAATTATACGAGACATAAAAACGATTAGCAAAATATGTACCATATTTACTTAAATCTAAAACAAGGTTTTCCCTCAGGTAGCATAGGGATGG
Source organism: Crocodylus porosus (assembly GCF_001723895.1). Classification (NCBI taxonomy): domain Eukaryota; kingdom Metazoa; phylum Chordata; order Crocodylia; family Crocodylidae; genus Crocodylus; species Crocodylus porosus. The sequence goes on along the minus strand of NW_017728949.1, from coordinate 21,698,851 downwards.
GGGGAGGGAGCAGTACTGCAGCTCTGATTCTGACCCTGAGCCTGGGTTGGGGCCAGAGTCAAACCCACAGTAGCCTCCTGCTCCCCCCTCTGTTTGCCCTCTGCAGTTTCTGCCACCTGCCCTGTCTTTAGGGTTACCATATGTCCGGGTTTTCCTGGACATGTCCTCTTTTTTGGACGCCTGTGCTGCGTTTGGGTGGCTTTTTAAAACAAGAGCAAATGTCTGGGTTTTCTGCTCTCCCAGGCTGGCTGCTTGGGGCTGGAAGCAGTGGCCAACGTGCACAATTTCCCAGTGCAATGAACAACCACCTGTAGGCAGCTGAGTGGGTGAAAGGCAGCCAGGAGCTAGAGCAGGAGCTACCCAGCTGCAGCTTCCCCCCTGCTTGCCTGGGCACATGGTGTTGCCACTTCTCTGTGCTACCTGTTGCCCAAAATGGCACAGAAGGTGCAGGGGCCAGTGAGAGCTGAGCAGCATCTGAATGATTGCAGCAACAGTGGGAGTAGCCCCACCAGGAAGCTGTGAGCACTGGCAGTGCCATTGGTGGGAGTGGGCAGGGCTTGGCCCCATGTGGAGTGCTGGGAGGGCAGCTGTGGGCCGGGTGGGGGGTGGATTGCACCTGTACTACACTGCCTAGGTGAGCTCTGCTGCCTCCTACCCTGCTCCCCCACCTCCAGCCAGTTCCTAGGACCTAGCATGTGGACAGCCCCCTCCACACACGCACATGCCCTGTTCCCCCCAACACACACACACATACACACTATATAAAACAATAACATTTCTACTTCATAGTACAATTTGTGATTTTCAGATCTGGAGAAATATCTGTGAAGATTCCTTTAGTTGCAGCACATAATGCAAAACAGAAAAACAGCCCTTCTGTATGTGAAATAGCAGATGATCTTTGTAGAAACACTGCTGTTGCATCCAACAAAGTCTCCTCAGATAAGATCAGTTCTGAACTGTTACTGAGTTCTGAGAAAAGTAATTCAAAACCGAATGAAATAGACAAAATGCAAATGGTCTTAGATGCAAGTGTGTGTGTCAAAGGTATGCTAATTTATTGTTTAATAGATTTTATTTTTAGACATTACTATAACTTGGCCTATAAAAGTGATTTAATTGCCATCTGACATAGTACATCTAAGTGAGAATTACAGTTCATGCCATTTCAGGCTGCTTTCAAATTCATAAACCTTAATATTTATTTGTACTTAATTTAAAGAGGATGTTCACCCAAAACTGTACCTGTGCTAAAATTATTTAAAGATCAGTTCTTGTAAGAATAATAACCTAAATGGAATAAAATGAACATTAACTTACTATAACTCAAGAAAATGTAGTATATTCTATTTCAACCACATCTACCCCCTTCTTGCAGATTGCTTACATTCTGTCAGCTCTGTGAAGCTAGCAACTCCAAAGCATTAACAAATAAACCAAGCTTCATTAAATAAACAGATTTGGGATACTTTGGACATGGGTAAACATCTCCTAGAGATGAGCGGCTCACTCAGACAATGCCAGGCTGCTACCTATGATAAGGTGACTGCAACCTGCAGCGCTGACTGCGCCTGTGATCATGCCACACTGGAGAGAGTCTCAATTAAGAAAGACCATGCTTGGCATCTGGTGCAGCTAGTACCTGTCTGTTTACACCAGTAATTTGTATTGCTGTAACAACTGAGTTCCAGGACTCAAATATAAGTAGTCTTCATTGACAGATCTGCAGTTCCCTGTTGCTATGTTTTTCTGTCTTTTTAAATATTTCTTCCTGTACTTCCTGAGATCTGGGTGGCATTTTATAACTCCCTCTTTGGCATTCAACTCATTTTTTTCATGAACAGATCCAGACTGCCAGCTAATTTTTGATCTGCTTGTCTGACCACATACTCCTATTGGATAATGTTGGATAAAGATCTCCTAGCAATTTAGGAACATCAGCTTTCTTTGCTTTTATTATAAGAGCTAATGCTGCCTTCAGAGCTATTGAGTAAGCTGGGTAATGATAGGAAACTGTGCAACCTCTGACTTGAGAGCCCTGAGAGAGAGATCAGTTGGGCATAACTTTAGTAGCTTGTTTTATGATTGAAATTTTCTTCCCCAAACTTCCAGCTCTGTGCCAGGGATTTGGAAACACTTAGGGTCCTGTAGGGTTTCCATGCTTATGGGCCATTGCAGGAAATGTGGGAGCCATAAGAGCTGTGGCTAATTTTCCAGATTTACAGAAGTGGAGATAAGAACTGAAAATCAGTACTAGCCAGGGTTTCTAAAGTTTCTAGGCTCTCAGTTCAACAGTAAAGAGACTGGAGGTAGTCCCTGGTGTTCTGCATCACTGGACTGTCCCAAAGCAGCAGACCCTGAGCTGAATGACTGAGAGATGGAGATATAAAGGAAGGTATTACCTGTGGATTACTTTTTTCTCTTATTAGACTGGGTAAACACCTGATTCCCTTATGGTAGGCTGTACTGAGGCTGCAGCATTTAGAATAAGATTTCTGGCTCCAGGACAGCCTTCTTGGCGGGCTGCCCCAGACTCTGGAAACCTGTGCTTTCCAACAACCCACCAGAAAACTTGCTTGCAATTTGATGAAAATTTGTCAAATTTGTGATGTTCTACTAAAATATGTCAGGTTTCACAAGTATTTTCCAATGAAAGTGTTGATGGGAAATGTCAACCTGCCTTAGTCAACAGCATCTCATGATCAACAACATGGAAGGCAGTTGATAGCTTCTATTTCTGTATGTGTTTGTATATGGTATATACTGTATATAGCATATTCTGAAGAAAAAAATGCAATATTTCTAAAATAGGCGTTTCTGTATTTCATGAAAGTCAAATGATATTGTTCCTCTTTTTTTTAAAGTAATTTAAATGTGCTTTTTTGGTTGCAGAAAATCAGCCATGGACAGAACTCAATTGTAGCTGTGTTATCATCTCTGATGTCAGTAATGTACCATCTATGGGCCCATTTGAAGAGTTTATGAAACCACACTATGATAGTCCATTACCATTAAATGAAAATATGACTGAGTGGAAGAAACATGCACTATTTTGTAGATCAGATATTAAATCTACTATAAAGGAATGTAATAAAGAGGGGAGTCTAAATAATGAGTCATATAATATAACTGATAATGGCAAAGTGATTACCACTACAAGTGCTTGGCCAGAACTAAGTTTGTCGCCTCAACTTCCTCCTTTACCAGTTCAGTCTATCAATGAATTTGGTAAGACAGAATCAAATAAGATGCACTTGGTTAGTGAGAGAAAGCCTGAGGAAACTGTTTATGATGCTGATATGGAATTGACAGCTAGTGATTTGCGCGAGATCCTCACAGTTGCATCAAAAGCCAAAAATAATAGGAATAGTAATGTAAAAAATGATAAAATTTCGGCAAATTTAAGAAAGGTGAGATATTCAAATACAGGAAAAAAGAATAAAAAGAAAATGAACAGCAATACTAGACGCATTTCTGGTTTTCCAAATGAGGACGGGTACAAAAATACTGAAGTTGCTAAAAATTCAAATATTGCTGAACCAGAAGCTGACATGTTTCAAATGCAGATAAAACCTGTGGCTCAAGGGAATGCTTTGAAGAAATGGAAATTGCTGAGAATCAATAAACATGATTTTGGACAGAACTCTCAAAACAATCATAAAAATGTCAGACAGACCTATGTGGTTAATTTAGCATGTCCTGATGAACCAAAACAAGAAAAAAATAAAGAAGGTTGCTTGGAAAACATGGCTGACAAGCTCCAAAACCCTGACTTTATCTTATCCTCTAGCAAGGTGCTATCAAAAGATTATAGTATTAAAAGTTTACAAAGTAAAGAAAATGACATGTCCAATACCTTGTCTCTAGAGCAGAACTTAGCAGTTACAAATGGGAAGCATAATAGACCAAAAATAAACAGAAAAAACTTTCAAATCCCTTCTGAAATGAGCAAAACAAACTACTATGGAGAAAAAACTGGACAGCAGCCAGACAGCTGTTCAAAAAGTTCCAATGCAAAGGCATGCCAATCTGATTGTAAGACAAAACAAGACCAGAAGAGTAACAGAAAGAGTGAATATCACAAAGATAATAGCTGCAGGGACAGTTCTAGTTATACTGTACCTATTCAGAAGATAGGCCAAAAGGTTAATATTTCACCAGGAAGCTCAAAGCATCTCTTGACAAAAAATAGCCAGAAAAATAATATTAATAAATCAAAAGATATTGCACCATGTACATTTTCTGTAAAGCAATGGTTAAAAAATGAAACCCTGTCACGCAGTGAAGTTCTTGCAAATAGAATTACCAAAACACAGCAAGTTCAGGGAGTTTTCGATATTCAGACCAGTAAACCTAAGAACAAACAATCAGCTAAATCCTCCTTAAAGAATGTGGTTGACTGCAGCATTAAAAAGCCTTCTGTTTTAATTTTTCCAGATAATCAGATTAAGAACAAAGTCAAAATTATTTCTAAGGATCCTGAGATTAGGCTAGAAGGATATGACAGGAAGCACATTGACCAGATGGAACAGAATGTTTTGCATGACCAAAAGTCCGAAACAGAAGTGGAGTCCTTCATGAACAAGTTGATTGTTAAACCAGAACTACTGCATTTTATGCCTAAAGAATCAGAACTTTTAAAATTCTCACCTGTGGCCTGTTCTGAGGATATGTCAGTTACTTCATGCAGCTCTTATCAAGGGAGTCTTTCACACAAAAAGCTCCCAGCTGCTGACCACCATAAAATTTCTGTAAACTTCCCTCTGCTAAAGAACTCTGAAATCTTAGAAAAAACTAATGAGACACCATTATGCACTAATAAAAAATGGAGGAAAGTTGAAATTACTTTTGAAGGATCTTGTCAAAAGAACTTAATACTATGCAATGGTAAGTATTTGAGCCATGAAAAATCTAATGAAAGGTTAGACTGTAATATGTTATATAGAGAAAGGGTAATTTCTTTGAATATTGCTAATATAGATCCCCCGCACTATTAGTCATGTTATTTATCTTGATTTTAGTCATGAATTGTCAATCACTATCAAAAGTGGATGAAGTAGGGGTGGTAAAAAAAGATTGGAAATCGCTGATACTGTTTTTTCTTTTTTGTGGTAGATAATGTTCCTATTAGTTTATAATGTATCCCAGGTTCATGTGTATTCAGGCTTCTTTAAGTGGTTTATAGTCTCTGTGAACCAACCATAGTTGGTGCTTGTACTATTCCTGTAAAGAGTGTAATAGAATTGTATTGGGAGATTTTCACTTGAAGAGTTAAAATGGAAGGTTAAGCAATTTCTTTGGCAATTATGTAAGGGTAAAATAATCATTTGAAGACCTATTAGATCCTAATTCTTGCAAATGGAAGATAGAGCCAAGAGTCTTTTCCATTAACTCTCTCAATTCCTACCAATTACTTTCCTATAAGATCTACAATACAATACTAATACAACTACAATATTAATTCTGAGGCCTTTGCCAAGAAAATCCTGTTCAGAATTTGTCTAACATGCAGCTATTAAGACACTTTATAGGCATGCAGCTATAAAGACACCAGGACATTTTTCTGTATTTTACAGAAGAAAGTTCAAACTTTTCAATTGGGTTTAAATTTAAACAAATATGGTTAATCATACTGAAGCAAAACAAGTTACCCTTCACAAATCAGGGGTATGCAGTATCAGTTCCTTTTAATGTTACTCCTTTATCCAATAGCCTTAGAAATAAAATAGACTTAATACTATAACTCCTTTATGCCTATATAAATGTTTATATGCAGTTTACAAGTAGTCTTCTGGCACAGGGATATACTCCACATTGTGGTGCTTTGCCCATCCTCTGAATCCCCGGGAAACCCATGATGGGTTTCATAGTTAAATGCTGGCAATATCAGACTGCCACAAAAATTCCTTGTGCTCATAGCTAGCCAGATTTAAATTATAGCAGTTGGTAGGTTGTACCAAGAGTCAAAGCAGTCCTTAATTCATTCCAAAGTAGTTAAATTATAGAACTGATGAAAAACACTTTCCTTGTCTAGTCATTGTGTCTTACGCTGAATGATACTTGGTAAATCAGATCGTGTGATTCCAAAGTAGTATTTGTGCCAATTAACAAATATTAGTTTTTAAAACATTTTAAAAAATTAATTTGGTAATTCAGAAATTATTTGAAATGAAGGATGCAAACAACTGTATTCACAGAGAGTCAAGCTCTGCAAGATCTGACAAATATGAAATTATATCCCCATAATTCCTTGCCTGAAACCCAGAAAAAATTTGAAGAAAACTCAAAAACACCAGCTAGACCAAGAAAAAACATTTGCTACAAAGAACCCAGATTAAACAGGTTAGTAGAACTATTTTTTCCCAGCAAGTTGCATATTGCATCTGTATCTAAAGTATCTTATCTAAAGTACTAGCAAATTGCCCATCAAGCATGATGGGGGGGTGGGGCAGAGGCCTGCATTGCCCCTCCACCCCCAGCCTTGGGTCAGGGTCCAGCTTCCCTCCCTTCCCCACCTGCCACTTTGGGCCCGGGCTCATTCACTTTTCTCCCTCTCATTGTTTCGGGTCCAATTCTCCCCCACCCCCTGCTGCTTCGGGTATGGGCCCATGCCCCCCCCCCACCTCCTGCCTCCCAGAATGGGGAGGAGGGGAGTTTGCATGCAGGTGGTGGCAGCTGGGTCTGGTGGCCAGCAGTGGCAGCCACCGGTGGAGGCAGCTGAAGGCGGTGGCATGTAGCCGTGCACTGCCACCAGTAAACTCCCCCTCCCCTTCCTGCTCTCTTCCCTCCCTTCCTCCTCTCTCCCCGCTGCCTCCCGCTCCCTCCTGGCTATTGTTGGGGTGCCTGCTCCAGCCCCTCAGTGTCATAGCAGCACTCTGCCATTTGGGGAGGTGAAGTCAATGTTACGCTGCCAGCACCCCATGCCGCTGCCATCTCCAAGGAGCAGGGCTGGAGGGAGTGAGGCCAGTACCACTGGCCTCACACCCCCACCTCCCCACTCCATCCTCTCCATCATGGCAGCGCTCCAGTCCCCACTGTCTCCCTCTGCCTCCAACGAGCAGAGGCACGGTGGGGCGAGGTCAGCACTGGTGGCTTCCCCCCCCCCCCCCGGCCCTTCAGTCCCTGGTGTCATGGCACTCCACTGTGTCTCTGTCAGTTGGAGCACTCTTATTGGCTGCTGAGACAACCAGTCAGAGTGCAAATAAAGCATTACAGACAGACAGACAGGCTAAGGCTTTTATAATATTAGAATTGTATCATTATTGTACCTAAAGTATCCCAAAAGCATATACTTCTGTGACATCTGACTGAAAGACAATACTATGGAGAAGGATATGGGATTCTTGGTAGATCACAGACACAGTATGACTCTATAGTGTGACATAGCTGCACAAAAGGTGAATGTGGTTTTGGGATGCATCGATAGAAACATTAGGTGGAAGACACAGGAGGTGATAGTGCCTCTCAGCTTGGCACTGGTTAGTAGGCCTGTGTGAGTCAGCAGAGATCCAATCCGGCCGCTTCGGATGGCCACTTCGAGGAGTGGATGGCCGCTTCAGCCCCTGCATGGATCTCCTTGAAACTTGGCAGGCTTTGTGGCCTCAGCAAGAGCTACCACCCCTGCAGTTTTGACCCTCCTGTGTTGTAACACAGACATGACATGAGTTTTGCATTCAAGAATTTGGGGTATGTCACAAGCCGGCTAGGCACTGTGAGTGTATCAGCTGTTAGGCTGCTGAGTTCGGGATCAAGGAGGTGAGCTGGGAGTGAAGTAAAGGCAAATTTACTTATAGCTTAGCATACAACAGTTAACAGAAAGGTTAATGCGACAAACAGTACAATAATAAAGGGCTAATAGTGAATGATAACAACAGATAGAATAACAAAGAGTTCCTACATGGGGTTGGCAACTTATCGGCAGTCCCTCTAAGCCAGTTGCGTGCCAAGTTGTTCCAGCAAAGTCAGGCGTCCCCAATCAATGCTGTCCAAGGGGTCACTGGGAAGGTCCCTTGGTCAGGATCTGGTCCTCACTCACACCGGGAGTCCAGGGTCCAGGCTTGGTACAGCTATGGTCCTTCTGTCCCATCCTTCTAACTGGTCACTTGACATGCACATTCCTTTATACCTTATTTTATGCTAATCTGTTGGCTTTAGAGCCACTCACAATCTTGCCCTATAGCTATTACCCTATGGGATCAAAAGGTGTTAGAAATTATCATGAAAGGTTA
>NW_017728949.1:21686282-21690188 GCF_001723895.1 Crocodylus porosus | reverse complement strand
TATATTTATTGCGCACGATAGTAACCCCTCTGGTTCTGGCCATCACAGGGGTACAGTTGCCCTCAACCCCCTGCACTGATCTTCTTGAAACTTGGCAGACTTTGTGGCCTCAGTAAGAGCTACCACCCTGCAGTTTTCACCCCGCTATGTTGGAACACCTAGATGTGACATGCTTTTTGCTTTCAAGAATTTGGGGTGCTATTCCCCCAACCCCTGCATCAATCTTCTTGAAACTTGGCAGGCTTCGTCCTCTCTGCAGAGTCTACCAACTCTGAAAATTTCATCCAAATTGGACAAAAGCAACAAAGTTATAGATATTTTATTGTTTCCCCATTATACCCTATGGCTGGATCTCCAACGCAGCTCCGAAGCTCTTTGGAAGCTCTGAACCACTTCGGGAAGCCTAATGAGGCCAGCGCTTTGATCTGGATGTGCTGCTTTGGACCCCAAAGCTTCTCCAGATCTCAAGCTCTGGCTGAAGCCTAGCACAGCCCTACTGGTTAGGCATCATATAGGGTATTGTGTGCAGTGTTGGGCTCCACATTTTTAAAAGAATGTAGGGAACTTAGAGAGGGTACAGAATCAGGAAACAAAAATGATAAAGGGCTTGGAGGGCGAGTCATATGAATAGGGACCTACCTAATTTGCAACACAAGCTCAGGGTGCAGCAGCACCTTTAATCTTGCTCTTTTCTCTACCCAGTGCCCACAACTGCTACTGCTAAGTAGCCAAGAGGCAATTAATGCCACAGTTTTTGCCTCTCAGCCACTCAGTGGCAGGAGGAGTGGAGGGGGATGCAGTGAAAAGAGCAAGATTAAAGGTCCCACTATGCTGTGAACTTCTCCCACGATTTAGGTAGGTCGCTACGTATGAGGAGCGGTTGAAGGTGGTAGACATGTTCAGCTTGCAGAAAAGTTGCTTAGGAAGTGACATGATAGCAGTCTTCAAATACTTCAAGTACTGCCAGGCAAGGTTCTTTGAACAGATATGATATCTTTTATTAGACCAACTGAGTAGTTGAAAAAAAGTTCTTAGCAAGCTTTCAGGCGCAATCACCCTTCTTCTGCTCTTCTGAGACTCCAAGGAATGTGATACGCTATAAACTTCCATAGGACTTCAAGGACTGCCATAAAGAAGAGGGAAAATACCTTTTCTGTCTTGCTGCAGAGAGTAGGGCACAGACCTATGGCTTGAAGTTTCAGCAAAGTAAGTTTAGATTGGGTATCAGGAAAAACTTCACCGTTAAAATGGTGAGACAGTGAAAAAGACTGCCAGGGAAGCTGTGGAATCTCCCTCAGTGAAGGTGATCAAGAAGAGGTTGGGCAGCCACTGACTGGGGATTTTCTAGGCATATTTTTTTATGGGTATTTCCCAGGCTTCTGGGCTTTGCTGGTTGATGCATGGGGCTAATATGGCCTGTCCCAATCCCCCCCACCCCCTGATGCTGCATATGTCAGGGCTTTTTTAAGCCTTCCTCAGAGGCATTGAGTGTTGATTGCAGCCAAGCCTGGGGCTTGTGACTGGGGTGTGCCAGTGTTTCTGCTGGCACGTAAGCCCAGGTGTTCCTGGCTTAAGGTTCTTGTCCCTTCACTCAAGGTAAGACTGATTGCCATATTTGGGGTCAGGAAGGAATTTTAACCCCTGCTCAGATTGGTAGGATTCTGGGGTTTTTTTGCTTTTCTCTGTAGTGGGGGGTATGGCCTTCTTCCTGGGATCGCTTAGCATATTAACAGCCTTTATAGCAGCAGGACATTGGCTGCTATGGTCACCCTGTTTTACCTGTGGCAAATTAGGGTATTATGTCTTGTGTCAGGGTTGTATGCAGTTTTGCTAAGAGGTTACTGGAGTTGTATACAATGGTTTAGGTAGGGATGATCTTGCCTCAGGCAGCGAGTTGGACTAGATAACCGCTGGAGGTCCCTTCAATCCCTACTTCTCTATGTAGTATGTTGGACTACTGTGCCATGTAACCATTCCTACCATTCAAAATTGCAAATTTTTTGCTTTCAAAAATTCCAGAACAAGCCCCTTCATATTTACCCAGCTTGCTAATTGTTTAATACTACATCTGCTAATAACCTCCCGTTACTGTATTTTCTCATTTGTCACCCTCGCCCCCCAAAAGAAATTCACCTTTTTTTTGGAAGCCTTGAACCTAAAAAGTTTGAGAACCACTGACCTAGAATATGGAGTTCATTGTCATAAGAGAAAAGAATGGTCATAGGTCTCACCATTTTCATAACTTACTGCAAATCATTTATTTCCTTAGCTTTCTCTTAATATGCTTCACACATTCATTCAGATATATACACACATATATAAAAAGAACTCCCAAAATTATCAATCTAAATTAATTAACTACCATACCATATAACTACCAAATGAATTAACTACCATATTATTTCGCACACAACATCCCTTAAACTAAGAGATGTGTCTTATTTTTGAAAGACAGAATGAGGAATAAAAGTTCTTTTCATAGTAAACAACTGAGTAGCAGCAGTTGGGGAGCTCCCCACATATCATGTGCACAGTTACTTTTGGTTTTTGCCTGGCAGAAGCTGAAATATCAGGTACTGACATTTTACTGTATTTTGTTGCTTACAATGCATGTCAATATTTCCAGGATTTTTTTTGGGGGGGGGGTTGGGGAGGAGGGCGTGGTTGTATATCATACAAACTCATGAAGAAAACCTCAGTAATAATGTAAGCATTGTTATGAAATTATTAGTATTCTTATGATACTGGGTATTGCAAACAATTTTGCTTTTTTGTAAGAGAAACTTGCATTTTTTCATATATTATGCTTCCTGTCCGTGTGACAGGATCCAGAGTCTCAAAGGAAAATAATTATCTAAAACTGTGAAACTTGTAATGCAGTTCACAATTTCTACTATAGTTCAACGTTTCATGTTATGTTCTTTTCATATTGTTTTTTGAAAGATGTATAAAACTTTGAAACTGTGCTGTATTTAGTATATTTGATGGAATTCTTTAATTTTGTGGGAAAATGTAATGTCAGATCATAAAAAGAAGGGATATTCTGTCTGAAAGTAAAAAAGCTACAATATGGTCTTAAAAACATGTTATATCTTCTTGTATAAGATGCAAGTTGGTATAAATATGATCTTATATTGGAAAATAATTTTGGTAAGATACTTACCTTTAGAAAAGTCCTGACTTTAAAAGAATACTCTCATTTAGTGTAGTTCAAAGAGTGGTGTGTAGCAGAGGTCAGCAACCTAACTGGAGCCTTTCAGTTTGGTCACAAACCTGAGGCTTCAGCAGTATTTGCTAGGCAGAGGGGAGAGGCGGGGGTGGGTTTTGCAGATGGTCACTTTCTCTGTGCCACTACAGGGAGAAGCAGCTGTGGTGGGAGCATTCTTTAGAAATGGTAGTAGTGTCTAGATCCTAGTGCCCACCTGGCTCCCTGCCTCTCATCTGAACTGGGTCATTTCATCCCACAACCTAGAGAGGTTGCCAGCTACTGGTCTATAATACTGACAGATCCAAAAAAAGGGTGCAGATAGGCAACACTCTTATACTCACGAAACCTGCCTTTACACCAGAGCAAAGAAGAAACAGGCTGATGATGTAAACCTCTACAATAGTGTATTTATTTATTGAATTACTCCTAGAAAAAACAGGTAGAACTACCTTAGTGTAAGTTACGCCGGTGCATTTGCCATCTACAGGCATACCTCGGAGATATTGCGGGTTCGGTTCCAGACCACTGAAATAAAGTGAATATCGCAATAAAGCGAGTCACATGAATTTTTTGGTTTCCCAGTGCATATAAAAGTTATGTTTACACTATACTGTAGTCTATTAAGTGTGCAATAGCATCATGTCTAAAAAAAAAAATGTACATACCTTAATTAAAAAATACTTTATTGCTAAAAAAAT
>NW_017728949.1:21682891-21684361 GCF_001723895.1 Crocodylus porosus | reverse complement strand
GTGGAGAGAAAGAGTATGGTATGCTGTTGCCAGCAGCACATTATTTATTTAGTATTGTTGCCCATGGACCAGTGAAGGTTGGAGGCCATTGATTTTAGACAGCTGTTATATAAATGCCATTGATGTTTAATACTTTCTGTTCTGCAGCAAATCGAGGCGTGGAGATCAGTTTACAGATTCGGAGTTTCTGAATTCCCCTGTCTTCAGAGTTAAAAATAAAAGGAGTTTCAAAAGTAAATCAAGACTAAGCTGAAAGCAAGCAAGAAGAGAACATACTTTTAAAATGTTTTGTACAGTGTCATTTTTTTTCAAAGTGCAAAAGTTTTTCATACTGTTCTTTTTTTGACTAAGGCTAGTCAAGTGAAACAATAGCCATCCAAAACACAATTTTCTGTGGACATAGTTTTGGGCTTATACTGCTTACCTAAGCAGAATACCTTACTGACTAAGCCCAGCAGACTTTTAGTACTATGTATGTTATGAATTTTTGATCATTTTCTTTAATCTGCTTTAGGAATGTATAGTATTTTTAACTTTAAATAAATTGTAAACTTTCATGAGAATAAAAATAGATCAGTCTCTCTTGGGAGAGACTGTTACATTGTTGTATTTGTACACTAAGTGGATTTATTTGTCCTCCATTCCAGTTGGAAATAACACAGGCATCACAAATTGTGATAAATTTGAATCTGATTAAGATAACACAGTTATATTTTTATAAGATAATAGCTAATTCCTAAATCATAGGCTAAAACAATGTTTGGGGTTTTTTTTATTTCAAGTGCTATTCAAACTTTTACCAGACAAGTTTCTTTGGGTAAATGTGATATCTTTTATTACAGGGGTTTTCAACCTTTTTGGATCAATGTACCCCCCAAGCAGTGTACCCCCAGTGGCTGGACACAGGGTGGGGAGGGGTAGTGCGTGGCCATATGGAGAGTGGTGGTAGCTGCCACATGCGGGCTTCATGCCCCCTGCATCTGGTCACATGGGGGCGGGGGGGGTCTGCCTGTGTGGTAGTGTGGGATGGAGCAGCGCTCCATCCCTGCCTGCCCATGCATACCCCTTAGCACCTTCCCATCCCCACCTGCCCACGTGTACCCGCAATTGACAAACCCTGTTTTATTAGACCAACTAAATAGTTGGAAATATTGTTCATTACAAGCTTTCAGACACAAACACTTCTTCAGGCAAGCTCTTGATATGCCGATATGCCTGAAGAAGGGTGTTTATGCCCAAAAGCTTGCAGAGAACAGTTTTTCCAACTATTTAGTTGGTCTCATAAAAGATACCACATTTACTCAAAGAACCTTATCTGGCTATGTCTTTGGAACAACATGGCTACAACCAACACCCCTATTCAAACTTAATAATTAAAAGTTATTTGAATTGAAAAATTAAAATGGTTTGTTAAAAAAATTGTTATATTGGAAGATACTGACTTTTTCGTATTTTTAAAAAAATGAAAAC
>NW_017728949.1:21651617-21682626 GCF_001723895.1 Crocodylus porosus | reverse complement strand
AAAAAAAAAAAAAAACCACAAGGAAAAACAAAGGCTCAGTCCTCAAGGGAAACGCTTTGCTATCAGGCAGAGCATCTCTACTATTTGACTTGTGCCCTGGCTGCTCCAGTACACCAGGAGCTGGGAGGAGTGGGGGAAGGGCAGTTTGCCTGAAGTGGGACAATTTGTCCCTCACCAAAGTGCACGTTGAGGGGCATCTGTTGTGGCACGAAGTAGTAGCACATATTTGGACCATTGCTATTTGTTCCACTGCAAGCTCACATCCCTGCACATCTGGATGTGGTCTTTGGCTTTAACCTTGAATGAGGGGAGCTTCACCTCTTTCAAATCTCCGCTCATTCACCTAAAGTATATGTAATCATACTGAAAGATTATTTACAACTAATCATTGTTGAAGTTATGAAATTTCTATATCTTTGAATGCCTCCTGGAGGAAGCCATATGTATAATATATCTCCAAGATCAGGGGCAATGGCTGGTTGTTAAACTTTGCTGACTCCCATTCAAGTGGTAGCACTTTAGGACGATGAGATTGCACAGGCTGGGGAATCCAGACCAAGGAAGGAGGCTTGGAGAATTGGATGTTCCCCAGAAGCAGAACAAGAAAATCAATTAACAAGAAAGTGTTAATGCTTTTATTCATAAAAGAGCCTCAGAAACTTGGAGGGAACTCACAAGGTCTCACAGAGACGCACAGTTTCAATACAAGAAAGGAAATGCAGGCCATGTTTTCGAAGAAGACAGACTGTTTAATTGTAGGATCAGCCAGGGAAGATCTAGCTACATAGAGCAAGACATTTCAGTATTTAGAAGCAAAGCCCTGTGCAACAGAAGGGATCTAGAACTTCTTAGAGGATTCCAACCTAAGTCCAGAGCACGTTCAAACTTTGTGAGGGAACTGAGGCAGGACAATTCATACAGGCGTTCTTTTATCTAGATCTGTAGATATCCAGTACTAGGAATGGAAAGAGCGATTGGTTTTTAGAATGCTTGCAAGGTCTGTCACTGTTTTCTTTAATGATCATGTATTCTTGAAGAAATAAAGCCAGTGTGTCCATAAAAATGTGGAGCTTAAGAAAAGGAGCTATTTAATCTACTGAGGAATCTAGAAGGTCAGCCTAATTTTGGAGGCTGAAGGTAGTTAGAATCATACAAAAGTAGGTCTTTAAGCGACCTCAGGAGGTTATCTTAGTTCAACCCCTTGCATAAGGTAGTATCACCCTCACCTAAACAACCCTAGACAAATGTTTGTATAATCCAGTGGTGCTCAAACTCTCTGGTCCTGCAGGCCAGATAATTGGTGTGGGACTGGTCCACAGGCTGGATCCTGTGTGAGGGACCAGTCCCTAGACCAGTTCCAGCACGAGGTAGGTGCGCCGAGTCAGTCTGTAGGTGCAATCTGGCACATCCAGGTGTGTTAGATCTGGCCATGCCACACTTATCTTCCCATGCACATATTAAAAGAAGAATATATCATATACTCTTAAAAACTATTAACATTTTATAACACTTCTGTTGTATCAATACAGTCATTTCTGGAGCATTATAAGACAAAAATGTGAAAACTAAAGACAAATAGCATCTCAGTTTTTTTGCTTTTTCTTTGTGGGTTTTGTATTTTTTTTAGGGGGAAAGGGTAGGGTTTGGTTTTTCTCTTATGCCACTGCCCCAAGGCATGTGAGTAGCAAACCATGCTTTATTTTCTGTCATATCTTTCACTTTTCATGTTTTTATAATACAAAACTAAAAGAGGATCTCCCTGATTTTTAGCCTACATATACATTTCTTGAAAGTTTTGACTCATTCCTTCTCTTCATAGGTGATCTGCTGTTTGACTCATGCCTATGACTTTTGAAAGAATGCCTATTTATAGTTATTTTACATTTTTCAATAAAATAATTGAGGAAAACAGTTATTAAGCCTGGATTAAAAATGAAAACAATTTCCAGATTTAATTATAAAGAATCATAGTGAAATAGAGCTGGAAGAAACCTTGAGACATCATCTAGACCAACCGCCTGCCTGAGGCAGGATCATCCCTATCCAAATCATCCTATGAAATCCTTTGTGATTATATTATAAAGGCTTAGTGTCCTAAAAGTTTAAAATTTTCATTTTGAGGACAGATATGTGCATTGGTGTTTTTAAAAATACACATTACATTTTATCTATTAAAATATGCTTGCTGTAAAATTCATTTATCATTGTTCAGTGTTGGAATCTAACTAAAACCTTTCTGATTCAGAATATTTAAGGGAAAGGCAGTTACCAATTTTGACTTTTTTCTTTGTTTTTCCATTTCACTTCCTAAGAATAATATGCAAAGCATGACTGCATGAATTGATTATAATCTCTCATTGCCTCGTTTTTTCGGGGGAGTTTTTTACTAGCTTCTACCTAGCCCAGCCCCTTTCTTCTTTATGTATTTGTCCCTGATTGTTTTTCTTACCAGTTTATATTTGGAGACAGAGTAAGAATATCGTTTCCAAAGCTCCATAATAACTTCTGTGCCTTTGATTATATTAAAACGAAAGAGACTTTCTTTTATGTAATGTCTCTTCCCTCACTCACAGAGTTAAGTGAGCTCATTTTCTTTGTGAATGGAAGGAAGGTAAGTCACTGATACCTTTTTTTATGTTAAATAGAATAAAAATGCTCCAGGATGAGGTCAGCTCCTTCATTGAGACTAACCTTGTCATCATGGGTGTTTAATATTTTGCTGATTACAAGCTTAAGTCATGTCCATCTGGATCTCTACCTTGTAAACAATATTATTCTGCAAAATAATCTATGTAAGAGGCTACATTTGTTATATTCTACCTTTATGCAACAATCCTGTGCGGAAGTTCACTTTAGAGATAGTGAAAATTATTAAGCCCATTTTAGACTCAATGGGGAAAAGATGCAGGACATTCTCAGCTGAGCTTTTATTGGCATCGATGCTAGAGATGCATAGAGTATGTTAAAAGGTTCTTTTAGCAAAACCGTAAAGGAATGAGTTGTGAAACAGCTCTATATTTTAGGAAATAGGACCCCCTAAATGAAAATCAGTAAACAGATTCAAACTTTGAGGAATAAAGAATAAAAGCTTTGTTTCTTTTCCTTGAGGGAAGGTATGTATTTCTAAATGTATATAATGGCACCAGATACGCTGTTTGTAACCTTATGTAGCAAGGAGATAGAGATAATTAGCTGTGTTAGACTGAAGTCCAACAGAAGGCAGGGCAGGATGATACCTTAGAGACAAACTTGTTCAAAGAGGCCTAAGGTTTTGCAGGTGACAGCCTAATTCATTAGATGCTAAATACTTTATTTCATGTAATCAATATTGATATTTTCCATCTTATTTTACTCTCCACTGTAGATAATAGAGAAGAATGCTGACCCAGAAACTACACTGTTGTTTTATCTGAGAAAAAAACATATCCTTTTTAGTGTTTAATCTGTTTTTATGTAAATTTATTTTATATAAAAATGAATATAGCATTATATGTATATTTTAAAACCTAAACACTTGGTGTTAGAGCTAGACCCACATTTCACCTTTTTCAAGATGCTTTTTGCTTTAAATGGGAAATTGTGCTGAGAGATAGTAAGACTTACTGAATTCAAATGTTTTCTCATTATGAAATTGTAGTTTTACAATAGCATTGGATAAGGCATGAGTAAAGATTTAAATTTTATAATCCCTCCCACTTCAGGAGGGATATGGTCAACATGGAGAGGGTCCAGAGGGCCACTTGCATGATCAGGGGGCAGCAGGGCAGGCCCTACAAGGAGAGGCTACGGGACCTGAACCTGTTCAACCTCCACAAGAGAAGGCTGAGGGGGATCTGGTGGCTGTCTATAAACTTGCCAAGGGGGACCAGCAGGCATGGGGAGAGTCCCTGTACCCCCGAGCACTACTGAGAGTAACAGGGAATAATGGCTATAAGTCGACTCAGAGTAGATTCAGGCTAAACATCAGGAGGCACTACTTCACCGTCAGGGCAGCTGGGATCTGCAACCAACTTCCAAGGGAAGTGGTGCTTGCTCCTACCCCAGGGGTCTTCGAAAAGAGGCTAGATAATCACCTAGCTGGGATCATTTGACTCCAGCATTCTTTCCTGCCCAGGGCAGGGGGTCGGACTTGATGATCTGCTCAGGTCCCTTCCAACCCTACCAAGTATAAAACTATGACGATTCATTTAAATAGTCTAAATAATTAGATCTTTAATTTACTGCATCTCTTAAGGAGACTGCTTTCCCTTCTTATACATTCAAGCAAGATCATGTGAAAGTCCTACCTGAAAAATTGATGATATTTTTCCTTGACTGAGGCTTCTGTAGTCCGTCTCACAGGAACTAAGTATGGCTGTGGAGTAGGTGGTTGTGGAGCCTGTACTGTGATGTTATCAAGATATGAACCAGTTTCCAAGAAGATACAGTATCCTTTAACTTTTAGTAGACACAGACCTGCTCCTGTTGACTGTATAACCTTTGGCAAATCGTATCTTTTAGTCTTGTTGCCTCTATCTGCAAAATAGGTAATACAGACTATCATACATTTTCTAAAACATGGTGAGGCTTAGACAATGTATATAAAATTATTTTAGAAGGGCAAAGAAAGGTGCTATCATATCTTTTTGTTCAGATACAAATGCTGTCATGTTTATATATTGAAGTTAATCAAGGATTACCTCCTTTTGGAAATACAGTTTTTTGCAGCAATGACTGCAAAATTTGCATCCTTTCAAAAAGTAGGAATTTGCCTTACCCGATGAATAGTTTTGAAATCTTTTTGTGAATGCAGGAAGATTTTTATGGGTGTTCAATAAATAACTGTGAGGGCAATGATATTTCACCTTCACAGTTCAAATGTTTTCCTCTCACCTCCCAGTACCTGCTCATAGCAAGAGTTCTTTTTCCCAACTGTATAACACTTTGTCATGGCATTACCTAACGGATTAGAGTAGTAATACATTAATGTCCTTTATTCTTCTTTACATCCCAAAGACATTATTCTGTCAATGCTTGCTTGATTCCCATATGCTCACTATATGGGGCTGCCATCACCACGGTGGAAGGCATTGGAAGTACGAAAAGCAGGATTCATCCAGTTCAGGTGAGGGGATGTTTAGATATCTATTGTTTTCATTCATGCTCTGTGCACTGTGCACATTTGCAGGGCTATCTGCACTTTGGAATAAGGTGGTAACTTTTTGCACTAACAGTAAGGATCCTCAGTGCTCCCTATATGTGAAGTTTATGGGTTTTCCTTGCAGCAGAAAAGTACTTCAGACAATAGTATAAGGATTTAACATGTAATTCACTTTCCTCTTTAATAAAAACAAACTTTTTACGAGCTTAGTCCTCCAAGAAGATAAATCTGTTTGACTTGTTTGAAGAGACCTGGTTTAAAATAATGAAGTTATAAGTGTTTGGAATTCTATGATATTGGCACAGCACTTTCAAGGTTGTGCTAAAGTTTCCATGGTCAAAGCATTGCATATTGAAATAAACACATTTGTATTCTATTAAGCATTTTAAGAATGGGTGATCTCACATACAACTGAAAGTAGTAAGTTTTTACTGCAATATGAACAGTTATATCCAAAAAAATATTTAATTAAAATGATTTAGGGCAAGAATTAGGGAACAAAGTACAGTCAAATCCAGATCATTCATATACTGGTAATTTGCAGTGGGTTGCGGAATTAAGGGCGAGTCATTCATTGCTTTATGGCAGCTTTTTTCAATGGGTGCTGCTTCTCCAGTTACCTGGACCTCATTGGCAGTGTCATTCAGCTGATTGGAAAAGCAATGCCATCTGAAATAAATGCTTCAGGAAACTGCTGGAGCACCCCAAAGAATCCTTTGCATCTGTTTGCAGAGGCTTTGTGTACCAGGAGGTAATTCATAAACCCTCATCTTTGTAAGGGTGTTAGGAACCTAACTTTACAAAGTATCCAAGTGCTACTGGATAGAATGCCTTGTGAACAGAAATAGATATCAGTGAATGTATTTGAATTTCATTTTTAACTCTTATTTGAACATCTACTCTCTTCCTTGAGTGGCAGTCCATATACACAGTCCATTGTGGGTGGAACTTTGTAGTCAGCAGTGCTCATTGGAACAGAGCATATGTTTTTTGTATTTTCATGTGTTTAGTCAAGAGTATAAAGGGTGGAGCATCCAGCCACATTCTACTTCACTGTTATTACATATAGCTGGTTACAGAGCACCTTACTTCTATGAACCTTTGCTTCTGTTTTTTGTAAATAGTCTGTAAATACAATAGTTGTCATGGTTATCAGCAATTAGTTAAATTAGCACGGCGTTCAGTTCCACTAGCTTCTTCCCAATTTGAACATTTTATGTTGTTTTATTACCTAGTTATTAGTTAAGAATATCCTGCTATAAATTCTGGGGCTTTAGATATTGTCCATATTGCATTGCTATCATGTCAGTAAAAGATGAGCAAAACAGAATGTTTATTTTGCCTCAAAACATGTCATATTCCTTTTAGAGGCTGTCTCAAGACCAACGGGTTTTGGAGGTTTTATTACATTTTAAACAATTCATAACCTTACCAAACACTAAAAACCAGGGACTAAAACAGATATTGACTTTATGGCTCCCAGAAGTCTATCTGTGATCTCTGTTGATCTCTGCTCTCCCTAGGTGATTCATAGATTGTTAGGTGCTGGAAGGGACCAAAGACAGCTGGGGTCAGTTGACCCCAGCAAGGTGACCGTCCAGTCTCCTCCTGAAGATTTCCACAGTAGGTGATTGCACCACCTCCAAGGGGAGTTTATTCCACAGTCTGGACACCCTGACTGTGAAGAATTTTTTCAGAGAGTTGAGCCTGAAGCGGTCTTTCAGGAGTTTATGGCCGTTACTCCTGGTTTTCCCCAAGGGTGCCCTAGTGAACAGTTATTCACTGAGCTCTTGATATCTTCCCCTGATGTAGTGGTACGTTACTACAAGTCCCCTTTTAGCCTTCTCTTTTTTAGGCTGAAGAGGACCAAGTCCCTCAGCCTCTCCTCATATGGTCTACCTTACAAGTCTCTGATCATACGGGTGGCTCTCCTCTGGATTCTCTCAAGTTTTTCCACATCCTTGTTGAAGTGTGGCACCCAGAACTGGACACAGTACTCCAGCTGTGGTCTCACCAGTGCTGAGTACAGTAGAAGAATCACTTCCTTGATAGATATACTCTTTCCTCTTGAATGGTCTTGCTCTTCCAATTATCAGGTTATCCTTTCTTCTGCATTTCTCTTATCCCTTAGCTACTGCTGATAATGCCTCTGCTCATATTAGACAGGTCTCCTTCATTCTTTTAAATAGCATTTATTTATATATGAAGCTATGCACAAGCCATAGCTGTTTCTTTCCCAAACCTGAGGAAAGGTACCTTGTGCCTGAAGACTTATCTAAGATTTATCCCAAATATATAGTTTTTTTCCAGTAAAAATATCACCCCAGAAATCCTTGCATCTTAAACAATAGAGTTTATCCTTCAATTCGTTAAAAATATACTTGACTGATATATTAGCTATACATCCACCAACCCAAAGATCTTTGGGTCCCAAAGGTAAAAGATTTTTTAAAGACATGTCCAGGATTTATCTTCTAGTTAGCCTGCTCCTTTATCAGGCTTAAATGTTCTTTTGATTAAAATTATGGACAGCTCAAGAGGCATAACAACACAGCAAGGTACCTAGGCAGTGGCAACTTCTGGTTGTAAGTATTGATGGGATTGTGCAGCTATGGCAGCCATTTTTCCTACTCTTCCGTCCCTCAGTTTTGACACGCAAGGCACCTGCCCTGGTTGCCCCACTCTCATTACACCACTGGGATGCCTCTTTCAAATCTCTTGCTACATATGCCCCACCATATTTCTGCAGGAAGGTACTTTCTCTTACCAGTCACTTCAGCTAGAAGAATGAGGAGCTCCAAACTCTGATGGCAGAACTTCCTTATACAGTTATTAATAAATATAAAGTCTCTATGGGTGTGTCCCCACAAGTGGGAACGTGCATTCACTGGGGACAAGTAGCAGTGGCTTATATTTGTGCTGCTACTAGTTGTCCCTGAGGATAACTCTCTGGTGTGTGGCAAGTTGCCCTGGGTGGGGCAGGGGAGGCTGCAGTCAGCACCTGGGATGGCCTCAGCAGCCTTACCTGGAGTCCTGGGGAACTCCTGGGGCTCCAGCAGCAGTGATCCAGGTGCATAGAGCTGGCCGGCAGCTGGAGTGTGGCTCTGGCCAGCCAAGCTCCAGTTTTCAGAGGTGCTCACAGCCACCATCTGTGGCCCGCCCAAGTTTTTTCTGGAGTGGGGTTTTTTTTTACCTTAAAAAAAACCCACTCCACACTGGGATCTCCCTGTGTCAAAAAACCCCCACTGTGCTGCATACTAGCAGTGCAGCGAACACCTGTATGTGTGGCGTGCATGGTTTGTGGCACCACAGACAAATCCTTGCATCTTAAACAAATCCTTATTTAAGTTGGGTCTGCAGCACTGGAAAACCTCACATGCCCACTAATTTGGATGTGTCCTATGAGACCATATCCAAGGGTTTTTCGTAAGATCATTTTCGGTATTCATCTCAACAAGTTACCTACTAAATCTATATGAAAGTAAATCTGAGTAGAGATTTCATACCTTAGATGAATGAAAAGTATTTTTTCTTTGTCAGAAAAAGTGTACAGGATTGCATTAAGTCTATACCATCTGCTGAGATATGATAGTTTTCAAGTTGTGTTACCAGGCAACTGGAAAATTATGATGTTCTTCAAGATGTTTAGTCCACAAGCTTAGTCAACAACTACCACTTTTCAGAGACCACACACTATGAGTTGTTTGTATGTGAAGGAGCAAGAGTGAACTATCTATGAAACTATGAACCTGGGGTTCATACTATGAAACAGCTATGAAACTATGAGCCTGGGGTTGTCCCCACTTCCAACCCCTCAGCTGGATGAACAAAGTATGTGAGGGTTGTACGCTCTGTCCCAACAATCACAGGTAACTTGAATATTCTCTGGCTCCTGCCCAGTATGTACCCACTGACAGCTGATATGTATATGAACTCCTCCTAAAATAACATAAGTTACTCTACAGGTAAATTACTACTTTTTCCTATATTTTTTCTCCATTATAGCTATTGGCATAGTAAATCATATATAAAACCCTCATTGACTATTGTTTTCATACTGCAGCAAGATAAAGTGCTGTGGTAGGAACATGAAATTCCATAACCAAATACAGTAATCTAAAAGTCTACGTGTATGCCATTGAGCCAAATTAAACCTTATTTGAGACCTTAGCTTTAAATTTCTTAACCTCTTTTGACTTATGTTACGTTATTGAGATTGTCAACATTTGTGTATACTAGATGCTAGGCAGTGTTTCAGGGTAACTTAATACATGTTCACACTTGTCAGTTTTTTTGGAGGAGGAGTTGGGGGGGCGAGCGGAGAATTAAGCAAAATGTCATTTTTTCTAACACTGACAGAGACTACGGTAAAAAACATGAAGTTGTTTGCTGGCTGTGGATTTGTCATAGAATTTCTGTTATGAAACCTCCCATTCCCAATTTACAATTTGAGGTCCTAGTTTTGAACACCTACATGAATGGCTGATTGCTTAGTAATGATTACAGGAAAGGATTGCCAAAAGTCATGGCTCCCAATGTGGTTTCTGCACCCCTGGAATGGTGATGTCAATTTACACTCTGCTGAGAAACCACCCAGAACCTTCTACAGAACAGATTATTGCAGCTCTGGCTGGTAAGTTTTCTCAATTAAATGTTATGCTTAATATATGTAGTACAATAAAAAATGTATATTTTAGTGGGACTTCTGTGCATAATGTATCTATAATATGCATGCAAAAAGATTACTCAAAAACATTTACACAATTGTTAGTTTCTGTAGATTCTGGATTATCTTCCTCTGACTTGGTTCTCAGACACATTGAGCATCCAAAACCCTTCTTAAAATACGGTCAAAGCTGTAAGTGCTCAGCAGTTCTGAAACCCATGTCAAAAGTTTTATGAAAAAATACTTAAAGATATTTGAGTCTGATAATTCCAAACATACATTGCTTGTATGGTTTTCTTTAAACGCCACAATGATTAATATGCAATTACCTGGTTAAGCATAAAGATCCTGTTGTAGGACATGTTTGTATAGTCTCCATCACAAGCACATTTTCCATCAGCTTTAAATGAATAATTTTCTTTATTTTGGAAATCATTTTTTTTCTTTAGCAGCTTCTTTCAGGCTAAGATTTCTCTAGTGTAGTTACAGGGGCACAAATACTGGACTAGCCAGGCCATCAAGAGCTTACCGCAACATGTACAGCTTATTCTTAATGGAGCATCTCCTCTTTATCTACAGCAATTTATAGAACTACTAATAAAATCATAATTCCAAGTTAAATAAATATTCTGAATTATTACCAACTATAAACAAGATTAATCTATTTCTAAAACATTAATTTCAGGGCATCTCACACCCTTCCCATCTTAAAATAAAGGTTTTCCCATCTTTACATAGCTCCCTTATTAAATATATTGCTATTATCCTAACAACAGTTTAACTTAGGAGCCAACAATTTCCTCTAACACTGATGCAAGCTGGCTGTCCCAAAGAGCATGTTCTAGTATTTTCTTGAGGTTTTCCTACAAAAGGTTGTACCTATTTTTTGTACTGGCATACTCTCATCTCTTGATGATTCTTGTTGAGATATGATGCTTGTCTTGCTGGGATCCTATGACCCCAGCTGACTTCCTGCCCTTTGGGCAGGGGGCTGGACTCGATGATCTTCTGAGGTCCCTTCCAGCCCTGATGTCTATGAAATCTATGAAATCTATGACTGTTTCCAAATGTTCTGAGGCAAGGTCCTTAGAATAAAGTGCAGATAGCAGGTCTCAGACTTCTTCAGGGCAATGGCTTCTTCAGGATTCATTGGTATGCTTTTTCTCAGTTTAGAAAATTTGATCTTATATTATCAGACTATCAGCTGGATCAACTAATGACCATAGTACAATTACTGGAACAAATCCTGGAATTTCATTGCTTTCGGCCTCTTTTGGAACATTTGATGTTTCCTTCATTCTTTTCTATAAAGATACTTACTTGATTTGAGCAGCGTCTTTCCCCCCAGATGGGTCTTGACTTTGCTGCATGAATATAACACACTATCAGGGCATTCACAGAACTAACTAGCCTACTACATTTTCTGGTTTAATTTTGAAATAAAAGATTGGATTCCTTTCAAGCCTACCCATGACCAGGGAAAGACATTTGAGAATAAGTTATTTAAATAAAAATACTTATCAACCTTTACTGAATTTAGCTGACTGTTTTCACTGAATGTTCCTTAGCAGTGTCAGAGAAGGAAAGTGAAAGGGCTGTCTTCTGAACAAAGAGATGTCGGTGTATAATCGCAATTAGTGAAGCTACAGTTTTCCTACACTTCTCTTTCCTACATCTAATATAGGCAACACTACCTATTGAGTTATTTTTTGGACTGAGACTGAAATAGGATTATGGCCTTTACCATTGGTATACTGAGTCCTGGGAAAGACAGACAATGGAAAGAAAATACTTGGGGGGGTGGGGAACACAACACACAAATGTATCATTTCAAGGACAAATAATATTATGACCAAAAAGTGCAAGGACCTGAAGTTTATTTTAATGATGACATATTGGAGCAACTTTTGTCTGGACAGAGAAAGGCAGGAAAGCTTTGAACATTTTGGGAAGATCAAGTTCATGTAGTCACTAGAAAAAAATGAAAAAACTGTCCTATATAAGATGTTGAACTAGGAAGTGGAGCAAGGAATAAGATACTTCATCATGACTTGCTAATGTGCTTATAATGTTTTATATTCAAATAAAGACAAGAACTATCTATGGAGAATGTGTTTCCAGAGTAAAGGAATTGTCTTTGCAGGAAAGACTGAAGGGTATAGCCTGGAGGACTGTGGGAGCAATGAAAGGGGGTTGTATCATGGAATTTCGAATTGTACCAGGTCCATCAGTTGGCCCAACTCACCATCCTGACAATGTTCTACACATAGAAACAAATGCACAAGTGAAAGAGAGTTCAATGTCATTTCCAGCTATACACAGCCATCTTCAGAGGTCTGCTGATATTAAACACCACATTCATAACTTGGTTTCAAAACTGAAAAAAAAAGCCCTGTTTCAATTTCTGGAATAATGCTGTCCTTTAAAATCTGAATCTTGTGATTTATAGCATGACGATGTTGATTTGATCCACAGCCATTTAGTTAGTCAGGGATCCTGTTTTACTAGGAGCTATGTGCAAGTTTGTCTCAAACAACAAATTTTCAGTCTCCACATTTTGCAGCCAGCTGAACTGGTTTTTTTTTTTAAAAAGGGCCCAAGCAATCCATTCTCATGGAACCTCCAAATATGTTACACCTTCAGTCATAAGATCTGGTTTTCAAGGATAATTTTGTTTATTGCTGGAATTCAGACTATTTTCTTTAGAGGCATCTTATAGCCCAAGATCTCCCCCCCCCCCAGGTCAGTTACATGTATTCTACCATTAGCCTACAATGTACATATGAAACTCAGCAGTTCTAACAGACCTTGTTTGTAATACCATAGTTGCATTCTTAAAGGGACATACCTGATTTATTTTGTATAATTGATATAGCTACTACCAGAAACAACAAATGCAACCATAAGTAAATATTCAAAATTATGAGTAAATAAAAGGTGTATGAATCTACTCCTAAAACATCTATTCCAGGAGTTTCCCATGTCCAGCTAAAGAAATGTAGGTTACAGATTAATAAATAGCCTTTGAAGTTTGTCATGAAAGTAAGAACATAAAGCGATGCCATACTTGGTCAGACCACACGTACATCAAGCCCAGTATTCTGTCTCTCACAGTGGCACAGAGCAGATGCTAAGGGGGAAAATATTTACATAGGGCCTATCGAGACTGAACTGTCCCTTCTTCCCTTACAGCTTCTCGCTGTTAGAGGCTGGAAAAGTCCTAACCTCTTCTGCATTAATTTGTCTAATCCTTTTTTGAATCCTTAGATTGTCAGCCTCCACAACCATTTATGGTAATGAGTTCCAAAAGTTAGTTACACGCTGTGTGAAAAACAACTTCCTTTTGTTTGTTTTAAACCTGCTTTCTAATATTTTTGACCCCTAGCTCTGTTATTATGTAAGATAGTAGTAAATCCCTTTTTACTGTCTCCATGCTATTCATAATTTTATAGATGTAATGGAAGACTCCTACCCATTACTGAGAAAAAGAGAGAAAGCAGGAGCTGTGCCTTGATTACCAGTCAGCTCCAGGAGGCTGGGAGGGTCTGGGAGAAGGGCCCTGGTAGTGCTAGAGAGAGGAGCTCCTATAGGAGAGAGGTGGTAAAGCTGAATCTCAGAACTGCTGGCTGTGAGTAGGTTCAGAGAAGGGCTGGAGCTTGGTGAAGCCTAGCTGGGTAGGGAAAGCCTGAGTGAGGCACAAAAAAGAAGGCAGCTGGAGGGGACTGAGTTGAGCTGTGACCAGCTTGACTGATGTTGCATATACACATTCAAATAATCTGGGAGAATTCTCCCAGGTTTGTTCTTGTTGTAAAAAACCTTACCCAGAGTCACATGTACGCATTCCAGTGCCACGTCCCTCAAGACTGGAGAGCTTTTGCAGATACTGGTGGGGGGTGCTATGCACATATCTTAGTATGCTCTTCAGGCTCCCTTAGTCCACATGGAAACAGAGGCAGTAGTGTATAGGGCAGCCCTGGTTGGCTAACCCAGACTGCCCATGGTCAGCCTGTGGTATGAGCATGTACAGACATTCGCTTTCCCAGGAGAAGCTCTTCTGGAA
This sequence comes from Crocodylus porosus, assembly GCF_001723895.1. Taxonomy (NCBI): domain Eukaryota; kingdom Metazoa; phylum Chordata; order Crocodylia; family Crocodylidae; genus Crocodylus; species Crocodylus porosus. The sequence goes on along the minus strand of NW_017728949.1, from coordinate 21,668,760 downwards.
GTGATTTAACCGTGGTTGTTTCCAGGTTATTTTTCTCCTGGAGAGGCCATTTTAACTCTGGGAGAAAAAGCTGGAACATCTATGCACTCGGGATTTCTCTTGGGACAGCAGCAAGTCTCCCAGAAGAACCTAAATGTCTATACAAGGCTGAGAAGCAGCCTGGAGACGGGTGCTTCGCCAAAAGGCATGGGACAGTTATAAAGGGAGCTGGGAGGCTGCAACTTGGGCACTGTTCTTTTTTTCTTTGTATACTTTTCAGGGCAAGCAAACTTGGGACTGATTTGGGTTATAAGCTGCTGTAGGCTGATGAGCCCCATGAACTGCTTTGGTGGTCAGGTTCACCTTGAGAACTACTTTGGGCTAGTAAGTCACAGGACTGATTGGGGCATGGGTATTACCTGGGCTATCAAGCTGCTTGGACCCTGAGTTGTCCTTCCCTGTCCCTTTTCTGATTCTACTATATCCTTTAGGAGGTAAGGGAACAGAAATGCACATACTATTCAAGCTGTAGGATTATCACTGATTTATAATGATGGTTTCTGTTTTGTTTTCAGTTTCCTTTTTATAATTCCTAACATACTATTTGCCTTTTTGACTACTGCTGAACACAGCTGATATTTCAGAGAACTAGCCACAAGAATTCCAAGATCTTTTGCTCAATAACAGATAATATAGAGCCCATCATCATGTATGTTCATCTCAGTTTATTTTTCCCACATGCTTCATTTTGCCCTTATCAACATTGAACTTCATCTGCCATCTTGTTGCCTGTTCACTCAACTTTATGAGCTCCTCTGAATTTTATGAATCTTTGCTGTCAATTTTGCTTTTTACCACCATGAATAATTTTGTGTCATCCACAAACTTAGCCATCTCACTGTGAACCCATATTATTTATGATTATGTCAGACAATACAGGCCATAGCACAGGTGCTTAGAGAATCGTTTAACAGTCCCCATTTAGAGAACTGGCTGTTTATACCTACTCCTGTCTTTTAGTCAGTTATTAGTCCATGAATTTACCTTACCTCTAATGTTGTGACAGTCTAATTTCATTAAGAGCCCTTGATGCAGAATTTTATTTAAAAAAACACTTTTTGATAGCTCATATATACTCTGTCATCTTGAACATCCTCAGTCACATGCATATTGGCATCCTCAAAGAACTCTAGTAGATTGGAGATGCATAAACTCTCTTTACAAGAGCCATGTTGACTGTTCCCTAGCAGCACCTGTTCATCCATATGACTGAAAATCCTATTTTTTTATTATATTTTCTAATAGTTTACCAAAAACAGAGGTCAGGCTCACAGGTCTTATTTCCCTGGATCCCTTCTGGAGCCATTTGTAAAAATTGGCATGACATTGGCTACCCTGCAGTCTTCTGGTGCAGAAGCTGTATTGAGTGATAAATTACCGTATTTATTTGAACTAAAGACATTTTTTCCCCCATTCAGCATGAGGGAAAAAACCTCTCATCTTCGAATTGAGTACAGGCCAGACAAGCAGTTGCTGCAACTCCAGATGGAGCTGAAATGGTTTATGTGGCAGGTAGTGGATGTATAGGAGAGCATGGGCCAGGAAGAGGCACATGGTGTGGGCAGAGCACAGGGGAATTGCAGAGGAAGGGATGCACTGAGAAAGGGGGTACAAGGAAAGGGGACACATGCGGCAAGGGGCGCATGGTGTAGAGGGGAGTGCAGGGGAAAGGAGGGAACCACAGGGAAAGGGCAGCAGAAGGATTGTTTGGGAAAGGATGTAAGGGGAGCATGGAAGGGGAGTGTGGTGTGGGGAGGAACACAGGGGAAGGGACTCACAGAGCAATGGGGGTACAGGGAAAGGGCCATGTGGAGTACAGGGAAGGGAACACAGGAGATTTGTATGGGGAGGGGCTGTGCAGTGCAGGAGGGAGCACTTCCCATGCATAGTTCTGGGAAGAGCATGGGGAAGGGATGTGCAGAGTGAGGGGAGTTCACAGATAGGGCATGGGGAAAGGGATGCCGAAGGTGTAGGGGAAGAGAAGTGTGGGGTGAAAGGAACACAGGGAAGGGCACACAGTGCAAGGGGAGCGCGGAGAAAGGGATGCAAAGAGCAGAATGAGCACGGGGAAGGAGGCACACAGAGGACACAGGGGAGCTGTTGCAGCTCTGGTCCCAACTGGGACTGGAAGCTGAAGCCAGAGCTACTTGTCCCAGTCAGGTGCTCCATGGCCCCAGTGGAAACAGAGCAAGTAAAGCTGCAACTGTTAGGGGGAGGGGGCAGGCACAAGAAAGTTACAAATGGTAGGAGGAGAAAGGCATGAGGAGGGATGGATGGCAGGGGGACAGGCATGAGGGGGCAAGTGGCAAGGGAGGGATAAGGGGCATATGGCAGACTACCTGCCCCCCAGCCACTGCTTTCCTCTGCCACTACTTTCCTGATGGCAGTGGTGGGAGGAATAAATTTAAGAGGACCCTCCAATAACTAGATTCCAAACATGAAAAATTAAAACAAATGTATAATTTCCCATGTCCACTATCTAATAATTGGAGGGTGGTCTTAAATGTAGGATCATCTTAGATTTGAGTAAATACAGTTTATACTAAAGACAGCAGATCTCCAATGCTGAGTTTGAACTCTTTCAGAACTCTTCCAGTGGGAATTTATCTCTCTCAAAACTAATGTGGAAATATCCAGTCTTTCTGGATATCCATTGATATTACTGAAGCTAACTAGTAATCACAGTACCAATATATTATGTTCAGTGGATTCTAGTCGGAACTTTCTTTATTAAAGAATCATGTACAGTATCTCACCTCACATGTGTTAAGCTATTATTCAAGATGATTGTGTTCACTGTTTTGACCTCACATAGTATGAAAAATCTGTCTTATCAAGGGTCCTCCAAACAAAAAAACTTTATTTCTTGTCATTTTGAGTCCACATCCATACTTGCTTCAGCTTCTAAAACATTTTAATATGGCAAATAGAAATCTAGAATGTTTTTAATTAATTATTATTTTAAATTAGGTAATTTGTGCCGCTGTACTGGATACAGACCAATAATAGAATGCTGCAAGACTTTCTGCAAGGTGCGTAGAAATTATCTAGCTATTATCCCAGGTGAATTCCCAAAAATTTCTCTATTAGATATACTATCTACTATATAGATCTGCAGATATGAACAAAATCACATGTGCAAACTGTTGGTACTGAATGTGGGATCCTATCAGAGGTAGTTCTATTTTTTTCTCAGTGTTGTAATGCGGTTATTCTGTGATCCCATATGATGGTGTCTGGACTGGGTTCACATATTAACTCCCTTTTCAATCCCTTCATCTTTAAAGGACTACCATTAATTTAAACAACATGCTTCTGTCTGAAATATTTGGCCATGAGATTACTGTTTCTGAAAGAATTTGAGTAAATAATCTTTCTTCTTCTGATCCAGTTTGTTTTCTTTGTTTTGACAAAATTTTGAGTATAGTTCATTTTAAATAATATATTAAATGAGATTGTATGTAATATCACTACTTCAGGACTCAGTTTGTTGCCAAGTGAGCAGCAAAAAAGGGAACAATTGCTTGGATGAAGAAAAGGTGTCCTCATTTCCTGAGGAGGAAAATGAGGTAAGTATTTTTCATTTATATCTCATTTACATCTAACTCTACTATAAATCACCTGAAAGAGAAGGAATGGTAATCTATGTTTCATAGAAGATGGATCTGCATCTAAGATGTTTAAATCCATTCAGCTGAGATTTTTGTGAGTAACATAAGCAGTGGTGATGCATAGGGGGTGCATGTGCACCCCCTGAGAGCACTGGTGCACACCTGCTGACAGCAGCATTCCCCACTTAGGTAGGTGGATCTCCCCCTGAGAACGCCAGTTGGGGAGTGGAGGCACCAGGCGAAGTGATCCCTGCAGTCCCCCCATAGCCAGTCATGCCAACTGCGGGGGTGGGGTTCCCCCATGGCTGATCACACCAGCCCAGAAGTGCCAATGGAGTGCCCGGAAGTCCCGGTGGTGCATCGCTGGCACCTCCGCATTGGTGCAGTTGGCCACAGGGGGACCCCCCCCTATTGTATGCACAGGGCGTACAGTGTGAATTAAAAACAAGCAGGAATCTTATCGGGATAAAGAATAGCACCACATTTATTGAAAACATAAACAAAATAAAACAAAGAATAACAGAAGGTGGTGTTTCCTATTTCATACACTCACACATACATACTCATACACTCATACCCATTTATTTGTATATATATAGACAGTCCTGCACATATCAAGATATTACCAGTCCTTAAGATGCTCAGGTTAGCTTGGTGGCCAGCCAAGTTAACCACGAGGTTGAAGCCAGGTCTTTGCTGGATGCTTTGTTCCAATGCTGCTTCTTGTTTGCAGGACAGACCCAAAGTTTCTTTGTTCTTGTCCATCTTTGTAGTGATTGTTCCCCATACAAGTCTATGGCTCTTACTGTGTCATGTCCCCTTGATGACAAAATGATTCTCTTCTTCAGTTACGATGTTATGGTTGACAAACTCTTCGGCTTTGTGGTCTGCAATTTCTTCCATATGTTGTCTGCAATTTATTCAGCAGTTAAAACAAAACCTGATCTTGTATTTTGCAATCCTTAACTGCTGATCTTTGGACACTGCTGTAACCTTTGGCTGTTAAATCACAGAAGGCTATTTCTAACCTTCTAGTCTGAGGTGCAAAATAAACTGTCTCAACGTATTTCCACACACACTGTTTATTTTTTCATTACTTCTTTTCAGACATCCTAGACATACTACAGGCCTTGTATACACACTAATTCTCTTATGCTATATTTAACCTACAAAATCACAAAACAAAATGACTGTTACACTTAGGGTAAGCAATGTAAAAATCAACAAAGGCTATGTTACACAGTTATTTGAGCAAACTAAAATGAATATTGATTATAAAATAACTAGCCAATTGCCTGTCAAAAATGATGGGCCTGGGGACCAGGTAGGGACAGAGCCTGGCCCCCCCCCCGCCATCCCATCCAGGCCCACTCCCTCTTCTCTCCTGCTGCTTGGGGTCCAGCCCTGCTCCGCCTTTCCCCACTGTAGTGGTGGGCAGAAGGGAGTAGCAGGCCCAGAGCTGATGCGGTGGAGGAACGGGGCCAAGGGTGGGGAGAAGCTGAGCTACCATGGCAGAGGGATGGGGTGGGGAGCAGTGGGCCCAAGCCGAAACAGTAGCAGTGGGGGGACAGGAGAAGCAGGCTTGAGGCTGACATGGGGAAGTGGGGGTGGGGGAGAAATGGGCCCTGGCCTGATGGAGGGAGGAGGCTCACTCCTCCCCTCCCCCCACAGCTGCCATGTTGGGCTGGATGGGAGGAGCAGGCTTAGGGGCTGACGCAGGTGAGGGGGGTGGGGGAGGAGTGGGCCCAGACCCAAGGGGAAGAGGAGGCCCGCTCCGTCCCTTCTCCAACTGCTGCTGCAGCCACATCAGGCCGGGCCTGCTGGTGTGCCCACTGCTGCAGTGGGCTGGCTTTTCCCCCTCTTGGGCCCACTCCCCCTCCACATTGGGCCCAGGCCTGCTCCCTGCCTCCGCGTTGGGCCCGGGCCTGCTCCCCTCCACCCTGCATTACCTGCAGGTCCACTCTGTTGTTGCTGCTTTCAGGGAGCAAGGTGGGCCTCGCTCCCCTCCCCCACTCCATCCCCTGTGTCCCCACCATCATTGGTGACTGCCTTCTGTCAGAACGCTTCTTCATGCTCTGATTGGCTGTTTGTCAGCCAGTCAGAGTGCAAATAAAGTGTTACAGGCGATGGATTTAGGCTTTTATAATATTTGAATAATTAACAAAGCAATAATGCATGGGTCAGCAACCCCCAGCACGCGTGCTGAGCATGGCATGCAAGGTCATTTTGCTCAGCACACCACTGCCAGCCTGGGCTCTAGGCAGCTGCTGCCAGCTACAGAGCCCAGGCTGCTCCCAGCAGGTGGCTGAGAGGCTGCAAGCCTGCTGCAAGCTCTGTGGGCTGGCTGCAGCTGGGAGGCTGCAAACAGCTGCTCCAGGCTCTGGCATGTTGGCACTCCGGCACCTTCCAAAGTAGACATTGTGGTTTTTTTGGCACTTCAGCAAAAACACGTTGCCTACTCCTGCAATAAAGGATATTATAAAGGCAAAGTCAAGAGCATATAAAGGCAAATTAACTTTAGCCCAACACCCCTACCCTGGTCGGCACAATCAGCTGTGTAGGAATCCCCCCGGTTGCTGACGGGCCACTGGGGGGGCTAATGCCCCCCTGACTCGGGAGGCCCATGAAGGAGGCCCATGAACATAAGAAATGTGCATCTTCACAACGATACCACACTACATCTCTCTGTGATAAGAGATTATCAATTAGCTCTTTTTTAGAAATTAAATCTTTTGTTACACCCAGATAGTACAGTTCAGCTGTTTATGCAGTGTCTGTCCTGCATATGAATTACCTGGTCAACCTGAATTACCTGGCAAGAGCCAAGCTATCTGTTGTAGGCTACAGTTTTTCAGGAAGACAAAAAAGAGGTTATATTAACTCCCTTGATCAGGCCTACTGGTTGTTCAGTTTTGCATTTTGGTGGATCATCAGATGCTCTTGAATAATCATGCACCAACAATGGCCAAGAATGTTTTTTATTTATTTGGGACCCCAAAAACAGATGCAGATCTCACTACAATTTTCCAGATCTTAACCACTTACAAGCTGCCTGGCCTTAAAAGGCTCTAAATGAGGTCATATTTGTAGATCAGTGAGAGTGAAGTTACATGTTACATTTCCACCATTTAAACATGAGTGTCTGCACATTAAAGCTTGTTAACTCATGCTAAGTGCCACATAAGCATCCCAAAGTTACACCACTTCAGGTGAAACTTAACTCTGGGCTGTGCTAGCTAGCTCATGTTAGGGTGACTTCAGGCTGCTTCATGGAGATACAATGAGCAATTTGCAGTTCTCCAGCATTTTTAGAAAGGCAGGATTGAGTTTTTTCTATGTGTATTCATTTTCTTTCTTTGTTTGAATGTTTTACAATGCAATGTAATGTTTTATTATGAGTATTTTGATTTTGGTCCATGACAGTATTTATTTACTCCTATTGTTTTTTAAAATACTTGGTTAACAATATAAGCACAGTATTTTTTTAATAGGATGTCTTCCAACTATTGACTCACAATTTATTCATGTGCATAAACATTTGCAAACTTAAAGCCTGAGAGAACAGTATGAATATTTGATTGATTGAATTTGCTTGCATATTTCCAGACACCCGCTATATTCTCAGTTTGTGACTTTTATTTTAGCCTTCCCTGAGTTTCATAATGAAATTTTTGCATTAATGAAACAATTGTGCTCCTCTTTAGTGGTATTCTAGTATAATATTGTCATGAGGAAGGCCCCTGTTTAATCTTTTGGTTGCTGCGGAATCAATTAGCACATAAACTACAGTAAAAAAATGCCTAGCAATGAATATGTAGTATCAGAACTTTTTTTTTAATTGTAAGGGAACATTATACTCAACAAGATCCTCAAGTTCTGAATTGTTTTCCTTCTTCCAACAGCAAAGCAGTTTTGGAGTTTAAGGCTGAAAAATGAAACACTTAAGTGTTTTTTTTTTCCCTTGTCTTAAGATTTGCACAGAGCTGTCTACCACAGATGACTTGTGGCTCCTGGATGCAACTCAGGATCTTATATTTCCACCTGAATTAATAGTAAGAATCTACTCCTAGCTTAGCTTGCAGATATTATGAATAATACGCTAAGTACATCTCATTTGTTATATCATATATTTATTGGGGATATATGCAGTATCTTGAATGGCTTTAGTATCTTTTAGCAAAAATCCAGATATGCAGTCTATTGGGGTATGTAGGGATCTCATTCTGCAGCTCAACCCAGGCAGATATACCTATGCGGAACTTTTTTGGTTTTAATGGGCTTTGCCCAGGTTCAGCTTTCTTCCTCTACAGGTCTTATTAAAGGACCAGGGCTGAACTGGGTCTTACAAGTATCTTTTTTTCTAAAAAATAAAATAACGAGTACAGATTTTAGAAACCTGTACCAAGATATGCATGTATACACAATGTCATGCAAATGTGAATGACACAACTACATTGCTACATTAATAGGGCAATCGTTAAATGATATTTTAACACTATGCTAGGAAAATTTGGTTTTTGTAAATACACTTCAGGCAAGATTCTATTTCTACTTTGCTCAAGTCCTTAAAAAAGTGATGATGCACCTACATATTAGCCTTAAGGCCAACTCACAAAAACAGTAGTAAAGAGGAGGACTTATTTGCTTTTTGCATTAATAGTTTTTCAGGCACTCAAGCGAAGTGGAATCGGATGGTATTTAACACCTAAATACCACTTAGGCACCTAATAGATGGAATAGAATCTTGTTCTTATGAGCCAAGTTCTACAAACATACTCATATTTTATAGTGTTTGCTCATGTGAATATTAGTGGCACTACATGCAAGAATAAATATTATCAATAATGTTAGGACAATCTGACCCCAAAATAATGAAGTGCCAGTGCTCAGTGCTAGCTGAGTAATATCCTCAAAGTCCCTATCCTGTCATTGATGTACTTACACGACCAATCCAATTATCTATAATAGAATTATTCAAATGAATAATTACTATTCACATCGCTTAATGTTTGTAGGTTTGAACCATGTTCACACTTGTACTAGATAGTAGTGACACTGTCACTAGGTCAATACACTTTAACTTTGTTCTATTCCTTATTTATTTCTGGATGTTTCTGTTTGTGAAAAGTTTTGCTTCAGTTAATTTTCTCTCCTGCATTATTTTTCATTTTCTTCCACTACTTTAGTGTTTTATTAGCACTTATATGAATAATTTGCTTAATCTACAGAGAATGGCTGAAGATCTGCAAAAATCTACACTGGTTTTCCGTGGTGAAAGAATTGCATGGATTTCCCCTATTAGTTTAATGGAACTTCTGGAACTGAAAGACAAGTATCCCAAAGCACCTCTAGCAGTAGGGAATACTGGTGTAGGTATGTAAACCCAGAACACTTACTGTTGGAAATATCAGAGCTGGCAAGGTACTATCAAACACTGAATACAGAAAAATCTGCCAGAAAAAATTAGACTCATATCTGTTTTATTAATTTATTAGTAGGATAATTAATTCCATATTATGATGGCATGTAGGGTTGGTTTTCAGTCAGATCTAGCCTGTGGGGCCAGTCTAGCATACCTTATTGCACCTGCAAATCAACCCCACAGCCTCAACCCCATGCTCGATCCAGCCTGTGGACCAGCCCTGTGGACAGGGGTATCACACACAAGGCCCATGGGCCAAATCTGGCACATGGAATCATTCCAGCCAACCTGCCAATAGTTCAGCAGCTACTGGAATTTGGGGAGCATGGCCGGGGAGCATGGCCAGTGAGCATAGCCTGCCAAAGAATTTGAGGTCCCTACAATCCAATGGACATGGCCATCAGGAGCAGAGGTGTGAGCAAGGACTATACATATGCAACTCTCCCTTGCCTTAGTGTTGCCCACTCCCCAGTGCACACTGCCACCTGATCCCTGACTTGCACTCTTTCCCACTCCTGGACCCACACTGTTGCCCAATCCCCAACCCACACTACCTCCCAATTCCCAACTGTGCCACTTCCAACCCCCTGATCACCAACCCATGCCACCACCTGAATATGGACCTGTGCTGCTTGCTTCAGGCCAAGACCCATAGCTGCTCCTGTCTGTGCGGATCTGGCCTGGGAGGAGCCCCCACAGTCCAAATCTGGCCTGGGAGGAGCATCTGTGGTTTGGATATGACCAGAGGCCCTGGTGGGAAGGGGAATTTGTCACCCTTGACTTAGAAGATTATTAAAGCATTTTCTTCAGCTTCTTTGTATTCATGCTCCTCACATGGGTAAATAAAGATCGTTTAGTAATAATTGAAAAGGTTAAATATGTAGTTTGGGATATATATCTATTTATTATAGACTTGCCTTTGCCTTTTTTGCTCATGGTAAATAGTCTATACTCCTAGAGTCTTTTTGAGTTTGGTGAGGTTACTTGTAGAATGGGGTACATTTGTGCCATTAGAATCAGTGGCACAAACTGGCTCTGTGTTGTTAAAAGCTGTGGTAGGATTTAGACATTTTTAGGAACTTCAATGAGGCATTTTATCATAATAACAGTTCTAAAAATGTTGGTGCCATCTCCATCTCTTTATCTAAACCTTGGAATACTTTTTCCTGTTTAGGACTTGACATGAAACTTAAAGGGACTTTTCACCCAGTTATCATTTCTCCTACAAGAGTATTAGAGTTACGCATTGTGAGTTACAAGAAAGATGGTAAGTTGCTAATTTTCTTAGTTTATATATTAAATTATAGCCCTTTAACTGAAATGATGTATTAGGTGCATACATGTGGAAAATTAAAGAAAGCCAATGATCGGCTGCATTAGGCATAATACAGACATAACATTTGAAGTATTTCAAACAACTTTGAACATCTGTTTTATAAATTATAGATATTATTTTGTGTGGGCCAAATTCAAATGGATTCAATTCAGTTGACCTTAGAGGAATTGCATCCACTTATATGAGATCTGACATTGCATCTGAGCCAAATCTTGCTCTGCTTTACAATATGTTACTTTGCTTTTATATAGTATAATTCGCAGTGTAATTTGTACTTTTTTCTCTGAGCTGCAACGTCGTATAACCAAAAAAATCTAGTCTAGCTTACAACAGCACCCATGCTTCTTCAGATATATTTCTGTTTCAGGACTGACAGTAGGAGCTGCCTGCAGCCTGGCTGTAGTGAAAGACATCTTGACCAATGCAGTTTTGAAACTCCCTAGGGAGAAGACAAAAATCTTTTGTGCTCTCATGCAGCAGTTAAAATCTCTGGGAGGACCACAAATCAGAAACATTGCAGTATGTTACCTGTTTGAATAACAAATTGATATGCATCAGAGCTGTAAAATGAATTGCAGATATCTAGGAAGCTAATTTAGAAATGTTAACATAAAAAGTTCTAAACATTATTGTGTAATGGATAAAGAAGATATAACCCAAGTAACATTAGCCTGACAGAAGGAAAAAAAAAATTTTTCTTCGCCAAGGTAACTAATTGGGTGGATGAAGGGAATGCACTGAGTATGGTGTTCTTGGTTTTCAGCAAGGCTTTTAAGTCCCACACAACCTTCTCATAAGTAAATTAGAGAAACATGTGCTAGACAAAACTTCTACAAGACAGATAGACAAATGGCACAATAGCCACAAGCAAGGATAATTATAAATGTATCCATGTTAGAATAGATGGAGGTTTCAAGTGGAGTTACGCAGGGGTCTATCCTGGGTCTAGTGCTGTTCAACATGATTATTACTGATTTGGATGCTGAAACAGAGCACATTTACAAATACTGACAAAAATGAGATGTATTGTTAATACACTGGAGGCTAGGAGTATATTTCAGAAAGATCTGGACAAGAGTAAAATTCAGAAGGATCTTGAAAAGCTGGACCAGAAACAGTAGGATGAAGATCAGTATTGACAAATGTGAACTGCTGTACTCAGGGAAGAATAATCAGAAGCACAAATACAAAATGGATGACGTCTAGCAAGATCACACGATTACAAAGAAAGAGCCTGGAGTCTTGGTGGATCACAGGCAACATGAGTCAGAAATATTATGCAACTGCAAAAGTAGTGAATGTGATTTTGGGTTATATCAGTAGGAGTATTAGGTATAAAACATGAGATGATCATGCCACTACTTGGCATTGGTTATGCTTCAGCCACAATATCGTGTACTGTTCTGACTTCCACATTTTAAAAAGGGCATAGAGAATTTAGAGAGGATTAAGAGGCAGACAACATCGATTATAAAGAGCTTGGAAGGCAAGTTATATAGAAGTCTAGAGAAATAAGCATGTTTACCTTCCAGAAAAGATAATGCAGAGGGGAGCATGATAGCAGTCTTCAAATACCTGAAGGGCTATCTTAAAGAAGATAAGGTTCACCTTTTCTCCCATGTCTAACAATGGGTTGAAATTGTGAAGCAGCTAGTATTTGCTTTGGATTTGGATTCAGCCGATTCAGGGGACAGTGATTCAATTTGGTAATTCAAATCACTGTCCCAAACTGATTCTGCTGAATCTGATTCAGAGATTAAGCCGCTGCCGAATTAGCTGAATCTCCAAATCAGACAGGGCCCATCCCCTGTCTGCTCCCCCAGCCCCCTCAATGGTTGCCCTGCCCAGCCCCAGCCCCTGGCTCTTTAACCAAAAAAAAAAAAGCCCCAAACTCACCGGCTGCTGTCAGATGGGGGGGCCATCCCTGCTGCCCCCCTCTGCCCCACACTTCATGGGGGCTCTGCCACAAGCCCCCTGAAGCCCCAAGGCCACTGCAGGAGATAGTGAGTTGGGGCTTTTTTTTTTTTAAAGAACTGAGAGCTGGGGCTGGGTGGGGCAGCCATGAAGAGGCTGGGAGAACAGGCATGGGACAGGGGCTCATGGCAGAGCACCCCCACACAATGTAGGGCAGTGGGGGGCAGCAGGGATTGTCCCCTCAGCCTGGCAGCAGTTGATGAGTGGGGGATTTTTTTTTTCTTTTTAAAGAGCCAGGAGCTGGGGCAGGGCAGCCATGGGGGGCAGGGGGCGAGGCTGGGGGAGCAGGCAGCAGTCAGGGGCACTCAGGGGGGCTGGGGAGCAGGCAGGGGATGGGGCCTGGTGGGGGTCCCCATATCGTTCCCTCACCCTCCACCAGCCTCCCCTCCCCCACCCCCTACTTACCAGCACAGAGTTCGGATCCAGCTCCTGTGGCAGCAAGTAGGGACTGCCTGAATCTCCGAAGCTCTCTGAATCTTTTCTGAATCAATTCAGAGAGCTTTGAATCAATTCAGACCTTTTCATTGGTCTCCTGATTCAGTTTGGATTCAGAGATTCAGCTGCCCAATCGGGTTGCATCTCCTCTGAATCGAATCAGCACCCAAAGCTTCACGCAGCCCTAATAAACACTGGTCAGGGCTATCAATGCCTGGAGTTGTCTGTGAAGAGCAACAGCTGGAAGCCCGGGAAACCCTCACGCATTGCTTGGAGACTGAGAAGAGCTCTGAAGCCCACAGTAGGTGGAAATTGGAATGAAGCAAGGGATAACTTTGCTCCCCACCTCTCTCCAGGAATATGATATCCAGTGTGTATATCATAGAAAGGAAAGTGTTAACAGCATGCTAAAACAGGAAGGTGTTTCCAAAAACTCAGAGTGCAGCTGTGTAAGCAAAGGGTGTTTTTTTTTCTGAGACAGACTTCAAGGACAGTAGCATTACTAGAGAGAGAGTCAGAGCTTTGCTGGATTGGTTGGCAGAAAGCAAAGCCAGAAGGGGCCACTGATGAGCATAGATTGTGAAGTCTGCAGCCCAGAAAGGATATGGTTAAAGCAGTGCCATCAGAGTTATAGAGGTCTGTCAAGGAAAAGAAGGGCTGGAGGGAGATCCATAGAATGAATGTTAAGACCCAAAAGACAGTATGGGGCTTCAGAGAACTGTTGGAGAAAAGACTGAGAGTGAGAAATCTATGGAAGGGCTTGAGACAACAGACCCACAGGTTCCGGAGAGGGACTGAGAGTTGGGGCCGGAGAGCTGGGTCCAGCCAAGGGTCATGAAAGCATGGAAAGCCAGGAACTCACAGTGTGGAAGTTGTGCAAGGCAGACTCAGTGATCTGTAACCCAGGAGGAGCCAGGTGAGAGTGGGACCAGATGTGTCCAGAGGGTCAGAGTCAAGCCAAGAGAGAGAGATCTGATGAGAGGTCTGAGAGAGGCTGAATATCACTGAAGCTAGGAGCTAGCTAGCTTGCCCAGGAGAGGCAAGTATGAGCAGGGCCAGGTGCCATGGTCTCACTGGCCCAAGAGCAGGGCCAGGACCCAGAGAGGAGTTAAAGTCCAGGGAACACAGCTGGAGACTGAAAGGGTCTAGAAGCCCATAGCTCAAGGGGGTCTGGAGAAGCCCTGAGAAACCAAGGGGTCTGGCAATCCAGAGGTGGAGCCCTGGAGAGGTTAAAAGGTTGAAGGAGACCACTGCTAAGACTGCAAGAGTCGGGAGCCTGAGATCTCAACTAGCCTGAGTGGAAAGGGGCCAGAAAGCTGGGAAGTGAGAAACTGTGCCCATGAAGGGTAAAGATGACCAAGGCAGGAGAGCATGGAGATTGGTCCTGGGTAAGACCAGGAAACTACACCTTCCTGGGACTGGTTAATGTGGTGGAGCTCCTTGTGCCAGGGTAGTCTCTACAAAACACCACGTTACTGCCTGAGAACCCTAGGTCCCACTGCCTTGTGGGTCACCCTTTGATGGGAGAAGGTGAACAAACTGTTTCCTGTCTGTAATGACAGGACAATGACAGTGCCTTTGTGTTTCCCTTCCTTACCTGCGTCAAGTTAGGGTGTTCTTTGGTGTTTGAGGGGCATTATGCCTTGTAGTTGTACAAAACAGTTGTTACTTTTTCTGATGATTTAGTTAGTGGTGAGCCTGCCTTGAGCAAGGGACTAGATGACCATTCTCCACCCCCACTCCCTGCCCCGAGTTCCCTTTTAGCCTTACTTTTCTATCTTTTCTATGATTCTGTGATAATCAAGGGTATATGTTAACGCAATTTGACATATTTTCTAAAAGAAGTTCGTAATTTTTCCCAGAATTGTGGGATTTATTTTTGATGCCCATAATCAAGGGACTTGGCTGATTTTCAGCAATAAAAGTAATCTTTTACCCTGATACTACATAATTCCCTTGGCTTACAGGATGGTTGCTGACTTTTAGTAGAAAATTGTGAAAGCAAAATGAGGATTACTTTTAAAACTTATTTAAAATATATTAAAACCTATATTAAAATGTTATTTATAAGAGGAGGAGCAAAACAGACTAACATTTTGACAAGATTGTGCATTGTAGACTCTTTTCATATGAAAAATTATTAAGATTGTTTAAATTGCATCTCAGTACCAAGATAATAACAGGATGAAAAAAGTCAGTAAATATAGTTAGTTAAGCTATGAGGCTTCAATAATGTAATACCTACTATTTAATAACAGTTAAAATAGAGAAATAAATAACTTAAATATTGAAAGTTAGAGGCTTATTTATAACAGCAATTAGGGGTAGATTCACAAACCTCTTGATAATTTTGACCTGAAAATAGAAGCTCGTGATAGTAATGTTGAATAAAAATAAACATTTGTTTCACAAAATGAAATAAGTTGTTATAAATACCTACGTCTTAGTATATGTCTTGCAGGTATAAAATATAATTATATTTAAAGTGAATAAAGCCACTACTCTAATGGATGAATCATACAAACTAACAACTTTCATTTTTAAGTCCTTTGGAGGAAATATTATAATAAAGCATCCAGCCTCTGACCTGAATCCCATTTTAGCAGCAGCCAATTGCATCCTCAACCTGGCATCTAAAGGTAAGCTACGAGGTCTGTAGAGGTCACGTTTTTTAGAGAGCAATGGTGGCTGCGTCTACATGAGCGGCAGATTGCGCACTTGTTACTGAGCAATCACTTAGTGTTTGCTTATGCAAGAACAACCACTGATAGTGTTGGTTATTCTACACAGTGGGCATGTCTATAATGTCTATATGAGATGCTACTGCACAGTAGCAATGAGCTACTGCACAGTAGTTTGTGGCTACCGCACAGTAGCATTGCCAGGCACTAACAGTTATGCAACACTGTTGCGCAGTAGTAATAAGCTACTACAAGCACTTGCTTCTGCAAGTACTAAATGACTGTACAGTAACCAGTGTTACTGCACAGTACTGTCTGTCACAGGGCATTAAGGTGCCTGCTCTTTAAAGGCAGAAACTGCCCAGAGAGAGGGCCCTAGCACTCAGGCAAGAACCCACAGGTGCATGTTACTGTGGTAGCAGGCCTAAGGAGGGAATTAGCCTGCACCTGCAGTCAGTCAGCTGACCAGGAGAGGCAGGGCCCTGGGCACATATAAACCCCAGGGCTGGCATTAGAGAGGCAGTTCCCTGCCAGCAGCCAAGGGGGAATGAGCCTCCAGGGAGGAATTGCCCAGAGATGCTGCAGCTGCCAGAGATGCTGCACTTAGGGCTAATGGGAATCCAGGAGCTCACCAGGTACCTTTGCCTACGAGGCACTTAGTGCCGGGGAAGATGTTTAACTCTTTTAAAGGGACAGAGCACACCCTGAACTTTTTGTGTTACGTTATTAGCTCAGGGGCTCATATTTTTGGCTGCTGTTTTATAAGACTGGAGGGTTGGGCTGAAGCTATTGGGGAAGGAGGCGGCCTCACTGGGGGCCCACTACAGTGTGGGGACACCAGCGCCAGCATGGGTACTATATTCAGGGTGAACAGACCCCAGCGCCAGTGTGGGCGCAGTATTCGGGGTGAACAGACCCCAGTGCCAGAGTGGGCACAGTATTCAGGCGTGAGTGGACCCCAGTGCCAGTGGCGCAGTGACAAAGGGAGTGAGTGGAGTCAGTGCCAGGGGGTGCTGAGAGAGAGAGACAGGGCTGCAGAGAGCCCAGCTCAAGGGGGCACTGAGAGAGACAGGGCTGTGGAGAGCCCAGTGATGACCGGAGGCCAAGCTAAATTAAGGCCTTGGAGGGACAATGTGTAAATGCCATCTGAAAGGTTTGGGGCATGGTAAGGGGGGCTGTTTGGAGTCACACATCTAGCCCATAAGGCTGAGTGTGTCCAAGAGGCATCCATTTTGGAGTGGGACCCAAAAGGGGTCCAAGAATCCACAGGGTTCAGTGGGGTCCATCAGGACCGTGTCCAAAATACAAACTTGAGGGCAGCTTCCCTATTTATTATAGTACAACAAGACGTGGCAGGCAAGAAAGACAGTGCCCGTTGGGCAGGATTGGCGCAGTCAAGGAGCCCTAGGGGTATCATGGCCATCCCTGGGGACTCCATCCTGTGACACTGTCCCAACAGTTTTTTTCTGACATGACTTTGCAGTAGCTTGTTATTACTGCACATTAGTGTCACTTCACGATTCATAGATTCATAGATTCATAGATGCTAGGGTCGGAAGGGACCTCAATAGATCATCAAGTCCGACCCCCTGCATAAGCAGGAAAGAGTGCTGGGCCTACATTACCCCAGCTAGATACACATCTA
>NW_017728949.1:21592124-21594117 GCF_001723895.1 Crocodylus porosus | reverse complement strand
AGGTAAAGTGCTGCTCAACCTGGTACTGGCAACTGGGGACGACCTAATCAGTGACCTAATGATCAAAGGGAAGCTGGGTGACAGTGATCACGAGCTGATCACCTTCACTATCCACCATAAAGCTGGCAAGTCAGTCAGTAATACAGAAGTTCTTAACTTCAGGAAAGCTGACTTTGACAAGCTAAGGAGGCTTGTCAGTGAGGCCCTAAAGGGCCACAACCTGAAGGGGAGGGGAGTCCAGGATAAGTGGTTGCTCCTCAAGGGAGCAATTCTGGATGCACAAGCAAAGTCTACTTTATCCCATCTCAGAGGAAAGGCAGCAAAGGGGCACAGCAGCCCCTTCAGCTCTGCAGAGAACTAGTGGACCTCCTGTGTCTTAAAAGAAAGACCTACAAAGGATGGAGGACTGGATCCACCACCAAGGAGGAATACTCTGCACTAGTCTGGACCTGCAGAGAGTGAAGCAGGAAAGCCCAGGCTGCGACTGAACTCCAACTAGCTACACGTATCAAGGACAATAAAAAGTCCTTTTTCAGATATGTGGGGACCCGGAAGAAAAGCAAGGGCAATGTTGGACCCCTGCTAAACCAGATGGGGCAACTGACAACTGACACCCAGGAAAAAGCAAACTTGCTAAATGAGTACTTTGTGTCAGTTTTCCACCAGTCCCACGGGACGCCTCTGCCCACTACAGGACAGGGAGGCCCGGGTGAGGGAGATTCCTTACCCCTCATCAATGCTGACCTCGTGAAGGAACATCTTGAGAGGCTGGATACCTTCAAGTCAACCAGCCCTGACAGCTTACACCCCAGGGTACTCAAGGAGCCAGCAAGCATCATACCTCAGCCCCTAGCACCCATCTTCGAGATCTCCTGGAGCTCTGGTGAAGTGCCCGAAGATTGGAAGAAGGCCAATGTGGTGCTTATCTTCAAGAAAGGGAAGAAAGTGGATCTAGCAAACTACAGGCCCATCAGCCTGACCCCTAACCCAGAGAAGGTCTTGGAAAAGATTATCAAAGAGGCCATCCTTAACAGACTGACTGACAGCAACATCCTGAGGGATAGCCAGCACAGGTTTTTTGCGGGTAGGTCTTGTTTGACCAATCTCATTTCCTTTTATGACCAGGTGACCTATCACCTGGACAAGCTGGAGGAGATTGATGTCATGTATCTTGACTTCAAAAAAGCCTTTGATCTGGTGTCCCATGATCACCTCTTGGCCAAACTTGTCAACTGCAGCCTCAGCTTCACCACGATCCGCTGGCTAGGGAATTGGCTCCGTGGGAGGACCCAGGTGGTAGTTGATGGAAGTCAATCCTTGTGGTCTGCTGTGACCAATGGGGTCCCTCAAGGCTCTGTCCTGGGACCCATACTGTTCAACATCTTCATTAACGATGTAAACATTGATATCAGAAGCGGACTGGCCAAGTTCGTTGATGACACCAAACTTTGGGATAAAGCATCCACACCTGAGGACAGGGGGGCAATCAAGGCTGACCTCGACAGGTTCAGGAAATGGGCGGCCGAGAACCTGATGGTGTTTAACACTGAAAAATGCAAGGTTTTCCACCGTGGGAGGAAGAACCTGCAGCATCCTTATAGGCTTGGCAGTGCTACGCTGGCTAGCACTATGGATGAAAGGGACTTGGGGGTCATGACTGACCACAAGATGAACATGAGCCTTCAAAGTGATGCTGCAGCTACCAAAGCGAGCAAAACACTGGTTTGCATCCATAGATGCTTCTCGAGCAAAACCCAGGACGTCATTCTCCCATTGTACTCAGTCTTAGTGAGGGTACTGTGTCCAGTTTTGGGCTCCACAATTCAAAAAGGATGTGGAGAGGCTTAAGAGAATCCAGAGAAGAGTCACGCACATGATCAGAGGTCAGGAAAACAGACCTTACGATGACAGGCTAAGAGCCATAGGACTCTTTAGCCTGGAAAAGCGCAGACTCAGGCGTGATCTGGTGGCCACCTATACGTTTATCTGGGTG
>NW_017728949.1:21584688-21591649 GCF_001723895.1 Crocodylus porosus | reverse complement strand
CGGGCCTGCGCCTCAGTCCCGGCCTGCGCCGGGAGCGGGCGGCGATGTCTGTGGCCGCGGCTGCGGCGGGGCGCTCGGCCGAGCTGGTTTTCTACGTGAACGGGAGGAAGGTGGGTGCGGGCGCCGCGGGGTGTGCGCGCTCTGCTCTCCTCTCCTCTCCTCGCCTCAGCGCCCCCCGCTCACCGCCTGCGCTGGCACTGGAGAGACCTGTCTAGTCCAGATCAGGGGGCACACCCCTCCTCGGAGCAAGGGAGGCCTGCGCCTAATGGGTTTGACGGGTTTAAAGGAAAGGGACAAGGAGCGGGGCAAGTGCTGAGAGAGGCAAACAGTGGGTTGCTTAGATCCAAAGGGATAAAGAAGGCAGCTTAACCCCTCCTTTTACGTCTGCCTGCAGACAGGCTTCAGGAAAATCATGTGGGTGAAATGTTGGGAATGATCTTGATCAGGTTTCACATATGGTAGAAGATAACTGCTTCTTTCTTTCCCCTCTGCAAAGCCAGTCAGCAAGGAGGCAGCTTGTCAGGGACACGGGCGGGGGATTTAGGCAGGCAGCCCCTTGAAAGTTCAGGGGAGCTGGGCACCCAAGTCTCCTTTTGAAAGTGTCTTTAAGAAGTTTCTTGGACCTATACTCTTCAATATCTTCATCAGTGACTTGGATGTGGGTGTGAAGTGTACTCTTGTAGCCAGTAGGTCAGGGAAAACTTACAGTGCTTAGATCATACCATAAATTGTATAAGGTTAAACATATAATGAAGTGTGCAAATGTGGTGTAAGTGACTAACAAAGAAGAAGCAGATAGCATGAACATAATGGATGGTTGTGGTTTAATTGAAGATAAGATTGTTTTGAAGACTGACTGCCTCAACGATATCTGCACAACATCCTTGATAAAGAGGAACCAGCTCCAAGTCACCTTTGATTGGTGCGATAAGGGGTTATGTGCTGACCAAGCAGTGCATGCCTGAAGAAAAAGCATCCAGAAATCTTGCCCAGCAACATAAACTGTATAAAAGGGGGCAGGAGAGAGGATGATGGGGAACTTGCCTCACCATCGGAGCCCATGCCTGTGCGTGCCAGGTCGGATACCTGGCTCCATCAGCCAATAGGGATTGGTCATCCCTATCTACAACACCCTTGGGATTATGTAGTGTGTCACCCAGGAGAGTGCATGTATATGTGAATGTGTGTGTTGGTAGGGTAACCCCACCTTTGATCAGCTAATGGTCTCTGATAAGTGTATAACTCCCCAGTACCCTTAGCGATAAGCTACCCGCTAAAAAGAAACTAACTTTTCATCATTAGTTTAATTTTTGGGTTACACTCTGTCCAGGTTTGAGGATGATACTAAATTGTGGGGTGAAGTGCATGTTCCGGAGAGTGGGGAACGACTGCAGGCAGACCTGGACAGGTTAGAAAAGTGGGCAGTACATAATAGGATGCAGTACAACAAGGACAAGTGCAGAGTGCTGCACTTAGGGTGCAAAAATATCCAGCATGTCTACTGGCTGGGAAATGATCCTCTCAGCAGCACAGATGCGGAAAGGGGTCTCGGAGTCATAATGGACTCAAAGATGAACATAAACCATCAGTGTGATGAAATCATCAGCAAAGCTAACCACTTTATCATGCATCAGCAGATGCATAAGAAACAGATCCGAGGAGGTGATACTTCCCCCTATGCGGCATTGATCAGACCTCAGCTGGAGTACTGTGTCCAGTTTTGGGTGCCATACTTTAAGAAGGATGTGGATAGCCCCAAGAGGGTCCAGAGGAGGGCCACTCGTATGGTTAGGGGCTTACAGGACAAGCTCTATGAAGAGAGACTGAGGGACCTGGACTTTTTTAGACTCCGCAAGACAAGGTTGAGGTGATCTTGTGGCCGCCTACAAATTCATTAGGGGGCACTGCAAGGGATCGGAGATGTTCTGTTCACCAGGGCACCTCTTGGGGTAACAAAGAACAATGGTCACAAACGGACAGAGATCATATTTAGGCTAGATATGAGGAAAAACTTCACGGTAAGAGTGGCCAAAATTTGGAATGGGCTTCCAAGGGAGGTGGTGCTCTCCCCTACCTTGGGGGTCTTTAATAGAAGGCTGGATAGTCATCTGGCTGGGGTCATCTGACTCTAGCACTCTTTCCTGCCCAGGGCAGGGGGTCACACTTCATGATCTATTGAGGTCCCTTCTGACCCTAGCATCTATTAATCTAAGTTCTTAAGTGCAAAAAAAAAATACTGATGAAAGTTGGCATTTAATTTGAAATGGACTCTTTCTTAAACCTTGCAACACCCTGAAAAGGTAGGGAAATGTGTTACTAGAGGAAATGGAAAATAAAACCAAAGAAGTGAGAAACAGGCAACTGATCTGAAAGCAGGTGGTGTCAAAGAAAATAGTAATCTAAACCACCTACGGGCTAAATTCATCTTTAAGGTTTAGCAGGTAATGAGATAATCCTGTCTGATCACAGGAAATCTTATACTTTTGCTCTATGTAGTTTGATATTTTGCCTCCGTCAGAGGCTGGTGCAGAATGAAGATTATATTTAGTCTGTGTATTTAGTGCTGTGTGACAGACAGCTTTCCTGACCTTCCCCAGAATGCAGTTTTATGTGCGTAAGGGTAAGATTTTTCTTACCTCACTGTGATATTTCCTTGCAATAGCTGGTTAAAAATTTGGTGGAGTTTCAATTACAGCCAGCCCATTTGAGGGTACAGTTGAGAAGACCGTAATTTGACTATGATGAATGGTTAATAAATAAAACTGGGAAGAAGGTGATCCTTGCCATTTTCCTGGCCAGTAGTCTGCCCTCTAGTGTTCATCCCAGGTCTGAGATATCATCAGGTTTTAAACTGTTGTCAATAATGGGTATGTCTATACGTGCACAGTACAGGTGCACATCTACATGTGCATGCCTGTACTGTGCAGTAACTATGTAGACACCTTACTGCACAGTAACACTGTATGTGCGGACTGACTTGGAAGTAACTTTCCTCCCAAATAGGTGCACACACTGTGCTATAATGCCTACATGTGTAGACGCCAATCTAAAAACCACTTACTGCACAGTAAATGCATGTGTAGACATGCCCAATGAGTACCTTATTACATGCTGTAGAAGACTCTTCTCACAACTGTAATTTAATACCTATCATTAGTAAACCTTCAACCAAGAAAAGACTCTCTGCCCTCTCCTTCACGATCTTCATAAATCTGAGAGTTCTCCCTATTATTTTGTATCTCCTTATCCATGATCCTGCTTCTACTACCTGCAGGGGACCTTAGGAGTGGATTGCCTTCCCCCTAGCTCCGTGGGTTAAAAATAAGTTACCTTAGCAGTTGGACAAAAATTTGTCTAGGATGGTTTAGGCGGGGATATTCCTACCTTGAGCAGGAGTTTGAACTAGATGACTCTTGGAGGTCCTTTCCAGCCCTATTTTGCTATGATTCTGTGATTCCTTGTTAGAAACAGGTCTGTCTATCTGTCAAACAAAAAATTTCCAGAGGAAGCCAAAACTATCATGGGGTCTTTAACCAATTAGTGCATTTCTGTTCAATGGAGGAGGGTTTTCTTCTGGGCACATCCATGGCATGCATAACACACGTAGCATGGACAACCTCTGTGTGTAAGGAAGGAAATAAGCAGCACAGCATCAGATATGCTAGGAAGGATGAAGCAGAGCAGGAGACTTGGCACAGGGAAAGCAGAAAGCAGAGGCAGCAGAAAGCAGAGGCAGCAGATGAGACAGGAGAAGCAGACTGGAGTGGCACTCAAGAAGGATGTGGGGCTAATTTGTGTCATGCCTGCCAAAAAAATTGGCTTAAAGGATAAGCCTTGATTGCTTTTCTAACACCTTGTATTTCACTTTCCATTACAGATAGTAGAGAAGAATGCTGATCCTGAGCAAATGCTGTTGTCTTACCTAAGAAAGAGAAGTATCCTTTTCTTCTTCACATATTTAAAGCAATATTTTGCAGATATTTTTCAGGCAAATCTCCCCACTGATGATTATTGGAGCCTGATAAAGATAGAAGCAAAGTCAAATGACCGTACTAAATTACTGTCCCTTTTAAGAATCAAATACTCTTCAGTGGTCTGCTGTATTTTTTATATCTAGAACAAGGGCAAATTCGATTAGACTATAAAAATGGACTTAATGTTAGCTACACTCTTCCAGGACTGTGGTTTAGCAGTTAGAGAAGGGGTGTCCAACCTTTTTGAATGTGGGGCGGGATCACGAACTTATCACCCAGTGGACCAGCAAGCCATATTCAAAGACCTCACAGGAAGTGGTATCACATCAGGAAGTGATGTCACGTAACCTTTGGCACCAATGAAGTTACAGGAAGTGACAATGAAATGGGTCTGGAAATGTGCCTAGGCAAGTTGTGGTTTTCAGAAAGCATTTATGTTTGGTATGGCTTAGGAACAGCACATCATTTTTCTGTGCAGGGGTTTGGACTAGATTAGGGCTGCCCAGCTGACTACCTGCAGGCCACATGTGGCCCACAAAGGGCCAGGATGTCACCCACAGTCTACATGGGGTCTCCAAGCAGTTAAGATATAGGGCATGGGCCTGGGCAGCCACCTCTCCCACTGCTGTGCAAGGGGGAAAGGCCTGTGGAAGGGGGAGGAGTGGTCCATGTCCTGCAAATGTAGCCTGAATGGCTGAGGATGAGGGTCTGCATGCTGCTGGAGCCCTGGACTAGCTTTTATCCTCAAGATCCTTTACTAACTTAATCATGGTCATTGTGGTTAATTAAATAGAAATTGTAGGCATATACTGTAGAGACGTGGAAGAGATCTCAAGGATAAGCTAGTCCAGGGTTGTTCAGATATGGTGAGGCTGTGGGCCCCAGATGACACCAGCATGTGTTGCACGCTGTGGGGGTGTGCCCCTAGGACCCCCTCACTGCACAGGCTGCTTCAGCAGCATGCAGACCCCCATCTTTAGCCATGCAGGCTACATCAGCAGAATCTGAACCACCAAGGAGGCAGCTGGAGGTAGAGCGCCTCTGAGCCGGGCTCCTTCTGCCTCCCGCCCAGCCTGGCTCCGGCAACTGCGCACCCCGCATCCCCAGCCCGGCCCTGAGGTGCTCCCAGCTCTGCGCATGAACTTACCTCGCGCTTCCATCCACTGTGCATGTGGGTATGGCATGGGCCATGCTGCAGCTCCCCTGGCCATGCGCCGGAGACAAGGGGCAGAGCCAGAGAAGAAGCTGCACCCTGTCCCCAGCTCATCTAATCAGGTGCAGCTGGGACAGCCCCGTGCCACACAGCCCTGGGGCAGCAGCGGCAGGGCCCAGCTCACTGATGAGCCGGGCCCTGCGGGGGTAAGCAGCTACCCTCCCCTCACTGCCGGCTGGGTCCCGTGGGCCGGCCCTGCCCGCCTCGCCTAGCTGCCCCGGCTCCGCACTCTGTGCTTGGCAATGGCTCCGTGGCAGCAGCTCTGTGCTCCACGGCAGTGGCTCTGCCGCAGCTCCGCGCTCCGTGGCAGCTCCACACTCTACTGCGGCAGCTCTGCACTCCACAGCGGCTCTGCTGCGGCTCTGTGCTCGGCAGTGGCTCCGTACTCGGCTGCGGCAGCTCCGCACTGTGCCGTGGCGGCTCCACCGCCACTCAGCAGTGGCTCTGCGCTCCATGGTGGCGGTGCTGCCGCAGGCCAAATAAAATGGCTTGGTGGGCCTCATGGGGGCCCATGGGCCACATGTGGGACAAGCCTGAATTAGAGCATGTTCCTGAGTCATGCAGTCTGTTTGTGTACCTGTTTGAACACTGAGTTTCTGTGACACTTTGGGAAGGTTACTCAACCTCTTTGTGTCCCTGTACTCTTTGTAAGGTGAGAATAATAGGTCTCTATTATCATTTGTACAGGGCTTTAACATCCTTCAGTGGAAATGTTATATAAGTGCAGAGTATTGCAAAATACCGGGGGTGTTGTAGTACTTGGAGTGATTTAGGCCAGATGTCCTAATTTTTTGGACAGGAGGCTAAATTTTTATGGGGTTTGGTACATTAGACCATTGTTAATAACTGTGTTTATGAGTAAGTGAGTGGGAAAAGCAGTAGTAAGGAGACTGCATCCCAAAATGTGTTTGCATTACCTAAGGAGCAGGATAGTTTATTTGTACTGTTCTGTAGTTGAACTGGCAAAAATAGTGAAGCTGTGCAACTCTGCTCTTTAATCGTTCCTGAGGAAGGTTGGCAGTGTGTAGATTAGCAAAGTGTTAATAGAGGATTCAGCTTTACTTTACTTCTGAACTAAAGTGACACTCCAGAATGTTATCAGAAATCATGATGCTGCTAGAAGTGCCATCTTTTGCGTAAGCTGCAAAAGTGATGTCTTGATCTCTAGGACAGGGCATTAGAAATGCAGTGGCATTCTGGGGAAGAGTATTTTCAAAAGTCCATCCAAATGAATCCGCCCACTGGGCTACCTTCAGCTCTACTTTCCTATAAAAATGAGTGAAGTGAAGGGCAGTTGTGTGAATGCAAGAACATAAGATACAGGATCTGAGAGGTAGGTTGGGAGGGAGGTCAGAACCTAGAAGAAGAGGATGAGAAGTTAAAACTTGATGTAGCATGTAAGGGGGAGCCAATGAAGGGAACTGGAGGCTTTCAAACACTGCTTGAGGAGCACAAATTCTGGCCTTTCACTAAACCTCTACTTTTGGAAGTTGTTCTGGTTGTACATAATGTGAGGGGGCCAGGACCCCAGGGGACCCGGCCCGAGCGAGAAAGCCCGGGGTACCGTCCAGCTTCCGGGATTGGACCCAGAAGTCTGGCCGGGGCTTGAAAGTTTGCCGGAACGTAAACCGGGCCGGTGAGGGACCGGCCCGGCCAGATAAAAGGAGCACCCCTACCCTGGTCAGGGAGGGACGGAGGCTCCGGCGGGAGCCTGCCCCGGGACCAGCAGAGCCGGGAGCGGCGCGAGGGACGCCGGCGGCAGCAGAATCCGCGG
>NW_017728949.1:21561604-21584233 GCF_001723895.1 Crocodylus porosus | reverse complement strand
AGCGCAAGCGGTCCGGCGCGTACCCCCCTCCTCTCCAGGGGCCATTCGGGGATTTTGGGGTGACTCACAACCAGGTGACCTACCCCAAACCCCCACACATAAGAACCAAAATAGACAATCACTTTGCAGCTTATGATGACATTCAGATGCTGTGTAGTTTTACATTTGGAATTCTAATATTTTACAATTCCAGAATAAATTCTGACCACTAGCATACATTAACTTCAGTAGCAACTACTTGGAAAATCTTGTCCTTAAGGACTAATGCATCAGTTGAGTAAAATACTTGACAACATGCTTAAGTCTCATTAGGAGATTTGGCCCATAAATCTTTTCTCGTGTTTTTCAGTGACTTACTGAGTTGGAATGAAATATATAAGCACTGTAGAATACTTGCTGCTGTTTTTATCCCAACAGTGTGTTTACATTTGTGGACTTGCTGTTCCTTTCAGAGGAAGTTAGCATCAAATTTCCATTGTCTTAGGTGGGAACTGTTTTTCAATTTTGGTCTTATAATAATTGCAGGTTTCAATTCCTGTAGAAATCAGTGCCGTATATGTGAGCTGTGGCACTAACTCAGTTACATATTCCACATGTATTGCCTTCAAAAGAAAATTGTTCTTAAGTTTTATACATTGTGATGAACTGTTGGGAGCAGAGCAACTGCCAAAAATGAGACATTAAATACCTGTGGACTTTTTATTTCCTTAATTGCAGTTGTTTCAGTCCGTCTCACAGGAACTAAGTATAGCTGTGGTGGAGGGGGCTGTGGTGCCTGCACTGTGATGATATCAACATATGAACCACTTTCCAAGAAGATTTTGTATCCTTAACAAAAGATGTGTAAGCTCTGTTGAATTTTGTGATGTTTTAAAAAAGAAATTTAATTTCTGCTTACTGAAAGAAATAGGTATATTTAAAAACAAAAGATAGTAAGTTTTCCTTGTGTAGCACTGCAAAAGCTTTGTAAAATGAATAATAATAGCATAGATGTTGAGACAAAGTTCAGTAAGTGGAGCAAACTGTGCATTCAGGCACGTTACAAACTAGTTGAAGTTCTTATGTCCAAATGCAGTACTTGGTCACTGGTCAGTGAAATTTTGCAATCATGTTCAACAACTGCAGTTTTTGGAGCATGACAACCACTATCAAGAACTAATGCTGACTTAGAGTGACTGATTAATCAGTGACTGATTAAGGAGTAGGGCTCTTGACAGCCCATCCTATGATGGAAGTCATTGGTGACTAATCTCCTGTTATGGACTTTGGAGGGTGCACTATGATGAAGAGGAGAAAAGGTTATCCTTTAGTAATGCTTTCCACAAAATTTTAACTTGGAGTAGTTTTCCATCGTTAACATTGCACAGAATAATTTTATTATGTGGGAGGTAAAAGTTTCATTCAAATGAAATTAAAGTTAAATGTAAAATTAATTTAATGTTTGCTTTTTATTAAAATAGTGCATACATTTTAATGTTTTATTTATAAGTGTACAGTTTAATATAAATATCAAAATCAAAACAAAATTAATTAACCGATACTGTTGAAACGTATCAGTGATTTTGATAGAAAATGTTTTGATGGTGTTGAAAAACTGCTGAAAATTTTCATTTCATGGTAAATTTTGAAATGTTGCTATTTCAAAGCAATTCAGAATTTCCCATGGTTCAGAAATTTTGGTTACCATCCAGTGTCATCTACCAGGGGTAATATTTGTTCTTTAATTGTTTAGCATGCAAAGAGCTTCCCTTATCCTCTCCCCTGCTATGTGCTTAGAGCCTAGTTACAGATAGAAATA
The DNA here is from genome assembly GCF_001723895.1 of Crocodylus porosus. Taxonomy (NCBI): domain Eukaryota; kingdom Metazoa; phylum Chordata; order Crocodylia; family Crocodylidae; genus Crocodylus; species Crocodylus porosus. Next base: position 21,582,435 of record NW_017728949.1, on the reverse strand, counting down.
GTAGAGAGGAATTATATGACAGAAAGGGTGAGGTACTTCATACCCATGGCCTGTAGAATGCCAGCCTGAAACAATGTGCAGATGCTCTATAACTGCAATGGTTGTGGCCCCATGACTAGACAAGTGACTCCAACAGTGTGAATAAAATTACAACTGGTAGGTTTCCCCTTTTATTGAGTATTGCTCAAGATGTTGATGGGTGCTTTATAGAAACTGGAAACTTTATCTTCATTTTCCACAAGAGTATGGTTAAACTATTTTTAAAGTCTTTGATTCTCCTTACAATCCAAAGACATTTTTCTGCCAATGCCTGCTTATTACCCATATGTTCTCTGCACGGTGCTGCGGTCACCACTGTAGAAGGTGTTGGAAACACAAAAACCAGGATTCATCCAGTTCAGGTGAGGGCTTGCCATTAGGAGTAAAAGGATTTCTTCCTTTTGTTTATTCCTCTATGTCATTGGCTGGCTTGGCAATGCTGTTACAGCAATAGTTTTCAACCTGTGATCCCTGGATCCATTGGGGTCCTGTCTAAGGAGTCTGTGAAAGATGACTTTGATCAATCAAAACTATGTGAATACTCACACTTACAATACAAAGGGGTCTGTACCCCCATTTGAAAAAATTAGGGGTCCTCAAATGAAAAAAGGTTGATGCTCTAATACAGTTTAGGACATTGGGGAAAACTGTGCTGGTTGTTCAGGCAGTGTAGTCTGAACTGATTGCTTTGGGAGTCGTTTGGAATTTTGACTGGCAGCCCTAACCCAACTAATGACTCCAGATGGCCACTGTCTGGGCCTCCTGATTGGCAGCTGAGAGTGCAGCTTCCCATTTTAGTTCAAGCTGTGACAACAGATTCCAGGCCAGCCAACAGTTCCTGCTAAAATTCTGGCCTGGCAAGCCTGTGTGACATAGTACTCCTGGTTTCCTGACTCTGCTTGCTCTGTTCTTGGGCTCTGGCTTCTGAATTTTCTCTTGGTTTGGTAATTTTGCCTCTGTCTCCAGAACTTTGACTCAGCTTGTGATTCATAGCTTGCCCCTCAGACTTTCCTTGGATATGGCAACTTCGTATCTGTTTCCTGACCCCAGATTTGCCCTGTGTTTTAGACCCTGCCCCGGGCAGCCTAACCATTTCATTCTCATTGATAAAACCAGAGCTGAGTATTCTGGATTTTTAAACTGATTCTACAGTGAAATTCAAAATAAGTAATAGACTAGACAAGAAAGCTGAGCATCACTGACTCATGTTGTCACTGGGACATGGCAGTGCTGAATTCTGCAGCACCTATTTAGGTCCCTTCTAACCCTATTTTCTATGATACTATGGTTGTGAAAGGTCGGGCGTTTTTTTGACTTGACAAAAAAAATGACTTCCTTCTGTTTTAAACCTGCTTCTTGATAATTTGTGTGCTGTCCATGTATATTCTGAGTCCTAATGAATAGTAACAGCTTTAAAACTGAATGAAAAGGGAACTTTATTAATACAGCATTTAAAAGCAGGGCACGCTGCCCTGTTTCATTCCAGGAAAGGCTGGCAAAATGTCATGGTTCTCAGTGTGGCTTCTGCACCCCTGGAATGGTGATGTCCATGTACACTTTGCTCAGAAACCACCTGGAGCCCTCCATGGAGCAGATAACTGCAGCTCTGGCTGGTGAGTTTTCTCATCTGAAAGTCATTTGGAATTTGTAAGTATCTTCTTGGTTCACATTTACTGTTGGATACTCTGCACATGTGGGTCTGACTCATAGCTTCTCTACAGAAGCTTCTCGACAGCCATGCACATAGCTTCTCCACAAAAATTCAAAATATTTTTGCTAGTAGTAGTTTTTCCCCACCCCCGGGCTTAGTTGGCTAACATTGTATCCTAGTTACGTTCCCCTCCTCACCCCCATCCTTCTATTGTTAGTCCCTTGCTCAGGTGATCTGTATTTCCCCATCAGCTTTGTCATCTTTTTGCTGGATTCCCAATCCTAAACATTTACTAATAAAAGTCGATCTGTTTGGGGCCACAGGTTCCATCATGCTGCTTCCTCCTGATGGCATAAAGGACAGAGTGGCCCCAATCATCACTATTATACTACTTGTTGCTACTGTTTTACAGCTTTTTTCCCCTCATGCAGTTTCCTCCGTACAGCTCATGGATGAAAATAATAATCACAACAGGTTTAAGTTTAGCTAGCGCCGGTCCCAGGGTTCAACTGTATTACAGAACCTGAGTCCCAAGGCTCTAAATCAGTGGTGCTCAATCTTTTTGTGTGTGGGGTGGAATGAGCAGTGCCTGGTCCCTCCACAAGCTGGCTCCAGCTGGTAGACCCAGTCCAGCACCTAGGATGAGTGTGCCAGGGCAGCGGGGTAGTGCAGCCCTGATCCAGCCTTGCATGGAAAGGGGAGTTGACCTGGCCCTGTAGGGGGAGAGGGCATGACCCCACTTCAGACCAGCCCTGCCAGGGTAGGGGACATAGTTTGACCCCAATCTGGTTGGAAGGAGGGGAGGGTTAAGGAGAGTTGGCCCAGCCCCAGGGGTGTGGGGGTCATGGCCTGGCCTGAAACCAGCTGCTCAAGGATGGGCCCCAGTCCCACTGGGAGAAGGAGGGAAATGGCCAAGCTCCAGTCTGGCCATGCAGGGGCAGGTTCATGGCCTACTTCTGACCTGCTGTGCAGGGCTTGGGATTTTGGCAGCATGGCACTATTAACTGCTACTGCTTTCCTGCCACCAAATTTCCTGACACATGGGGAACCCTGCAGGCTGGTCTAAGACTCTATGGACCGCATTTGGCCTATAGGCCCGAGGTTGGACTCCCCTGCTCTAAATCATTTCCTTCTTGTAAAGGAGTAACCATTGCCTCATTTCAGAGTCATATAATTGTAGGATTGGAGGTGGCCTTGAGGGTCATCTAAACCAATACCATCCACAAATGTAGGATTCTATATTCCTAATCCCAGATTTATGCCTGACCCACATCTTCATGAAAACCTCCAATGAAGATTCTACAACTCCCATAGGCAGCTTGTTTCATCATTCTATGGCTCTTATAACTGAGGTTTTTCCTGAGATTTGTTCTGAATATGCTTTATTACAGTTTACATCCATTGCCATATGCCCTGCCCTGTGTTTTAGGGGGAACAGTGAACAGTTGTTCCTCTTCTTTTTTCTATGGAAGTCTTTCAAATACTAGAAAACTACTATATGTCCACCCCTTCATCTATTTTTCCTGAAAATTAAAATAAATAGTGCTTTCTGACCCCTTATTCATGTGTTACTTGCCTATGGACTCTTTCCAGTTTTTCCAGATCCTGCTTTAAAATATGGTAGCCAATACTGGATGCAGTACTCAAGGTGAAATCTAACCAGTGCCAAGTAGAACAGTACTAGCACCTTCTATTCTTTTGTATACAAACTGCAATTGTGTCACTTGTGACATCACATTGTTGATCTGTGTTGAAGTTGTGATCTAACCATAACCCCCAAATTCTTATCATTCATGTTACTTCCCAGCTGGTTATCCCCCATTTTATATTAATGCATTTATCTTTTCTTCCCTCAGTCTAGCCCTTTATATTTGTCTTTATTAAATTTTGTTTTGTTGTATGGCTGGCTCTCCAGTCTATCGAAATCCCTTTGAATTTTAATCCTGTTCTCCAAATGGTTTTCAACCCCAGTTTTGTCCTCTGCAAATTTGATCGGTACTTTCTCTCTTTCTCTCTCTCTCCATCTTGGTAAGTAAATAATGTTAAACAACCAAAACAGACCTGTATTGGGAACAAAAAAATTATACATTCACTGTATTCCCCTTATCCACCAAACTGGATACCTTGTCATAAATCATGTCAGGCCAATTTAATTTCCTTTTATTCTTAACCGGTTCACCTAGGCTGCCAGCAATCACCACCTCATCGTACAGGTCTTTAAAACTGACTGTTTTATAATTTGCTCTAGTAAATGCCTAGGTACTGCAGTCTAACTGACTAATCTATATTTCTCTAGACCCTCTTGAAAACATCCTGTGAAGGAGATACTAGTGCTTCCCTGGACAGGCTGTTCTCTGCCTTACTATTCCAATGGCAGGGAAGTTTTTGCTGAGATGTAATCTAAGTATGTTGCTGGATTTTAAAACCATTGCTTTGAGTTCTGCCCTCCATGGCAAAGGAGAACAGTTCTTCCTCTTTATTGCAGGCTTTCAAATATTTTAAAACTGTTAATCATGTTCAGTAGTGTAACGATGGGTGGAGAAGCAGGATACATGCTCCAAGTGCTCCAAGTGTTGTATGGTGGGGGTGGTATTAAAAGGGAACTGGGAGTCTTCATCTCATTCTTCTGTCTCCTCTCCCCCTGTACCTTCCCTGGAGTGGCTTTGACTCTGGTTCTGGCAGCAGGGAGGGCAGAGCAGAAGCAGTGATGCACATTGTTGGAACAGTGGGCCAAGTTTCAGTGCTGTGTGAAGGAAATTAAACCTCATTTTCACTGCCAGAAATTGTCATCTAAGTAGCCACTCAGGACATGTTGGCAGGAAAGGTGACATACTCTCACAGTAGTGAACCTCCAGCCAGTGTTCCTGCAATATGTGTTCCCACTGCTCAGGGTACAGTGCAGGCCCATTAGGCCTCTGATCTTGTTCTCCCTTGATCTCTTCTTCTCCAAAGTAAGCGTATTTAGTTCTCTCAAATTTTCCTCATACAGCTTTCCTTCCAATCACCTTATCATTTTTGTTGCTTGCCTCTGGACCCTGTCCATCTTATTCACATCTTTCTTAAATTGTGGAATCCAGAACTGCATGTATTACTGTAGATGAGGCCTGCCAGTAGTGTGTTCCCATCACCTCCTGGTTCTTGCACCTCATAATCCTGTTGATGTTGCCCAGAATTGTATTTGCCCTTTTTTTGTGACTGCATCACATGTTGAGTCTGTGATCCATGAAAACATTGGGGTCATTTTCAACACTATTGGCTAGCCAGTGATCTCCCATTCTGTACTTTTGCATTTCGTTATTCTTCCTTAGGTGTAGCACCAATCAAGAGGTCCCTCTCTTGGGTTTTTTTTTTTCAGATAGCTCAAAATCTCCTTCCCTAGCCTCATTACTAATAATTAGTCTCTTGCAGTTCTACTTATCTTTTTTTAGCACTGAAATGCCTTTTATCGAACCTCCTATATTGTATCCTTCAAGAAGTGCCAGTCCACTTGGACTTCTTTTTCTTTTGATTTGTCTATCTGTGGGACCCTACTTATTAGTTCTGAGCTGGTTGAAATCTGTCATTTTGAAGTTCATTGTCCTTGTTTTGCTCTTTTCATACCTTCCTTTCATTAGGAACATGAGTTCTGTAACATCATGGTTCCTCCCAAGTTTTCAAACAGCTTCACATCCAGGTTCATCTCTGTTGGGCAGAACCAAGTCCAAAATAGATGATTCCCTATATGTCTCCTCAGCTTTCTGCAGTAGGTAGTTGTCCTCCTAAACATGTTAGAAATTTGTTGGACCTTTCATGTTTTGCTATATTTTCCTTCCAGGAGATATAGTAAAACCTGTTACACCCAGGATAACTCTGGGGGCATTTATTTTGGCTGAAGAAGTACAAGATAAGCCAAAGCAAGTTCCTCCAAATTATGCAGTATTTTTTGGGATATTATTAATCAGAACAAAATACTAATAGCAGCTACATACAGTACAGCAGTGATTCATAACCAGGGTGCCACAACACCCTGGGGTGCCGTGATCCTTTCAAGTATGCCATAGGGGGCCACACAATGTTAGCACGGTCTCGTGTTGAAATACAATTCCTGTGATAAACCCAGAGATTTCAAATAGAAATCCATAGTGTTAAAAACATTCTGACCTGTTGTGGCTTTTCTGAATTCTTTCCAACAGAAATAATTTTCTATTAACATAGAAAATTAGGGTTGAAAGGGACCTCAGGAAGTCATCTAGTCAAACCTCCTGCTCAAAGAAGGACCATCCCCAACTAGATGACTCCAGCCAGGGTTTTATTTTTCTGTAGTAAAAAAAATCAAGTGAAAACTAAGACCTGTCATTTTCCCAGGGGTGCCTTAAGTCTAGAAGAAGAAAAAAAGCCACACGCTCACCTGCTTCAGCCAGGCAGAGAGGCAATCCTCACTGCCCCCCACTACCCCACGCTGTGTAGGAGACTGTGCCATGAGCCCCCATCCCCTGCTTGCTCTCCCAGCTCCATCAATGGCTGCCCTGCCCAGCACCAGCATCCTAGTACTTTGGAAGAAAAAAAAAACAAAAAACACCCTGCACTCACCACCTCCTGCCAGGTGTGGGGGGGTGCAGTCTGCACTGCCTCACACTGCCCTGCATGTGTGCGGGGGCCCAGAAGCCCCGACATCTGCTGCAGCAGTCGGTGAGTGCAGGGCTTTTATTCATTTTATTTTTTTTTAAAGAGCTGGGACACGGGCTGGGCAGGCTAACTATTGACAGGGCCAGGAAAGTGGATAGGGGATGGAGGCTCGTGGCTGAGCCTCCCATGAAGTGGGGAACAGCAGGGATTGCCCCCCAACTAGCAGGAACTGGTGAGTGCGGGCTTTTTTTTCTTTTCTTTTTTGAAAAGCTGGGATACTGGGGCTGGGTGGGTCAGCCATTGATGCTGCTGGGAGAGTGGGCAGGGGTCAGGGAGCACTCAGAGAAGCTGGGGAAGCAGGCAGGGGATGGGGCCTGACAGGGGGCCCCTAACCCATGGCCCTCTGCCCCCTCTTCCAGCCCCCCCTTTAGCCACTTACCAGCACGGAGTCCGGATCCAGCTCCCTGCGGTAGCAAGCAGGGACTACCCGAGTCTCCAAATCTTTTCAGAATTGATTCAGAGACTTCGAATCGATTCAGACCTTTTTATTGGTCTCTCAATTCAATTTGGATTTGGAGATTCGGCCACCGAATCAGGCTGAATTTCCTCCGAATCGAATCAGCACCTGAAGCTTCGCATAGCCCTAATATGCATGCTTGAAGGTTTGACATGCGTAGTGTGTTAGTGAGTGGGATATGCTGCACTGAGGTGACCCCTGGAGGGATTGAGAACCTGTGTAGACATACAGGCAACCCTTGCTTAGTGCTCTGAATTGGTTTCAGAAAAAACAAGCACTAAGCGAAACCCATTTCCCCATAGAAATGAATGTAAATAGAAATTTATTGGTTACTGCCTGCCCTGCCACTGCCTCTCCCCACTCCCCCACCCACCTGCCAGCACTCCAAGCCCAGGCCTGTGCTCCTGCTGCCCTGCTTTGGGCCCCTGCTGGTCCTGGCCCTGGGCACTGCCATGTGTCACATGCTCATGCCCAGCCTCTCCTCACTGCTTCTCACTGCTGCTGCCTTTCCCCACCCCCCTCACTTGACTGCCAGCGTCTCCAGCCCCACTTGCCAGCCCGGGCACTGCCTGCCCCACTCTGGGCTCTGGCCCCTGCCGCCAGGCACTGATGCAGGCCCTGTGCTCCTGCCGCCCCACTCTGGGCACAGGCCCCCACCGGCCCTGGCCCCAGGCACCAGCATGGGCCTCGCACTACTCACCTCTGTCACCGCCGCTTCTTCCCATCTCCCCACCCTCTCCAGCCCAGGCACCGGTGCTTCTGCTGCCCTGCTCTGGGTGCAGGCTTCCACTGGCCCTGACACAGGCCCCACACACCAGCTCAGTCCCCGTGCTCCTGCCTCCCACCCTGGGAACAGGCCCCTGCTGGCTCTGGCCCCGGGCACTGGCTTGGGTCCCATACCTCCTTTCTTTTGCAGTCATTTGTCTCTACCCCCCTGCCCACTCCGCCACCATGTGTCAGCCTGGGCCTGCACTTCTGCCATCCCACTCTGGACCCTCATGCCTGCCCGCCCACTCACTGCCAATCACTCACCTGCCACTCGCTGCTGCTTCTCCCTGCCCACCTGCCTGCCAAAACTCTGATTCCACTGAGCGCTATAGAGAAACTGGCTGAGCGCTCAACGGAATTGGGTATCAATTCTAAATGAGCGCTATAGCAAAATAATGCTAACTGAAACCACATTAAGTGGGGGTTGCCTGTATTTGCAGAGTGATGTGGAATCAAGACTGAAACACTTTTTCTAATGGAGAAGTGTAGGTGGCCAGTTTCAGATTCTCATAAGCATGAAGTTTCAGTGCCATCTTCATAAACACAGATTTCTAATGGCTCAACAGTTAGCAAAGTGACTTCAAGTTCCAGGGGTCTAAAATAACCAATTCAGTCCTCCCCTGTATCATCTACGACCACTATAATAGTGATCCAGTCACATTAGAAGTAGTCCGTTACTCTCACTGCCCTCATGAAAAAAGAGTATGCTTCAAGGTATCCTTTTGACAGAGACCCTCTTCACTGGTACTCCACAAGAAAAGGCTGGATGGACACTTGGGCAGAAAGAGTAGTGCCTTTGAATCTGGCACTCCATCAGTTTCTTCCTTTGGCACCGTAGTTTCAGAGGATAATGTCCAGCTAAGTAGGGCTGTGTGAAGCTTCAGTCGCCAATTCAGTTTGGAAGAGATTTGGCCCAATTCAGCAGCAGAATCTACAAATCCGAATTGAATTGGGAAACCCATTAAAAGGTCTGAATTGAATCCGAAGCCTCTGAATTGATCTGGAAAAAAATTGGAGAGATTTGGATCCAATGGGGAGAGGCAGGCACAGTCAGGTGGCTGCAGGTTCTCCTGCGGCTCCTTCAGCTGTGCCTGCCTCTCCCCAGGCAGGGAGAGCTGCAGGAGAAGCCCTGATGGCTACCCTGCCTGGCCCCAGCCCCAGCCCAGCCTCAGCCTCGGCCTCCTGGCACTTAAAAAAAAAAAGCTCCATACTAGGGCTGCGAAGCTTCAGTCTCTGATTCGATTCGGGAGAGATTTGGCCTTATTTGGTGGCCAAATCTCTGAATCGAATCAGGAGCCCCTTTAATCTCTTCCCTCTGTGGCCGCTCACTGAGCTGGGGGGGAGCACAGGAGCCACCAGTGCACTCCGTGGCAGACCCAGATGTGGATCGGAAGTACTCTTGGTACACTTCGGGGTTAGCTGCTGAGCACATGGAGGGCCCCCCTGCACTCCTGTGGGATGCTCCATCTGCCCCAGAATCGCAGTGATCATGAGCTGCATCTGGTACCTCGAGGTATGTAGAAAAAACTTTTAAAGCTGTGGCTGTGTCCAAATCATTGATTCTCCAAATCAGTGTCGAATCTTCAGATTCAGATTTGGATGAATTAAGTTTTCTCTTAATGTTTTTTTCTATTCAGGTAACTTGTGCCGCTGTACTGGTTATAGGCCAATCTTAGATGGCTGTAAAACTTTCTGTAAGGTAAGAGGCATAATAGAACATTTTTCTAAGGATTTTTTTATTTTTGGGGAGGGAGCTGAGGAAGCAGGGAAGATACAGTGGAGGAAATAAATTATTATGAACTATAATATCTAAACAACCACAGACAATTATGATTTTATACAAAATTGTATCTTTTTTTCTATCAAGCAAGCTTGGGTTTCCATCTCAATAGGACAGAGAAGCCATCTCTTAGGGCCTTATCCAAATCTTATGGAAGATTTTGCTTCTTTGTAAATATATTTTTGTATTTTTATAAATATAGTAAAAGCTCCATTATTCAGCATGAGTGGGGAATGCTGGATGCTGGTTATATAAAAATGCCAGTTACCTAAAGATACCAGAGTGGGGGGGAGAGGTGGGTTGCACACAGTGGCATGGGGTGGTGGATGATGGCGGCGGCAGCACAGTGCCAATTAATAGAGTATTCCAGCTAATAGAATGCTGGATAGCAGGGATTTTACTGTACAAGTGAGTTTTGGATTTAGTCCTGCAACATCTAGCTAAGGAATACAAATCGGAGTGTGCTGGCACAATGGAAAAAGTATTATAGGAACCTGGTGAATATTAACTTTTCATAAAAAGAACCAACACTTACTCACCTCTTTCACATAGGTAGTTTCAGCAAAATCATTGAGAATTTGGTATGAGAGTTGAAATAAGATTTGACCTTAAAAAAACATTTAACTTGTAATTTTAGGTCAATTTTTGTTTTGGATTATACAGGTGTAAATCTAGAGTAACTTTAGCTCATAGTTCCTTACCTCATATTATGTATGTAGCAATTACTATAGCATTTGTGCAAAGGTTTTGAAATGGGAATCACTGAATAAAATAAAATATAATTAATCCAACTGAAATTTGTTCTGTACCTGCGTTCGTTAGTTTTCTTTCTTTTACGCATGCGCGCACCACGTTAAAAATGTAATGTATTAAAATACAAATACTTGCAATTTTATTTAGGGGTCATTCAGCCTTATCTACAGCTTGTTGATACAAGTTAACATGGCACACATTAAGCAGATTAACTCCTGATGGCTCACAATGTATAATTGTAAATGGACATTTAATAGTTTTATCATTGACCTTGAAAAAACTAAACTCTTGAAGTTTGCACATGACATAGACTGAGGAAGTGATAAATGAAGGAAATAGGCCACTTGTATAAAGTGTCCCGCTGCATTTGCTAGGCTGGGTGCAAGCCATAGGCATTTCAGCACAGCCAACTGTAAAGGCATACTTCTAAGCATAAGGAAAGTGTGCCATCCTTATAGGATGGGTGACTTTGTTCTGGGGAGCAGTGATTCTGGAAAAGAACTTGAGAGCCAAAAGGGCTTATGTGATCCTTGGAAGTAAAAAGAAGAGAATCTGCCATTGAAGGGGAGTTATGTTATTCTAATATTATAAAAACCTAAGTCTGTCTGTCTGCCTGTAACACTTTATTCATGCTCTGATTGGCTGTGTTGGCAGCCAATCGGCGTGCCCTACACAGACAGGGACAGACAGCAGAGCCCCACCATGACAGTGGGGACTGAGGGGCTGGAGGGGAGGGGGGCGAGGCCAGCCCCTGCTCCTTGGAGGCAGAGGGGGATGATGAGGGGCTGGAGTGCTGCCATAACAGAGGCGACAGAGCGGGGTCTGCTTCTCAGAGCCAGGGGCCGATGTCCCCACCCTACAACAACAGCCAGCAGGGAGGGGAGGCAGCAGGGAACAGGGGAGGGAGGGGGGGGTCTCTTTCCCCGCCCGTTACCCCCCCACCCTGTCATTCTTGATGGGCAGAATGCTTTGTTTGCACTGATTGGTTGACAGAAACAACCAATCAGAGTGCTCCAAGCAGCGTTGGCTTTGGCTCCCCCAGCCCATTCCCTGAAAGAGGCAGAACAGTAAGGCGTGGGGAGGTGGCACTCCATCCCAGCCCCCTTCCCCCATCCCCGCCCCCCGTCATTCTTGATAGGCAATTGGCTAGTTACCTTCATATTGAGCATTGACATGACTGTTGCTAGAAAACGGTGTTCAGTTCACGTGGCAGAACCATCATTACATCAGATATGTTTAATGATGGGGATATTACTATTTCAGGAATCATTTTGTTGTCAAAAGAAAGAAAATGGGAACTGTTGCTTGGAGGAAAAAGACAGTTCAGCTTTGTTTTGTGACAATGGAAGAAAGGTAAGCTTATTTTTCCCCAATCCCATTTAAATATAGAACTTGACATGAGATGAAGAGAATTACACTGCCCATTCCTTGTATCGAAAGAATGTACTTTGTGCTGTTTCATGCAGCTTCCTACACTTGGCTTCCTGTAGTGCAGTATGTCCTCAGGGTTTCTGCTGCTGTTTTGTGAAAATGGGAAGTCTTTTTTGGTATTTTTAAAATGCTGAATATAGTATCCTGGGTATTCAGAACATTATTTTTCATTTTCACAGGAAATTAATGTACTGTTCACAGTAAAAAATTCTGCAATGCATCCAAAAACTAAGGACTGTGTGCATGTTGGACAGGATGGTGTGTGAAATGGGATTTTATCTTTTTTTCCACCACTGTATTAATGTAGGGGAATTTTGCATATTTGTATCATAGGCAGTAGAAAAAAAAAATGGGGTTGTGGGGAAAGTCTGTGGAGGGAGTGGGGGAGAGGGAGTTTCACTGTAGCCAGGGTCAGGTGGGACCTGAACAGATCATCTAGCCTGACCTGCTGCAACAGGCAGGAATGAACACTGGGTTCACAAGATCCCAGACAGGTGATCATCCAACCTCCTCTTGAATTTGCCCAAGGTAGGGGCGAGGACCAGTTCCCTGGGAAGCTGGTTCCAGATATTGGCCACCCTAACTGTAAAATATTGCCTTCTGATCTCTAACCTAAACCTATTCTCCATCAGCTTATTATCATTGCTCCTTGTCACCCCAGGTGGTGCTGGGGAGAAACGTGCTCTTCCTATTTGCTGATGATCTCCCCTGATGAGTTTGTAGGCAGCCACCAGGTCCCCCCCTCAGCCTCCTCTTGCTGAGGCTGAGCAGGGTTAGGTCCCTCAGTCTCTCCTCATAGGGCCTGTGCTGCTGCCCTCTCACCAAGTGGAGGGCCCTCCACTGAACCCTCTCCAGGCTAGCCACATGCCTTTTGAAGTGCAGTGCCCAGTACTAGACGCAGTACTCCAACTGCGGCCTGACCAGTGTCGCATAGAGGGGGAGTGTCACCTCTCTGGACCAGCTTGAGATGCATCTTTGGATGCATGACAAGGTATGGCTGGCCTTGCTGGCTGTGCTCTGGCATTGATGGCTCATGTTCATCTTGGAGTCAATAATGACTCCAAGATCCCTTTCCGCCTCTGTGCTTTCAAGGAGGGAACTCCCCAGCTTGTATGTATGCTTTGGATTCCTTCTCCCAAGGTGCAGCACCCATCGTATATCTACATTGAACCCCACCCTATTCTCATCTGCCCACTTTTGTAGTCTGTCTGAATCTAGTTGCAGCCTCTATCTCCCTTCAAGTGTGTCCACCTCACCCCACATCTTAGTGTCATCAGCAAACTTGGACAGCATGCTTTCCACCCCCTTGTCAAAGTTGCTGATGAAGATGTTAAACAGTGCAGGCCCAAGGACCGAGCCCTGGTGGACCCCACTGCTCACATCTCACCGGTTTGAGCACATCCCGTCTACCACTACTCTCTGGGTGCGCCCCTTCAGCCAATTTTTTTACCCATCCAACTGTGCAGTGGGAGTAGGAGTGGGGCTAGGGCTTCGACCAGGCAGGGATCAGGAGGGAGCAGAGCTGAGTCTGGCCTGGATCAGGGCCAGGGCCCTCTGCACCCATGCACCGCCCTCTTTTCCCCACATCCAGGGTCATTTACTGGCTCCGGCGCCTCCCATGCAAACAAACCCACTGCCTCCCAGCCTTTCACTGGCCCAGCTACTTCCCCACATGGGCCCCAACCCCGCACCAGCCAGGGGGGCCCAGAGCCAGGTGTCAGAGCAGGTCCAGCTTGTACCACCAGGCTGGAGGGAATGGAGCCCCCAGGGCCCCCACACACTTGGGATGGGGTGCAGGATGGAGCCATGGCTCATCCAGAGGGCATGGGGGTGTGGCTCCCAGTGCTGCATGCATCCTGGGAGCCAAGGGGAGCATGTGCTCCACCTGCCCCAAGCACAGCCTGGCGCCCTGCCATGCCACGAAGAACCCAGTGCAGCCCCAGCCCCAGTCCACAGTGGCAGCCTACCCTGCCCCACGCAAACTGGGGACATGTGCCCCTATGCCTCCTGGGGTGCATGTAGCAGCAGGAGCCGTGCTCCCTAGACAAACTGCTTGCTGCTCAGTCCTATACCACTGGCCCAATGTCCCTCCCCCTGCTGCAGCCGCCAGAAGCCCTAGGACAGGATGCCTTGCAGCCCTACCACTGACCCGCGTTTGAGGGGGCTAAGTCCCATTATCCCCCTTCCTTCTGCCACCTATGCTTCTGAGTTGAAGAATGTTGATATTCTTAGGCTGTGATCCTGCAGTGACCTGTGCATTCACAACTACTATGCTTATATGGACCTGTATGAAGTCGATGTTTTGTGGCGGCTCCAGGGTTTAACCACATAGGCCGTGTCCACATGAGCCTGCACGTGCATGTTTCAGCAACTCAGAGGAGTCTGAGATGCCACAGAAGGCACACCGTACACAAGAAAATGTTCCCTGAACTGCATATTTGCAGTGTAGACCCTAAACTTGGTAACTGGAAATCCCGGTATAAAAACAAAAATGCACGGGAAACAGTGGTTGAGGGTGTGCTCTCAGAGCATGCCTGAAGCAGCTGGAGGCTGGGTCCTCCAAGGAGACACTTTGGCAACTGGCGAGAGTGTCTCTATGGCTCCTATGTCCCCTTCCTGTCCAGTGTGCTGCCTCAACATGCTGGAGAAAAAAACAGGGCATGGCTTGCAGGAGCTTGTGACAACAGCAGTAGCAGGCAGTAGGCCCTCAGGGTACTCATGGCTCAGGGCAGGCAGAGCCCCCCTGCAGTGTGCTGCTCTAGCTGAGACCTGGGGGCTGCCTGTGGTGGAACAGAGCCTGCCTGGCCCATTGGCACATGGATTGGGACCCATGGGGTGGGTGTCACATGCCATCGGGCCAGGCAGGCTCCATGCTGCCATGTGCCAATCCCTGCTGGAAGCTCCACATGGAGCTGGCCTGGCCTGGCCTGGTCCTAGCATGTGCAGCTCACCTGTAGTGCCAGGAGCCCCACATGCTGGCCTGAAGGCACATGCCAGTGGGCTCGGCCAGGCCAGTTCCATTCCTCCACATGCAGGCCCTGGAACTCAGCCAGAGCTACACTCCATCGGGGTACTCTGCCTGTGGCGGGCCATGAGCCCCCTGAGAGCCTGCCACCTGCTGCTGCTGCTGCTAGTGTTGGGGTCTATGCACCATGGGAGATGAGGGCTGTGTGGCAGGGGAGCCCCACACACCCCTACAAACCCCATACCCACACACTTCCCACAAGCCCCATCTTGCTGAGGTCATCTGATCCCAGCAGTCTTTCCTGCCCAAGTGCAGGGGACTGGGCCCAATGATCTGTAAGGTCCCTACTAACCCCTAACATCTATGAAGCCCCACACCCACCCACAGCCCTTTACAACCCCCGAACAAACCCCACACCCCTGTTGCAAGCTCCACACTGTGCATGCCCAGCCACCGGACATGACTGGACCTGGTGGTGGGAGCTATGACCTCACGGACAACTGCCACACTGAAGGCTTGCCTTGTGCCCATACCAATCCCCCTGCCTGGGGGGGGATCCTAGTCCTGGGAACCACTTGGGGGCCAGGGAGGAGATGTCAGCATGGATGGGTGATGGGTGGGGGGCAGGGATTGAGGTGTCAGTGGGGTCTGTCTGTGTATGGGCTGGGGGGGGCAGCAGGGGTGTGTGTGAGAGAGAGACAGATGTTGGGAAGGGGGGCACTTCAGGTAGAAGTGGCTGCCACAGCTGGACTTGGAGCTTCCCTACACCCCTAAAGCAGCCTCTGCAGGGGGAAGCCAGCCTAGAAGGGAAGAGGCTTGCCAAGTCAAGGGTTTCCCAGGAAGGGCATGGGGATCACTGGGGCCTGGGCACAGGCACAGGGAGCAGAACATCAAGAGCTTGTATTGCTTAGAGCTACAAAGCAGCAGGTGGGACAGCTGCAGCTGGACCTGTGTCTTGGTGCAGTGGGGGGCAGACCGGGGCTGCGGGTCAGGAATGAGAGGCATTGGCAGGGCTGTGGGTTGGGAATGAGGGGCAAGGGCATGGGCAGGGCACCAGCATATCAGTGCTGCTCAACACCACAAACCAGCATCCTCATAAGCAAAGGGGGCAGAGGGAGCTCTGATTTTCTATGATAAAAAACCCCCAAAACAAACACCAAAATATGTAGTTATTTTTTATGATAATGATTGAGGCGGTGGTATGCTTCCGAAGTTCATTAAAATTGTAAATGTATCAATAAAACATTGTGCTCAACTGATACCTATATATTTATAGTGATGTTTTATTTTAATCATAGAAAAACATGGATTTTGTGGTTTTGATCAGGGACTTTGCAATCCTTAAATAAAGAAAACCAGGATCCCTGCTGGTGAGGCAAGTGGCAGGACACTAGCAGAGCAGCTTGCCCAGGCCTGGCACACGGGACCCAGCTGGAGGGCAGATGAGGTAGCTGACCTCCTGGTCATTTGGGGCCAGGAGAACATGCTGCAACAGTTCAAAGTGGGCCACCACAATTGAGACAAGTGAGAGGAAAGCGGCCCCACAGTCTCCGGGCACCTTCCTGATCAGAGCCTCCCTCCTAGTCAAGTATAGGGCCCACTTGACCAGGGCCAGGAGGAGGTTGACCAGGAGGTCCTGGGACTCAGTATGGTCATGGATGGAGTGACCAAAAACAGAAAGGTGGGGATGAATCTCAGAAGTACCTGAGGGCAAGTAGCCCTGAGCTGCTTGCCAAGGCAGTTTTTTATACTGCTGGGGCCAGCACAGGTGCTGGTCCCTGGCTGAAGATCCAGGAGGAGCTGGGTAGAATCAGTTTGCCCCAAGTAGCACAATTTACCCCACACCAAAGCACATGTTCAGGTACGTGTGCTGAGGCACAAATCTCTAGCACAGATTTGTGCTTCTGCTATTTGAGCTGCTGCTAGTGCATGTGCCTGCATGTGTAGATGCCTCCAGAGTGCTTAATATAGGAGTGGGGATATAGAATTTCCTTCGGAAGCTAAACCAGAGCCATGACACTGATTTTTATATGACAGTTCCCATCCATATAAACAATTGAGGCTATTCAAAATTTCCTTTCAATGATCTCTGCTGTATTATTATGTATGTCAAGTAGAGGGAATAGGAAATGAATCCATCCCTTCTCATTATCAATTGATCACCCTGCACTTGGGTGTTCAGGTATGTTCATCTCTACTTTCCAACCCCAGTGAGGACAAGGGAGGGTGATTGAGCTGTGTAGCATCCATGGCTTATGTATGGCATCTTGCTTAACATTTACTCCAAAGGCTTTCGGTGTAATGATACAGACTTCCATGGACATAAGTGGGGTTTAGATGAGAACTTACAATGCTTTCCTTTTTATAGTGGGTGACAAAGTAAAAAAAGTCCTTTGTTTGTTTTGCTCTTAAGATCTGCACCAAATTATTTTCAGCAGATGATTTTCAACCCTTGGACCCCACCCAGGAATTCATATTTCCCCCAGAGCTAATGGTAAGAAGCATCTTTTGATTTTCTTATTTTGTGCTTTTGCTGTATCATTCATTATGTTTACATATATCTCCTTACTCATTTTAATGCTGCATCTAACATCGGGGAAAATATCACAGATTTTCAAAGAAGACCTGTAACGATGTCTGACATCTTTCAGAAGATCCAGGAGGATCTGTTGTTTTGTTTCAACAGAATAGTAGAATGATAGAAAATAGGTCTGGAAGGGCCTTGAAGTCCTTACTGACAGATACGTATCTAACCTGCTTTTTTAAACATCCAATGAAAAAGACATCGCTAGCTGGATGGGTAGGGATGGGGCTGGATTGCTCTCTACAGGCATTGCTAAGGCAAAAACTCTTCAGTCAAACACAGGGGTATGGGAGACCATCCTGCAAATGAGAATTTGTATTTAAACAATACATCTGGAAACATTCTAGGTATGGGTTATATTAACATGTCCCCTTCCTTCCCCCAACCCCAATAATTCAGTCTCAGGCAGACACTCATCATAGTCCAGGGTTCAGACCAAAATTAAACTTTGACAGATATACAGGCAGCTGAAAACAAACTCTAGTAGTGGAAATTACCAAGCAGGCTTAACTATAGAGAGCATTACCAGCACTAGCCATGCTGAAGGGTCATCTATATACCACAGTACTGAGGGATGCTTAAGGGATTTTTCTGGCTCAGCCCAGTGCTCATACTTCCTCCCTATCTCTATTGTCATATGTTTTCCTTTACAGAGAATGGCTGAAAGTCTGCCAAAAAGAACTCTGGTTTTCCATGGGGAAAGAACTACCTGGATTTCTCCTACTAGCCTTGAGGAGCTTCTGGAGCTGAAAGCCAAGTACCCAAAAGCACCTCTGGTTGTTGGTAACACTAGTGTAGGTATGTAGCATTAGAGCATGTCCTGTTAAACTGGTCCTTGTGTATGAACAGCATTTAGAATGTCTTGTATATTTATGTTCTTAAACTGAGACTTAACAATGATAAAAACGCAAGGGATAAGTAGTTTGTTGTGTTAGGCTTTGTACAGACATTCAGTCTCTCCTGAGAGCTGCTCTGGAGAAACCATGATTGTACAGATGTCCAGGCTTTTTCTCCCACTGTAAAAATGGCCATTCCACAAGAAAAATAACATGGGAACAACCAGGGTTAAATCACTCTCAGGAGAGCAAATGTCTGTATATGCCGTGTTTTCTCTTATAAGACAGCATGGCCTCCTAGCATCCGCCCACTCACTCCCTGTATGCCTTGCTGGACTCTGCTCCAGTAGACAGCATAACATGCCCCCTTCCCACATTGTGCTGCAGGGGAACACAGACTGACCATGGGCAGTCTGGGTCAGCCAGTCAGAGCTGTCATATGCTCTGCTGCCATCTGCTGCCTGCAAAGTATGCTGAGATGTCCCCACTATTTGCAGTGTCAGCACTGCAAGCTCTTCACTCTTCAAAGCCTCAGCATTCAAATGTATATACCAGCAGCTCTGGGTAAGTTTATCTACCAGAAGAACAAACCTGGGAGAATTCTCCCAGATTATTTGAATGTGTGTATGCAACCTTTGTCAGAAGTCAGGCAGAAGAGGGTGGCACTTTAAAGACTAACTGGTTCAAAGATGCCTAAGCTTTCATAGCCTACTTCATCAGATGCTATATTCTAAAAAAGTAGTGATCTTCATTTTCTTTAAATCTTCTACTTATTAGGCCCTGAAGTAAAATATAAAGGAGTTTTCCATCCAGTTATTATTTCTCCAGTAAGGATCTTGGATTTGAATGTGGTGACATACATGGATGACGGTTAGTGGACCCTTTCCCCTCCCCCTCCTTGAAATGCATGGGATTGCTATGTATTAGTTAATGCTGTTCTTTTTCCCAGTAAGGAGTGTACAAATAACTGTACAGACACCTTGATTGTCCAAACATATGTAGAGATGCATGGGCTTGTTCTACAAATCCTGAAACTGAAGTTATATTGGGATAGTTAATGCACATTAGCTAACCCTGATCCCAACCAGGACCAATTCTTTATTACACCTTTTACCTCATTTTAGCAGGTTGAAGTCAGCTCTTACGAGAAACAGAACTGAAGCTTTTGCCTCCTTGGTCTCCAAAATCTGCTTATGGAGGGTCATATAGCTCTCCTCTGTATCCCAGGAAGGTGGCACCTCTCCAATATCAGGAAGGAATGGCTGTGCTACCTTTCCGATACCATTCCTGTTCCCTCTGTTGAACCCCACAGAGGTTTTCTTTGGATCCAGCATTTGTACTTGGGAAAAGATAGGAAATGGATAGGCTAGTAGAAGAATGAGCAGATGTTCATGGGGGCCATGGACTGTCACCCTATCCCACCTGCTGGAGAGTCCATGCAAAGATCCCCAAACTTTTAATAAACATTAATTAAGCCTCACAAATTCCCTCTATAATAGATAAGCATTACTATTGCCAGTATAAGTGAGGCTGTCAGGCAGTGGGGCAGGGTTGTGCAGCCTTGAGTCAGGAAGTTGAAGCAGTTTTCCTGTGACCACAAAGGGAATTTTTGTCAGAATTAGGATTAAAGTTCATGAGTTTCTGGCTCAGGGTAAGTCAACACTGCACTCTATGGGCGCGTCCATACATGCAAGCTTGTGTACTTACAGCAGCTCAAATAGAAGCGGTGCAAATTTGAGCCAGGGCTTTTTGCTTCAGTGCTTGGGCATGCCTGGGGTTTGGCAGTGGGGGCTGCTGCCTGGCTGTGAGCTGCTGCACACCTGCCAGACCCAGATGGGAACTAAACAGCCAGTAGAGGCATCTGCCCCTGTGGGCCAGCTGCCAGTGGACTGTGGTTGCAAGGTTGGCCTCTATGGCGGCACTACTGCCAGGTGTGCCCCCTGTCCAGCCATCTGGGCAGCTATCGCCCAGAAGATGTTCCAGGTGTGGTGGCCTGCTTTGAACTGTCAAAGCATGTCCTCCTGGCCCCATTTGGCCAGGAGGTCAGCCATAGCCAGCTGGGTCCAAGGTGCCTGGGTCTGAGCAGGCAGAGTCCTGCCGCTGGCCTCCCTAGCAGAAATTCTGGTGTTCCCTATTGGAAAACTGAAAAATCCCTGATTAAAAAAAATCCCAAAGTCACCCTGTAAAATACCTGCAAATCCATGTTCCACCACAAGTAAAACAAAAGACCACTATAGCAAGAGAAAGAGAGAGAGACAGAGACAGCGATCAGTTGGACAGTGTTTTCTTGATAAATTTAGAGTGGTAAAGCAAGTCTATTATCATAATAATAAAGTGAACCTTAAATACATGTTTCATGAATCCATGAATATATATTTTGCTGCCCTCGCACAGGGGCGGTGGTCCCCCCAACAGGGGTTATAGCCCCCAAACAAGTGGTACAGCCCCCCAAAATGGGGTTCAGCCCCCTAACGGGGGGTTCAGCCCCCCACACAAGGGGTATGCCCCCTAATGGGGGCCAAATGACCCCCACAGGGGCTACCACCCCCCCCGCAAGGCCCACATGCCCCCCAAACTGCTGCCTCCCTGGCCCCACCCCCCACCAGTAGCTGCACCCCCTCTAATGGCTTCCTCACCCCCCAGCTTGCACCTCCAGGACCCCATGGCTAACCCCACAACCTCAGGCACTGTCACAAAACCCAGAAAAAAAAAACAGAAAAAAAATGGGGGAAAAAAGCCTCTGTTTACCTGAGAAGCAGAGGTGCGGGGGGCTCCACAGCCTCCTGGCAGAGCCCCCTGGGCAGCACAGGACAGCAGGGCCTGGGCTGCAGCCACTGGGGCTGTCACTCTGCCCGGCACTGTGCAGTCGGGGCTCCAGTCAGCCACAAGGCAGCTCCAACTG
>NW_017728949.1:21489810-21561504 GCF_001723895.1 Crocodylus porosus | reverse complement strand
GCAGGGGGAGGGGCCAGCCTCAGCAGGGCTCGGGGGTCTCGGGGTGGCTTGTGGGGGGAGGGGCCAGCCCCGGGGGCCTCGGGAGAGGGAGAGGCTGGCAAGGAGAGGGGCCAGCCCCAGCAGGGGTTGGGACCTTGGCGGGGGCTGGTGGGTAGAAGGGCCGGCCCCAGCAGGGGGCTGGGCAAGTGGGCGGGGCTGTCAGGGGTCCTCCCCGTGGTGCCCTCCTCCAGCCCCCCAATCCCTTACTCACCAGCACCAGGGTGAAGGCCAACCATAGAGATGCTGTGGCAGCCAGAGTGTCTCCATGGAGGACCCAACCTCCAGTTGCCTCAGGGCACAGTCCCTGCTTTTTTAAACTTCGATGTTTTTAGACCCCTGGATAAGTTTGCAGCACAGGGAACATTTTTTTGTTCCTGCACATGCTTGTTGCCACGCCTCAAAGGGGTTTGAGGTGGGGCAGCAGGCACGTGCACGCTCGTCTGGACGCGCCCTATGATGCTTTGTAGAGATACCCAAGCTAGTGCTAAACAAGCTAGCCAGAGCTTGAAGTAATTTGTGTGTCTTAGCAGGATAGATTAGCCCACACAGTGCCCTATTCAAATCCATGTTCCATACCACTGCAGACTGCTCTGATATTCAAGCTAGTTCTAAAGACGCTCGTGCAGGTCCTCCAAACTGTCATGCAGCGTGTAGTATAGACATAGTCTCAGAACATTAGACAGCATCTTTCCATTTCCAAATATGTTTAACTGATACCTTTTCAATGATGGACTTTCCACAGACCTTTAACCTATTCTATTTCTATAGACTGTCTGCACATTGCTTATAAATTTTAAAGAAAAATTACATTTTTTTCAAATATACTTTCTGTCTTAAAAAAACTATTTAAAATAATATTGAAATCAGAACAACCTATATTGTGACCTAAACTTCCTATAATCTATCAAAATTATGTATATGAAGTAAAATAATAATATAAATCAGTATATGTTTGCTGCCAAAGTTTTAAGGGAAGTTGATCCATAGATCTAATAGAAGTCTGGCTAAGCATCTAAAACAAGAACATACTGATATTCTAAATCAGATTTTGATATCAGAAGTCTTTACCAACTGCAGAGGGAATATTTTCTTAAATGCAGTTAACTCAGAATCTTCAGTTCAATACTTGGTTCATTCAAAACTGAGAAGCCAGCTGGTAATTTAAAAAAAATCAGGAAAGCTTATCTATTCACGAAACCAAATTGTGTGAGAATGAGATCTACTAATTCTAAAATCCTGAAGGGTATAGTAATCAGAAATTTCCATTCAGTTCAGTTCAGTTCATTAATTATAGATAATACTTTACTTGTTTAAAGAAAATCCATTTTCTGTGGAAAACATGTTTAGACAAACAGATATAAGATATATTTCTGTTTTCAAAAAGAAAAGTATAAAGACTCTATTCTGTAGCAAGTTAAGAAGGATTCATAGTTACCAACCAAGGAGTGATCTTTGTTTAGGAAAATAAGTCGCTAAAAAGCATAAATACAAAACAAGATTAAAATTGCATATGTAATTCAAGATTTATTGTTTGCTGGTTTAACATATGGTTAAAATAGGAAATTTAAATTACTCTTGTTTCATTCAGTCCCCCATGTGTGTTTTGACAGCGTTTTAAAGCTATTATTTTTTTTCCATATTTACCTTATAGCCTAAAATGAAGTATGATTGTCAACTTAAACTAGTTCTGTATGTCCATTCATCTTCTAATGAGAAAAAAAATGTGATAAAAGCTTAATTGTATCACAATTGTAATATTTTAACATGGTTTATAAGCCTGGCAATGGCATGCTCACATTTTACTTTTTTTAACAACTTGGTTTCAGGATTAACCCTAGGAGCTGCTTGTAGCCTTGCACTAGTGAAAGACATCTTGACAAATGCAGTCTCAGACTTGGCTCAGGAAAAGGCAAAGATCTTCCAGGCTCTCTTGTATCAGTTAAAATCTCTGGGAGGACAGCAGATCAGGAATGTTGCTGTACGTTGTCTGCTATTTGCAATAACAAGTGTGTACTATTCAGTAGCACAACTAAGGGTTGGCAAGAGAGGTACCAGGCCCAGGCACCAAAATTGTCCCCTACCCCTGTGGAGTCCATGCCTTGGCCACAAGAGCAGCCCCGCAACATTGCTCACACAGGCAGGGCTGGAGCAGGCAGAACATGCAGAAGCAGCAGCAGCCAGGGACTATTTTAGTGTTCCTGCCATGGGCTCCTAGCACCCCCATCCCCCTCCACTGCCCCACTCTTGGAACTGCATGTGACCCACCTCCATTCTCATAGCTGCCCTGCCCCAGCTGCACGGTTTGCCCAGGGTGCCAACCCTGCTTGTTAAGCCACTGGTAATATTTGCTGTAACAAATTAAACTAGGAAATTCTCTGCCTTCACATAAAGTGCATATTCATTTTAAATATGCATTTCAGCTTGTGAAAATTTCATTTTGGTTTATTCTTATTTTCATTATTACTGTTATGATTTTAGCTGTGACATGTTAGCAAGTGCTGATTTGATACTCTTTTTAAAATGTACATTCACAGTATATACTTACATAAATGTAATTGTTTGTGAGAAAAAGACATGAATGCCTTTGGGTTTTTTTAGTCTTTAGGTGGAAACATTATAAGCAGAAAATCAACATCTGACTTGAATCCCGTTCTAGCAGCTGGTAACTGTCTCCTCAATCTGGCATCAAAAGGTAAGATTCATGGTAACTGTCTCCATGTCTCCAAGAGTTGCAGGAAGTCTTGTAAGGAACAAAATTACAATCAATGATTGTTGTTTAGGAAACCTACTTCCTGGCTACATACAAGACCACATTTGTCAGGAAGGGATGCGGAAGATGAGAACATACATGGCCACCAGCCTAGTCACCTGTATGTATAAGGCCAGGGACTTATTAAAAGCACCTTCAAAATCTTATGATTCAGGCAGTTGTACACATGACTCTTCTATTTTAATTCTGAGACAAGGTTGAGTAGACTAAATGAGTGCTTTATGCTGGAAGGGCAAGCTGTCTTTCTTAGATGGGTCATCAGTATTTTGGCCTTTATCAGAATTCTTTCTTGCCTTACATGTTTGTCATCACCCTGTAGAACACATTCCCCACATAATTGTTCCTCAGCTGGGATTTGCCGAACCAGTGAATGCATGTGCAACTAATTGTACACTATAACTTTTAGCATTTTTCCTGCATGCACAGGTTGAGAGAAAGTATTTCTCTCAGAATGCAGCTTCATTCTAACTATTGACAATGTAAAAATGGCATCTTCTTACTCAGCTGACATGCCTCTCACAGGTATTCATTCTCTTGAGTGCAAAGAAGGAGAGTTCATTGGTTTCCATTCCTGTTAAACCTACAAAGTTAACACAGTAAGGAGAGGAATGTATTCCTTTTTGCACATCATTCACAGACCTATTTACCAGATGTCAATCAGTGATACCTTGGCAAACTCATGGAAGAAAGGGGAGCTGCACAGATATTATTGGATCACAGGATTTTTCATGCTGGTAGCAGCTGCCAAGAAAGAATGAACTCGGCTAGACTTCTGGAATTCAGGGCAAGTTCTTAGTTTGCAGCAAGGGAGTCTTTTAATATGTACACTGAGCATATTCACCGTGGACTTGTTGAGACTATAAATCAAGCCCACTGGCCATTTTCCTTATTTTTTTTCTTTTTTTACAAGATTCGTTTTCAGAACCACTCAGTAAGATGGGGTCTTCATTGTTTTCTTTACTAAATATTTGCAGTTTATATTTCTACCTTTCCAAAGGGCTCTTCCCCTGATGTTAAAAAGGGCTCTTCCCTTTTATAATGGAATGGATAGTTTACAGTGCCATTCTTGCATGTGGTATTTGGGAAGTAATCTCCTTAATATGGCAGTCATTGCTAAAATTTTACTTGTATCATCCAAGTTTACTTTGGATTATGAGGGAGCGTTTCAAATTATGGTTTAAGTAAAAGCAATACCAAAGGCCCGTTGGTTATAAAAAGTCTGGGAGCTGACTGAGGCCCATGAATGCTATAACAATATAAATATTGAATAGTCAATTAAAATCAATTCCTTTAATTCTGTCTTTTATCTAGCATATGCAGAAACAAAAGATGCCACAGTTTGGTAAAAAGCCCTCATATTACTAATATACTATATAGAAATCCCAGAAAAAAACTCTCATTAATACCTCTTTATTTTGGCAGAAAATACTTTTGCTGCAAGAGATTATTTATTTCAGAGAACTTTCCCAGCAAAGAATTCTTTTCCCAATGGAAGCTGTTTATCTATAAGGAGGGAACTCTGGTATAGGTCTTCTGACATAATTGTACCAATAAGCCCTTTCTTGTATAGGCAAGGCTTATATATTCACAGTGTTTTGAGGCTAATAAATTCAGTTCAACTCCCCTTAGAGCTCTACTGCCCTCCCTTCCTTAGGCCCTTTTAAAATCTCAGATTTGACCTCATCAACTTCCATTTTCAATACATTCCATTTCATTTCTATTCTCAGCACAATTCAACACACAGAAAAAGGAAAAAAAAATACAAATTCTTCCTCTGCAGAAGTAACTGCAAACACGGAGGGATAACATGTATATAAAGATCTTGCTCCTGAGGAAGCATTATGTGAACTTTTAAGTAATCCTTTTTCCCCAAGGGTTATGTGTTGTTTCTTCTCAGATGCATTGATTTTATTTATGTAAACTTTATTTGTGTTATTCCCAGTGTCCAAAATTGTTATTTCTGATTTCTCCAACAGATCAAAGACGGCAGATCCCTGTAAGTGACATCTTTGCAGGTGGAGTTAGTAACAATACCCTTAAAGCAGAAGAGGTCTTAGTCTCAGTCTATATCCCTCATTCCAGGAGGGTAGGTGTTGCTGTGATGTTTGGCTTTCTTTTTTAAGAATAATTGAACCATAATTGTATGTCATTAAAGCAGGAATACATGAAAGACATCATTTGTGATTAAAATAAAAAACCTTAGCATCTGCAGCGAGAAATACTGGCACTGGACATTGCCAGTCTGGTTCAGTTGCCACATTTAGAGCTGGAAAACAGAGTGAATAAAATGCTGATGTAATAGTTCTACTTGTGCTGTGAAAACTGATGAAGTCAATGGTATTTTCTTGGGGGCAGCAGAACAGTGAAGCATGCTGGAGGACACTGCTGTACTCTATTTCCCAGAACCCTGTCTTCTTGTGGTAGTGCTAGAGATCCACTCATTAGGCAGTTGAGGTAGCTTCTGTCTCTTGAAGATTGTGCTTAAATAGGAACTACAACAAGGGTGATCAACCTCTGGCCCATGGGCCAAAGGCATTGCATGGAGCTATGGGTATCAGGCCTGTGGAGCTCCTCATGGATTGGGAAATTTGGCGCTAGGGGAGCAGTGGCAGTAAATATGGCCACCTTCCCCCACTGTGAAATTCCCAAACCCTGAGCCGTGTGTAGCAGGTTGGGGCCAGGTCACATCCTCTCCCTCAACCCCCACAGCTGGATAAATCTGGGCCATATCCCTCCCGCTCAGGCTGCGTGTGGCTGGGCCATGGCCCCTTTCCCCTGTGGTGCTGGCCTGGGGCCAGTCCCTTTTCCCCCATGGGCTTGGGTTGGGGCTGGGCAATGCCCCTTTCCTACAACTGTCCCATGCCAGATTGGGATCATCAGCCAGATCTGACCCATAGATGGCCTGGGCACTGCCCATTTGGCCCTCCAGACAAAAAGGTTGAGTACCAGTGAGCTACAGGATTGGACTAGTGAGAAATACATCCATGAGTATCATTATATCCTATAATGCACTTTGCTTGGTTCTGTAACAGTAGCAATAAATGTAATGATGCTTTGAAGCAGACAGGGCTATCCAGCTTCTGAGTGGCTGAGGGCCTCGCAATGTGTGGGCTGCATGGCATGAGACTGTACACCACATGGGCCACTGGAAATCCCCACTGTGCATAGCCCCTACCACCACACTGCTGTGCCACTGCATGGGCAGATTTTGAGGCTCCTGACTTTTGGTCCCCATCTAAATGCAGGGCTGCTTTCCCCTGCACAGACTCTCCTACTGCATACCTTATGCTTGGGAGTAGGTACCAGGCCAGCTAAGTTGTGCAAACGATGGTAGCAAAGGCCAGGACTGCTGGCAGGACAGAAGTGAAAAGAGAATTCCTGAAAGGTCAGAGGAAAGGGGTGAATGTGTTTAAATGTTTTTTTGGAGGAAAAAAATTATGCTGTGGTATTTGTTACCTTAGTTCATGCAGCTGCCACAATAGTTTTTCATTTCAGGATGTCACATTTCTGAAGATTGTTGATTTTTCTCAGGGGCAGTTTGTATCTGCATTCCGACAAGCTCAGCGTCGGGAAAACTGTCTCCCAATTGTTAATGCTGGGATGAGAGTACTTTTTGCAGAAGGCACAGACTTAATTCTGGATTTCAGTATTTTCTATGGAGGCATTGGATCTACCACAGTTTGTGCAAAACAAACCTGCCAGGCACTCATCCGGAGGTACTGTATGAATTCCTGTTGACTGTGTATGTCTTGTCTGAATAATTCCTCCCATTGGATTTTACATGCCTATATGGTGCCATTTATAGTCCATTAAAAGGTTCCAGATCAATCCTGATCATTGAGTCATCTATCCATTATCAAATGACACATTTAATATTACCATATTTTAAATAGTTAAAGGTTGTGGGTGAATGTGAATGTCTTCCACAGGATGGTTACAACTGCTGAATTACTACCACTACATTTCAGTTGTCACCCAGCCCTGACCAGGACAGACTGCTGCTAATTCCATATACATACGTAGGAAGAACTACCAGTCAACATTTGAAACTAACTGCCCGAGTTTCCTTCATGTATCTCCTTATACCATCTATTCAGTCACTAGTGGAGATATCCAAAGAGTCGCTAATGAATTAGTGCCAATTTTAAGAGAGTGGGACATTCTCAAGTGGATGCTATGGAGGGCTTCATTATGGCACTACAAGAAGAGACTGAGAGGAGATGGCTTATGACTCCTCTGATTGGTGGCTGCAGTTAACTCAAAAGCTCCAACTGTCCAGGGTGGGTTTGCGGGGGGGAGAGGTGGGGGAGGGAGAGAAGTGTTATTTAAGTACTTCACAGGTATAGGTACTTAAAGTGGGATAATGGACTTTTATGTTTGTAAGATCCCAGAACAAAAGGTGGTCCCAGGAGAAATTGGACAAATGAGAAATAAGATAAATGTTTCTAGCCAACCAAGCAGTAGTTTAGCACCTAGGTAGATGTTATCATGCTGCCTTTCTCTCTATGCATTGCAGTGGGGGAAAAGACAGATTCCAAGCTTTTGCTTGGGATATTTTCCTTTGTGGAGGGATGGCATGGGCCAAACAGGAGGAAACAACTTAAACACTAAAAAAAGGGTTTATTTCAGCTTGAACCTCTTCATATTTCAGACCCTGCAAACCCATGGGAACCCTTTCTTCTGCACGGCATTCAATCCCGTTTTGACCCTGCACTAAACATTCTCATTGCCAAATTACTTGATGCGATTTAATTGTCAGCTCACCATTTATGCAACCATTTGGGTCTTGTAATTTGGAGGATTATGGCTTTTATAATCCAACAGCTCTGTGAGCTAGAGTGGGGTGGGATTGGAATGGGGTTTTAAATTCCATACTAATTTAGATTTGTATTCAACTTCTTACCCTAATCACAGTGAAAATGATGTCTAATGTAAAGCTCTTTAAAGTCAATGCGAGACTTTGCTTTTGTTAAATAAGCTTTGGATCCTTAGTATGCTTGTCTAGTGTAGAAAAATGTAGGCATTGGTCTGGATGGTCTTCTGGATTTGTGGGGAGTGCTCTACATGTTATTAGTTCCTTTTATGCACAGAGTGCTGAAGCATGTACCTTGCTCCATAACTGTTCAGCTAAATCTTACACATGCTTGCTGAATTGGGTTCTAAAATTGGTCATTTCTAGAACTATTTCATGCTCCTTTGCATTGCAACAACAACCAGCGATAGCTGCCTTATTGTTAAAACATGCAAAGAAAATACGATCTTCAAGAGCCTGTGCTTATATAATTTATGTTTACCTCCAGTTTATCCAAGACATAAAGCTAAAGATAAATGACCCCAAAATATAAAATAATAAAAATATCCTCAGTTGAGAGAAGGATGCCCAAGTTCTTGGAGCAAAGCATTAACCTTTAATGCGTCTCTTTGTATTCAGCCCTGATTTTGTTTGGCAGTTTTATTAAGCTGGTCACTGTTAATATTATTGCTGTTGCATATCAAGCTTTGCTCAAGAAAAGCAGTTAGTTGGTTTTCAGATGTGCTTAATAGAGTTAGGAGGAAAAGTCTGATGTCAGGCTACGGACATGTGTTACACGTCTAGGTGGAGAAATGCTGCTGTCCCACTAGTAACTGCAAATGCACAGGCATTCATGTGGTTTCTCACAGAGGGAACATAGTGAATCCACAAGAAAATCTTCCACATCTGATGAGGAAGATTTTGCTTGTGCAGAAGTGTCTCATACCATAATATGGCTTCCTTCCATTTTCCAGACCAGGATCACACTAGTCTGCGGATGACACAGAGGGCGCTTTTCCGGGGCTGGCACTCAGCCCTGGTTTGCCCACAGGGGTGAGATGGCAACTACAGACTGGAACACCTGTACCCTCCCCTTGCCAGGATTTCCAGTGCTGCGCTTTTTCCCAAAAATGAACACCTGTCCATACCCTTAGTCTTGTACATGCCTCTTTATCTGTCCATTTTTCTGGATCCTTGATCACTTTTCTTATTTTATAATGAACCCCACTGTAGTTGTGCAGTAGCCTTTCAGAGGCAGGGTGACCACTATCATACACTTCAGATGTTGAAAAATTGCACTTCCAAATTGTGTCCTGTTAAACCATTTGACCATTTAACATGTGGGCAGTTGAAGTTCCCACTATTGTTAACAGATTTTACTGTCTCTTGGATCTCTCTCAAAAGCATTCCCTCTGTTTTTTTTTCTTGTTCTGACAGATACTAGTAAAGCTCTGTAAGTATTTAGACAGCTTGGGATTTAATTCCCTCAATAGTTGATGTGAGGAACACTCCAAAAGAACAGGATTTTTAGAAAATACTGAGCATATAACCTTTGGTAATTGAATCTTTTGAAAGCATCTTCAGTTGGCATCTAAAATCACTAATTTCTGAAAGTTCAGTGCATTATCTAGTGTACAGTGATGCTCTACAACAGTATTTAAATGTATTTTTTAAATAAGAAAAAAGCTGACTGGTTTTTATTACCAGTTCTGTTGTCTTTATTGAAATTACTCATGTGAGTAATGTTAGTAGGATATTAAAAGTAGAGGTACACTGATAAAGATTTTTGGGCATATCTCAATGGCCTATTATTAACCAGCCATATTAGCCGATTGCTGATATGCAGCCCAGCAGCTTGGAGAGCAGCTTTCAGCTTGCAAGCCTGTTAAGGGGAAGTATGGGGGAAGGAAGGGGCATGGGAGGGCGGATTGAGGCCCCCACCATGAGGAAGGGAGTGGGCCTGGGACGGGGATGGGCCAGGCACTGCCCAGCCAGGGCGGGCTGCGGGGTGGAGCTATAAGCAGCTCTTCCAGGGGGTGTGGGGAGGGGGGGCATGGCTTCCACCACTGCATGCACCCCTAGGGGTAGCTTGGGGGGTATGTGTCCCCCAGATCTGAGCATGGGGCAAGGGTAGGCTGCGCCAGGGGCTGCACCAGGATCTTCCTGATGGTGGGGCTGTGGACAGTGGCAGCACTGGGAGTGGGGGCTGCGGCAATTTCTGGGGTGACTGTAGCCCCCCCATAACTCCCCCTTCCAGTGCTGCCCCTACCCAGCCTCAGCACAGCCCCAAACCCCACCTCCAAGAAGAGTCCAGCACTGCCCCCAGCCCACAGCGGCAGCCCAGCTTTGCCCCACACACAGATCTGGGGGGCACATCCCCCCCCCACCTCCCCCCAGGGGGTGCTCACAGCAGTGGGAGCCACTCCCCCATCATGCTCCCATGTGAGCTGCTCGTTGCTCTCTGTCTCATGCCCCACCTGGGCAGCCCCAGCCCCACTCCCTCCATCACTGTGGGGGCCTTGATCTGAGCCCCAAGTCCCTTTCCTCCCCACCTCTTCCCCCCAAAAGAGGTACCAGCCGGATGGTGCTCTCCACTTTGCTGGGCTGCACTCCTGGCCACATTCATGCTATGGCTGCACACATGCACATAGCATTTGATCAGTGACATTATCAACTACGTCAGCCAAAAAAAGTGGATTCCCAAAAAAGGAAAACTGACATTAATTGATGTGGACTGATATACTGATGCACCTCTAATTGAAAGCCTTGGGGCCAGTCCTGCTCCCACTGAAATCAAAGGTCCCAGTGAAGTCAATGTGGGCAGGGTTGTACAGAATAGTTCAGAGGAATTTGGATGATTTCTATTTAGTTCTTCTAACTTGCAGTTGACAAATATATCTTTTATTATTCATTGTTCCAGGCATTGGAATGAGCAGATGCTGGATGAAGCTTGCAGAATGGTTCTTAAAGAAGTTTCTCTCCCAGGCTCAGCCCCAGGTGGAAAGGTGGAATACAGAAGAACTTTGATTGTCAGTTTCCTTTTCAAATTCTACCTGGAAGTGTTGCAGTCATTGAAGAGGATGGTAACTTAATTCCTAGTATCGGTTTTCATGGTATCAGTTGTGAAATCTTGGCTAATGTTTGTCCTTCTAATTTATATACCACATTGACCATAATCCCTAAAGCAGTGGTTCTCAATCCTTTTACATTCAAGGGAACCCCTCGATGACTTTTCTGAATTTAGGAGCATCCTGGATGGAGAACCATTGTTGTATTATCTCAGTTAGTTTATGACCATTTTATACATACTTGATCTTGTATCATTGTGGTCCCTAAACTTAAATGGCTTGTCTCCTTCTCTGATAGGAACACTCCAAATATATTTATACAAGGAAATCATATCCCTGTAATATGACTCACCTGACAAAAACCTGAAACTTTTTTTTTTTTTTTTTAATACCAGATGCTGCTACTGCTGCAGCTGGGTCAAACTGTCTTGTTCCTTTGTTTCAAAATGGCATGTTTGGAGCTTGGAAGTAGCTAGGCAGGAGTGAGCACCACTGCCTACATTATATTTACCTAGTTTGGCTTATTACATGCAAACTGATTTAAGAGCCAATTTGTGAAATCAGTTAGATCCTGTGGTGAGCTGTAGAGAGAATTGCATTCAGATTTTCTCCTTTCCAATCAAAATGAATGGGATGATGCCTAAGGCCAAAGGCTAATGAGGGAAGCACAAATGCTCCAGAAGTGCCGTATACACACAACTTTAAATCACCTCACACAGTTAAAAAGAACATGAAGAAAAGGTTGCAGTCTCTGACTGGACACCTACAAACCCAGTTTGCAGTTTGAGAGGCAGTATTATTACTCAGTCTTCTTGCTCATTACCACAGGCAGAAACAATTCTGAGCCAGGTTTGTTCATCTGTCAAAATAAAGCTGGCCTCTTTCTATTGCTTTCTTTTTAACTGGTCTCCTGAGGTCCTTGTACTGTTTTAATGCAGTTTTTAAATAAGATTTTATGAATGCTTAAAACTCTTTACTGCATTTTCATGCTTCATTTCTAATTTAGTGGGAAACAAAGGAATTATTGTAATGCTAAGGTTGAAACTAATTTGTTTTTTAACAAAAATGTTGGTTACATAGAAGTGTGACTTTTAACATTATTATAATGCCTCGCTTTCAGGACCTGCATCAATGGCCTGAGATACCGGAGAAATATGGGAGTGTCCTGCAAGAGTTCTCAACCAAAATGCCCCAGAGTATACAAATATACCAGGTCAGCAACTTTATTCTAAACTTATATGCATTTCAAAAGAAAATGGTTAAAAAATTAGGGTTTGCAAAGAGTCCAAAGCTATGAGGGTCAGATACAGATATTTAAAAAAAATCAAGGCTGCAGCTGTTATTTTAGAATTAGTAAATGACAGGTACCTGATTGATACAGTGCAAATAATCAAGAACATTCAAGGACAGTTCAGCAATAGAGGGCAGAAAAGTCCTTTTTTCTATCCTTGCCCTTGTATAGATAAGGAGGGTGGCTAGAATTGGTCAGAAATCAGTTTCCTCCCTTCGCAAGATATTTTGAGAAAAATTCTTGTTGCTACAAATGAGACAGACAATCGTTCCCAAATGTTGGCAGATCATTAATCTTAAAGTTGTCAATTATAAATCAGTTTTTACTTTATTTCTTTCAAACTGTTATTAGATATTAAACTTTAAATTTAAACTTGTTTCCAACAAACAAATTGAACTTTTCATTTAAGCATTTTGAAATAGGCCATTTAAATAATCGCAGGTCTTTTTCAATTTGTTTTCAAAATGGAGAAATCCATGGAAATTGACCCTTTGCTATGAAAAAAAACTCAGCTTTGACAAATCAGCATTATCTAATGAGAAATTGATTAAAACAAATCCTGACCAACTGCTGATTATGATATAGCCTAGGACTATATCCTAACAGAAGAAATGGGAAATAATGGAAATTTGATAACATTTCTATTGAAACATTTTGTGTTGTAATCTTATACTAATATTTGTTGAGTTTGATCAAAGACATAAGAGTGGGAGAGAAATTTGGAAGCCTGTGTAATTGGTGGGAAGAGATGCTGAAATTTAAAATGAGCTAAGGAAGTGGTGCTAAACCTTTTGGCCAGTGGGCCAGATGGGCAGTACCCAGGCCATCCATGGGTTAGATCCAACTGAAAGTCCCAATCTGACATAGAGCAGTCATGGTAGAGCTCCATCTAGCTGCTCAGAGTGGGGTAGAGGGCATTCTAGCTCCAACTCCACTCCACCTTGGTGGCAGGGGGGGAGGAGGGAGGGAAAGAGAGTAACCCAGCCCCAACCCAGCCTCATGGGGGGGGAAGGGGTCTCAACCCACCCCTGTAGGGGAGAAAGGGGGCTTGAGCTGGTCCCAACCTGGCCCCACAAGGGAAAGGGGGTGTGATCCAGACCCACCCAGCCCAGAGGGAGGGGCATGGCTTAGCCTCATCCAGACATGGGGGTGGAGGGAATGGACATGACCTAGCCCCAACTTGCTGTGTGGGGCTCAGCATTTGGGAAATTGGCAGTAAGGGAGAGTGGCTGTATTTATTACCACCATTTTTCAGCCACCAAATTTCCTAGTCCTTAGGTATCCAGCCTGTGGGGCTCCCCATCTATGGCTCTGCGGGTCACATTTGGCCCATGGGCCAGAAGTTGATCACCCCTTAACTAGAGAATAAGTAGAGTGGAAAGATACAGGAAGGCAGATCCAGGTGGCAATAGTTGCAGGGAGACAGGTCTTACTTCACTGGTGATGAAGGAACAGAAAGAATTCAGTGCTAATCTGTAAACTTGGAAGAGCAGAGAGAAGAAATGGGTGGGAAGAGTGCAGAGTGCATGGAGTTTCTATTGTGATGATGGGCTACTGTTAGTAAATCTTAAATGAGTATATATACACTTGTGTTATACCAGAGAACTGTCTCCTCTTGTAATTCAAATTTAATTGGCATTGCACCTTATTCTTGCTGGTTTAAAGGTAAAGCAAAATTGGGTACAATAAATAGTATGCTACTTAAAGGTCAGTTTCCTAGCAATAATGTAGAATGATGCCTCTTTGGTAAAAATGCAGTGGTGTGCAGAAGTGAGGAACAAATTTGAAAGTTAGGACAACAGTGCCTGGTTGAAGTAGGACTCTATTGCAGGAGAAAAATCTATTGTATTTTCATACTGGGCCCCAGAATCCTTCCAATCAGACCCCAGCCAGATCCCTCCAATCAGGCAGCTTACTCCACCCTCATTCTGGACTGCCTAGCTCCCTGAACTGTTCCCCTTCTCAGGTGTGGTCTCCCCAGGAGCTTTGGCCACACAGGCTTTACTTCCAAGGCCAGTCAGGGACTCCAGGTCCTCAGCTCTGGGTGTCCCTCACGGTGGGCCCCTGGGCCTTTTGACCCTTCTGGTCCTGGCCTCAGCATTGACCAGTCAAGGGTGTTTCAAGTTACGTCTCTGAGCCTCTAGCCCACTCTCTAACCTGGGTCTGCCTTCTTGGACCTTCTATGGGGTAACCCACCTGGTTGTGGGAGCTGGGGTTATTAAAGCACCCTGACCCACCTTTCAGCTAGGTGGTAACTGGCCTGGCATTTCCTGGAGACTCCCATGCCACTGGGAGCCCCACCAGGCCACCCACTTTTGGCAGGGAGCAATTTTAGGTCATGCCCAGTACCAGGAGCCTCCAAACCATCCCCTTAAGCTCCTGTCCTTACCTCCAGGATGTTGCATTCAGTGTTCCAGCCAGGCAGTGTTTCTACATGGCCTGCCAGCAGCAAACTATTCTGTTTATCTAGGCAGCCAGAGATCTAAAATGGCCACTGTAATCAAGCACCTGCTGGCTGCTTGGCTCAGACCTTAAAGTGGCAGGCACCAACAGTGCCCTGCCACAGGTGGACACATGTCTCAAAACATGAGGGTTTAGATCATTTGGCTGGGCAAAGGATCCACCCTATACATTTTACTTTAAAAAGGTCTAATATTTTTTAGAACTCTGAAAGTTCTTATGAAAGAAAAACAGTGACCCTTTGCAAGTGTCCATGAAAGAGTGTGCTTAGAAAATCATACCCCTATTTATTATCATCAGAAGTCAAATGCACACTGAGTTATGATTGAAAAGGCATAAACAAGTACTTTAACAGGTGCAGTGTCTCAGTATAAACCTAAGGAACCAAATCAAATATCAGAAACCAAAGTAATCAGAAAATGCATTAAGTTGACTATGTATATTGTAATGACTGAGACACTACCATGTTGTTTCAAGAAAACACTA
This sequence comes from Crocodylus porosus, assembly GCF_001723895.1. Lineage (NCBI taxonomy): Eukaryota > Metazoa > Chordata > Crocodylia > Crocodylidae > Crocodylus > Crocodylus porosus. Next base: position 21,546,598 of record NW_017728949.1, on the reverse strand, counting down.
TTTTTAGAGGCAAATTGCAGTATGCAGACATGGGCAGCCATGGATTCAGTAAACCAGTTTTTGAGCTCCTGCTGTGCATGTTTTTTATGTGCTGAGGTTGTTTATGTTTTATTTGTCCTGGTTCTGGTCTCACTGAATTTGTATAATGTTTGCAGTCATTGATCATTCAAAAACCTTAATACTGTTTTGAAATGCTGTGCCTGTTGTTGTTCATTTGCCTTAGAGTAGCTCCTCAGGGCCTCTTCGAAGTCAGGACTTTACTGTGCTCCATGCTGTGCAAATGCATGAAACTTACTTACAACACAAATCATTGCATACTAGGGGTATGCAAAGTAGGCCATATACGATTCGGTTTCAGCCCAATTCAGGGGACAGTGATTTGATTCATTGATTTGCATCACTGTCCTGATTCAGTTCGGCTGAATCTGAAGAGTCGATGCTGATTTGGAGAATCAGCAATTCAGCCATAGACACAGTTATAAATGTTTTTTCTACATACCTTGAGGTAGCAGGGGTGGCTTGTGAATGCTGAGATGGTGGGGCAGATGGAGTGTCCCACAGGAGCGTGCGGGGCCCCCCGCATGCTCGGCAGCAGACCTGGAAGTGTCAATGCCCCACCTCCATCCACGCACCGCGAAGAGCTGGGGCTGTGCCAGGCAGCTGGAGGCAGCAGCACTGAGAGTGGAGCAGCATCAAAATTTGAGGTGGATGCAGCATCCTTCCAGCGCCATCGGCGCCTGCTCCAAGCCCAGACTTGACCAAGAAGAGCCCCACACAGCCCCGGCTGCAGCCTGCCTTGCACCCCACAGATCCAGGGAGCACATGCCTCCCCCTGGTGTGCAAGCAGCAGCGGGAGCTGCCTCCCCCCACGTCCCCCATGAGCCACAGCTCCAGTCCCACCCCCTGCCCACCCGAGTATTGCCTGCCCCTGCCCCCTCCCTCACCACAGGGGGTGTTGATCTGCTACCGCCCCACGTCCCTTCTCTCCCCATCTCCCCTTCCACCACACTGGACTTATCAGCTGGAGGCAGCTCTCCATGCTGCCAGCTTTGCTTCTCACTGCCTGAGTGCTGCACTGTGGCTGTGCACAGCATGGGCGTTTACTGGCCACATCATCTGCCCCATCAGGCCAGTATCCACTACAGCCAGTTTTTGTTATATTGGTACTGATCTTTATATTAGACCGATGTATCTGTTCACCTCTATTACTGATTATACCATAGCAGCTGCACCCCGCTTTGGTAATCACATGATATCTCTGGCAGTAACACTAATTGTTTACAGCAGGAGTGTCCAACTTCAGAGCACCCAAGGGTGCATGGCACCTTTGTTTTGTGTCCGGGGTACCCACTGTACAGGCCTAGGCTGCTGGGTTGGGGCTCTGCCCCTTGATTCCCAACCTGTGGGCAGCACCAGCACTCCCTCCTCCCTGAGCCCTCCCTCAGGAAGAAAGTTTGTAAGACCTGAGTTTAGTGAATAATGCATCTTTATCATTTTCTAGTGTTAAGCCAGAGGTACATGTTTATAAACACTGAATTTTGTATCTAAATTTCTTAGTCTAATCTAACACCCCTGGCTTTCCTTTGTTGGACTGAGTGTTGTTTTATTTTTTTTAACTGGGCAGGGTGTGGACTCTGGGCAGGTTCCCCACAATCCAGTAGGACGACCCATCATGCACCAGGCTGGCTTTGAACATGCCACTGGTGAAGCTGTTTATTGTGATGACATGCGTGTGGTGGATGAAGAGCTCTTTTTAGCTGTTGTCACTAGTTCCAGAGCACATGCAAAGATTGTGTAAGTGTATGAAGACCTGAGAGATGTGTTACCATGAAAGCAACGGCTGGGATTTTTGGAGCACTCTAGGGCAGGAGTATCAAACATCTGGCCTGCAGGTTAGATCTGGCCTGTTCACCCAGGTTGTCCAGCTCACAGAGTTTTGTCCTGGCTTTGGCTGCACTGGTAAGCGTTCCCACAGTGGCAGCCAGGCCTCTGGGGAGAGCAGCATTGGAGACCAAGTCCTGCCATGATGGCCAGAGCCAGGAAAGGAGACGGGTCAGCCTTCTTTTCCATCTACCTAATCTTGCTATCCTAAGGGAAAGAAAAGAATGGCCATTAGCCAGCTGCCCAGAGAAGTGTGAGTGCAGAGCCACATGGTACTGGATATCTGTGGATGTATTGTTGTCTTCCTTCTGCAACATTCTGAGATTAACTTTTCCCCCAGATCAATCAATACATTAGAGGCTCTTGCGGTACCAGGAGTGTTTGATGTCATAACAGCTCAGGATGTCCCAGCTACAAATGAATTCTACTATGCCAGTGATCCAGAGATTATATTTGCAAAAGAGAAGGTATAACATGCCTAGTCAGTAGGCACACTTTTTTGAGTGGGTCTCCAGTTTTTAACAACTTTCACAATTAAATTAAACAATAACCTGTTGGATCTTGAATTGTTATAGTGTGTGTACGTAGGGAATCAATTGGTCACTCAAAAAGGGGCATCTTCCTAACTATTCTCTTCCATTCCTTTTAAAGCATATAGATCAGACTAGTAAAAATTGGGGTAAAATTTGCAAAAACAGTTCATAGATGTAGGGTCCTTGTAGATCTTCTAGTCTGAAGCCCTGCCATGGGCAGGAGAGAAAACTGGGCTTAAATGACCCCAGCCAGGTAAACACTGAGCCTTCTCTTAAAGACCCCCAGGATAGGAGCCATCACCACTTCCCTTGGAAGTTGGTTCCAGATCCTAGCCGCCCTGACTGTCTAAACCTACTCTCTAGCAGCTTATGGCCATTATTCCTTGTTACTCCAGGAGGCACTCGGGGGAACAAGGTCTCTCCCAAACCCTGCTGGTCCCCCCTAGTAAGTTTATAGACAGCCACCAGGTCCCCCCTCAGTCTTCTCTTATGAAGGCTGAACAGATTAAGGTCCCATAGCCTCTTCTCATAGGGTCTGCCCTGCTGTCCCCGGATCATGCGAGTGGCCCTCCTTTGGACCCTCTAAATGCCACCCCTGTAACCTGTCTAGGTCCTGCTGTAATCTGTCCTTCCCTTCTAGCATGCCCACCTCACCACAAATCTTGGTGTTGTCTGGGAATTTAAACAGGCTGCTTTTCACCCCGTTGTCCAAGTCACTAATAAAGAAATTGAACAGTGCGGGCCCGAGGACCAAGCCCTGGGGTACCCCACTGCCCACTTTCCTCCAGGTCAAAAATGACCCGTCCACCACCACTCTCTGAGTGTGACCCGTCAGCCAATTTGCGATCCATCTGACTGTCACAGTCACCTAGCTTTTTAATGAGAATGGGGTGGGAGACAGTGTCAAAGGCCTTCCTGAAGTCCAGAAAGACTACATCCACCACAACACCTGCATCCAGTGATTTTGTGACCTGATCGTAGAAGGCAATCAGGTTGGTTTGACAGGACCTTCCCCTAATGAAACCATGCTGGTTGCCCTTGAGCATCATCCCCTCTACTGGCCCATCACAGATGTGCTCCTTGACAATCTTCTCAAAGAGCTTCCCCAGGATTGAAATAAGACTAACGGGCCTATAGTTGCCCAGGTCCTCCCTCTCTCTTTTTTAAAGATGGGGACCACATTGTCCGTCTTACAGTCGTCTGGCACCTGACCAGAGCACCACAAATGCTCGTAAAGCCATGCCAGGGGCCCCGCGATAATCCCTAACAATTCCCTCAACACCCTGGGGTGGAGACCATCTGGACCTGCTGATTTGAACACATCCAGCCCCTCCAGAAGTTCTCTAACCCAGTCCTCCCTGACCCTAGGCTTGGGGAGTTTCTCCTGAGTCCGTCCTGAATCTCAGTAGAGTTAAGTCACTTGGAAATGCAAGTTTTACTGAAGATCACTGGGAATTGGTCTCCTAAGTCACTTAGGCGCCTTTGACATTATAGTCCTTAGTTCCCAGATTACATCAATATATCCACTGTTGGTTTCAAGGAAAAGTATTGGTTTCAGGGAAGCTCTACATCCAGTAAGACCTAAACCAAACCAAAAAAGGAATGGGAAATGTTGAATCTGTTTAAGGACAGATTTCAATAAGCACGTGGGAATCTTTTGATTACAGCATTCCCACTAGGCTCTGTGTACTTTGCAGGTGATTTGTGTGGGTCAGATAGTTTGCGCTGTGGTTGCAGATTCTGATGTTCATGCCAAACAAGCAGCTGCAAAAGTGAAGATAGAGTATGAAGCCCTGGAGCCAGTGATCCTGACAGTCGAGGTAATAATCAGCCTCTTCGTTCTTGCTTGTCACTTTCTTATCTTCTTGAGCAGAGTAGGCACTTGTTTATTCTTCAACTTCTGATTAACTTTTTTTCTTTATTGCAAGTGATGTCTGACTGAGTTTATTTCATCCAAGGCCAAGAGAAAAATTCTGCTGCCATGTTACACCAGTGTAACCCCAGTGAAGTCCATGATGTAAAAAGAAAAGGCCTGGGCCAGTACTTTTCACTCAGGTTTAGTTTGTTAGATCTGAAAGAAAAGCCTCCAATATTAGCAAATAGGAATCTTTAACATCTAAGGATTCCCCTGCTTGTCCTTTCTAAAATTACTAAGTGTTTTTTCTGACTCTCCTGATCAAACAGCAACTCCAGGAAAGCTGCACTTCATAATTCCCTATCTGGGAACTCTGTAACTAGGGTAGGATAAGATTTCACACATTTTCGTCTTCTCCTGCCTCAATAAATAAATAAAATATAGCCCATACAACCCCCTGGCCAATGTTAGGGCAAGTGTTGACTTATCCTCTCCTGCCTAGTTCAGATCCCAAAAGAGTGCTCTTCCATCCTGTACTGTATAATAGAGACTATGTTTTTGGTCAGCGGGAAACTCATCCTCGAGTTACAACTGTTGGTAGGTTGCATGACAGAAGTACACACTCCCCTAATATGGTAGAGATTGGTTCACACGTCCCAGGAAGAAAAACAATGCACAGAAAAGCGCATACCAACCATATCTATCTTAACCATATCTTCAGTTCAGGGCTACCTCAGCAGTCTCTTTCCATTCGCATCTAGTCTGAGATGGGTCCATAACCACATCACTACCAGACTTCTACCATATCCTAGGGAGTGTCTGACTGAACAACGGGTAGGTAGCCATTTAGAGAGCAGACTAATTAATGAATTAAATACCTAAGCATGTGTGTTTTTCCCCCCTGTTTTAGGATGCCATTCAGCACAATTCATTCTTTGAGCCACAAAGAAAGCTAGAACATGGGAATGTTGATGAAGCATTTAAAACTGTTGATCAAATACTTGAAGGTAGATTGCAGGAAACCCTCCTGTTTGTCTTTCCCCTTTCAACCACCAAATCCTTGCCTTTCCTCCTCAGCATTATGCACACCCATTTTTTGCTGACCCTGTGCAACTGTGAAAACCTGCTCTTTGCACAGAAAAATAACCATTCCCTCTTCTGCCCTGCTGAACTTTAACTGACAAGAAATCCCATCGTTCACTCCAGCCTTCTATGTTCCAGACTCAAGATGCTTAGTTTAATGCTGACACCTTATGTTGGCAGAAATCCACAGATGCCATTTGGCTTAGTTTTCTTGATTTCCACAAATCTGGTCCAATTTATATTTATATTAGAGAATTAGGTCTATGCTTCAGTTTTGCATGGTGTATCTACCATAAGTAGCTTCTCTTGTGTTGTTGCATCTTATCAGTCTGGGAAGATATGTCAGTCAAAGATACTGCCTGTTATAGTTGTATGATGTGCATACCTCTCCTGCACTGCTTCCTTCTCTATTTCCCTTCTCTCGTAACATTTCAATCTTTATCTTTGGAACAGAGGAACTCCACATTGGGGGACAGGAACATTTTTATATGGAGACTCAAAGTGTGCTTGTTGTTCCAAAAGGAGAAGCTAAAGAAATGGATGTGTATGTGTCCTCGCAGCATCCAGCACTCATCCAGGTAACAGCTTTTCTGAGAAAGTGTAAAGGCTAGATAATACAGCTCTTAATGTGTTGTTTGACTGTCTTCTTTGAAGCTACCCAGAAACCATTGTTTTCCAGTGCTGCCATAACATGTTAGCTCAGCACTGAAACACGTCTGTTGTTAGCTAGGTGTTCACTGGTTTCTGCCTCCAGGGTAAAAGCCTCTTGTTGCTCTGTGAGTATAGTTACAGAATCAGGCCACAAAAGGTTAACTTATGGACCATGCCTTATGAAATGCTGAGTATTCTCCACACCCATTCACTTCAGTATGGGGGAGTGTTTACTTTTTTTCCATATCAGATCCTTGGTGATGAACTTTGGCTCTGTAAATGCTTTAGCTGGATCAGTAACAGCAGTCTTGCCAAAATGTAAGGAAGAACCTGACAAAGCTGAACATAGCATGTGATCTCTGCTTAGCTTCAACTATGGCTTGTAGACCTGAATGCAGTTTAGACAAAATGCTGTAATTTTATGTCAATTTTTCCTTTGTTGGGGCGTGTTCATTCACACTGCTGACCTCCTTTTCATTTTGTCCACGTGATCCTCTTCTATAAATGGTAGCCATGAATAGTAAATGTTATAAACAAATGAGGATTCCAGTCAGAAAGATGAGGAGCGCAGCCAGAAAGATATTTGAGACAAACATACCTTACTAGCTGTGACCAACCAGCAAGGCCTTGGATGACTAAAATAAAATATTTAGAAATCCAGTGTCCTTTGCTGACAGCCTGCATTTCTTTTTAGTATGCTTAATAAAAAGCAATGGTGTTTCTCTTTTGTTTGAGTCAGGTTTACTCTCACAGAAGGAGGGGGTATGTTTGTTTCTAAATTCAATTGGAAAATGTATTTTTAAATCATTCTGGAAGCATTTCATATAGCCTTTTCTGGGGAGGAAGGGTAGGAACTTTTCTTTACAAATCCTGCTTTAATTGAACTGGAATAAAAAGGGAATTTACTTCGCAGGAAATGGTGGCCTCAAGTTTAGGTGCTCCAGCAAATAGGATCATGTGTCATGTAAAACGAGTTGGCGGAGCTTTTGGTGGGAAGTTACTCAAAACTGGTCTGTTGGCATCAGTTGCTGCAGTGGCAGCCAACAAGTAAGTATAATGTATATGTTTTGGAGCATGAAGGGGAAAGGAGGGCAATAGTTATCTACCATGACTGACATGGCGTTACCATTCCTGGTGATATTGCCTCCATACTACCTAATGTACCATAAAATCCTGTCTGTTACAGTGTCCTATTAGACTTTGTGTAAGCTCCAAGCTGGGCTAAGGTGCTGGGAACCAATTAGACCTGAGCCTGATGTCATCTAGAAACATTCTCAAACCTCTTAGCAAGTTTAGAGATGTATTTACCTTCCATCAGACTGAGGCTTTGTCCACACAGAGCATTCACTTTCACTTAACTAAGTCAATTTCAAAAGCAAGTGATTGAACTTGATGCAGTTTTCTTATGTAAATGCTCTTATTTCAACTTTAAGAGTCTGTAGATTTAAGCTGATACCTAACAGACTCTTAAAGTCAGACTGAGCCTGTTCACCCAGGAAAGGTGCACTGAGTTACCTTGTCTTTCAAGAATGGGAAAGAAGCCTCTATCATGGGTCTGCACCCAACAAAGCATAAACTTAAATGAATGAATTGTCCTGTTAAGCTTATATTAAGTTTAGACCTGGGCTTAATCTCTTTGCTGCTTAGGGATGGACAAAAGTACCTACTTAACCTCAATGAAATTACTTATGTGCTCGAAATAAAGCATGTACTTAAGCACCTTGCTGCATCTGGGCCTATGGTGAATATTGCTTTTTAGTAGCATCTGGGTCTGAAAACCCCACCTTTTTCCCCACATAGAACTGGTCGGGCAGTCCGTTTTATCTTGAGCCGGGGTGAGGATATGTTAATCACCGGGGGCCGGCATCCTCTTGTTGCCAAATACAAAGTAAGTGTAGAAGAAAGCTGTGCAAAACACCATTTGTGCATTTTATGTGAATAGGATTTTCGTAATACCACTAGTTAATATTTTGACTGTTTGTTCTGTTGATCCAAATAACAGTATTAAATTCAAATTTAATTTGCAGTCCCCAGCCACTGATTTGCTGTGTGACCCTGATCTTCTATAGGCTTTTATTTCTTCCTGCCATTCCTAACTTGTCTTGCCAATTGAGACTATACATTCTTTGGATCAAACTCTTCCTGCATATTTATCCAGTGCTTAGCACTATGCGTTCCTGCTCTTGGTTCTGGCTATATTGCAGTACAAATCCAACATAAAGATAATAATAGAGACTGCTGGTGACTCCAAAACAGATTTGCTCCATTACCCAATGAAGGAGGAGTTTAGTAGCTGTCAGGCCTGCAAATTCATTCTTAGAGAGTACACTGGGTGTTTCCTTGATCAGGTGCATGCTGTCATCAGTAATAACAATTATGCAGGATAAAATGTGCCCTCCATTACTTCTGCAGAAACTAACTGAAAACATCAGGGTGCTGTAGGCATAACAAAGGGCTGAATTGGTCCCTAAAGCTGGAATGTGGTTACCAATTCTATTGATGATTTAGGAGCAAAAATATAGAACCCAGTTCAATCTCCAATAGGAATGACAGCAGAAATACAATGTAGACAACATTTATTTTTGTCAGTAAAATAAGTGAAAGCTGTCGATGTGCTCTAGATCTGTCAGGTGCCATTTGTACAGTTACTTCTCAGAGCAGGACTTCACTTTGCATGCGGTTGGCATCTACCACATGCAAAGTGTGGCATTTACCGCATGCAAATTGTGGCACAGATGTCACATTGGCAATCTCCCATTAAATGTGCAGATATGCAACAGGCTTTCCAGCTTCACACCAGGTGGGGTGTATGTTGCTCAACTAAAGAAGGATGTAATATGTACAATATAATATAGATCAATATGGGATCTAGAAAATCTGTTCCTTAGCTGCAAATTATCTTCCTAGTTTCAGCAAGTTCAGCACAGTACTGACTTAATCGTATGGTTTGTTGTTATTTGCAGAAAGTGTGAGCTATCATATTTGTATTTTTCAACTTTGTGATGGAAAAAGTAAAGAACAGGTGAATGAATGTGTGAAAAGGCCTAAGAAAGTTCTGTTAATCCAATTTAGGTTGGCTTCATGAATAGTGGTAGGATCCTGGCTGTGGATGTCAAGTATTACATTAATGGAGGATGTTCCCCTGATGAGTCGGTTCTGGTAAGGATTTTATAAATTAGCCTATTTCCTAGTATGAAGGACTTGCCATCTGGAAAAAGTGAATTGCCAGATTTCCTTTGAAACTGTTCTGGCATTATCCTGTCATTTGCTCTGCAGGGATTCTGGGCAGGTGTCAGAAAATATCTCCATCAGATAAGCTGGAGTATTGCTCAGAATTCTGTGCACATTTATAATGGCAGCTAAATGTTTCCTGCCTAGAATTACATTGTACCTACAGGCTGCACAATCGGTTTGTGACCCCAGCTCACTTTATGTCCCCAGTTCATGTATGTAATCGAAGCCAAAATCTGACCTTTTTCATTCTGTCAGTGATGTTCCAATGTATAATCTTGCTTAAAGAAGAGCCTCATATGACATCATTTCCACACACTGCTTCACTAGGGCAAAACCAAGAGTCCAAACTCTTTTTATTTGTTGTGGCAATACCTTTTACAATCATTATTATTTAAAACAAGTGCTTATTCATTAAAAACTAAAGAAATGCAGAACTTAAGGTTGCACCTTTCTAAGAGAAAGCCCAAACTATGCCTCATTCAGGAAACCAGCACCCTCTGGTGAGGCATCCAACTAGAAAACTAGTAACTTTCTGAATGCTGATGTTAATCAAATATATTTTGGTGCTGAACACTAGAAACCAGTTAGAGGATTTCAGTAAAGAATGCAACTCTCCCTTTCCCCCTTTCTGTTTATGATTTTGTGATGGTTTTCTACAAATTTTAGAAGACATCGTAAACTATGGAACTTGTGTGCCGGCTTTAAGAAGTAAACACTTAGTCTGAACACATTCATGGCATCATTTGGCAGAATGTAGAGTAGAGAAGCACACTGTTATTGAGACTGCTTTATCTGCTTCATTCCAGATCTAGCAACACTTCAAATATAACATTTTCTTTAGAATGGGAACAAAATGAGGCTAATAATGAAATTTCGGTTACAGCTTCAGCTAGGGAGAGACTGTTATCACTCTGTAATTGCACCCCAGCCGTGACTGTCTGCTTTGTTCCTCTTCTGTCCAAATAAGGATATTGAGATATAAGATCATGCTGTTTGGGAGATGTGTGAATAATGAAGGTGGGCCATAACTATACAGTAAAGTTATGATGCCTGGGGGCCGCTCCATTAGGCATGCTGCACTGCAGTAGGCAGACTGCCTTGGAATCTAGAAGCATTATAGCCTCGCCTGCTTGGCAGCATGGATCAGCTTATTAGTATAAGTATGGACAAATTGTCACTAACAGTCAGCAGTGTGCATTCGCCTGCTCAAATTGGATGTAGTGAGTTTGAGGCACCCTGTTTTTGATGGCTAGAAAATGGTATTTAGAGGTTTGCTTTTAGGAATTGGATCGCAGATAAAGTAGATATGCATTAGAATAATCGTCCAAGACAACGGCAAGAGTTAATTGGTTTCTAAAAGCCTGTTTGTGACAAAGTTTCCTTCAAGGCCCATTGTATCTGGAGCAGGCAGACTCACAGACTGGAAAATTGAAGACATATACCACACTGTTCAGTAACATGAGATAAGAGGGCATTATGTCACAATGCCCAACTGCAGAGCCCTTGGGATTTCCAGTTTTATTGGACAGACCAAATTAGAAGACCGGTAAATGCCCAAATTAATATGTGTGCATGTAATGGGTTTGTTGGAACAAAGGAATATGCTGACAGGACAGAACAAGAACAGTATGATGACTGCAGGGAAACCAATCGATGCCTAAGACTGAAGAGTCATTAGAGGGAGAAAGAATACAAAAGGAGGGATTTCAAAGCAACAAAGAGTCCCCGAGGGGGAACTCGAGGTTACCATGGACAGAGGGTACTCCACCAGCCTGTGTCACCCACCCCACTGGAGAGGGATGGACTTCAGCACTCAACCTCGAGGCCACTGACATCTGACATTCAAGAGACAATCAAAGGGTGAAGGTCATGTACTGGCCAGGCATATCTTCCCTCTGTGACAGCCCTAGGATTGGTAGATATAGAATCGGAAGGGTTATTTTGTTAGCCTTGCCTGTGTTATTCTTATTTGCTATCACTGTGTATCAATAATGCGACCGCCAGGCTTCCACTAGCCACTCTCGGACGACTCTGATCTCTCCATGGTTGTCCCGCGCCTTCCAGGCTGGTTTGTCGCCAGGGTAGTTCTTCCCTCCCGCGTCGCCAACCCTGTTCTCGTCTGCGACGTCTTGGTGGTCCTCAGTAGGCGGGGTTAGCTAGCGGGTCCCTCGGTGGCCCGGGCTAGGCACAACGGTTGCTCACAGGGCTCTGCCACCCCTACACCTCAGCCTCACACCACCTTTGGTGTACCGCCTTGTTGGTAACTGTGGTGTTGCCCACAGACCACGATGGTCACTCTGCATCTCAGAGCTGTCGGCAGGAGCCTTTGCTTGCACCAGTGATACTACTCACCCTAATCCTGTCCCATCGGGAACCTTCCTGCTGTGGCCTCTATCAAGGCTTCCCTGCGCCCACCACGGGGCCCACACCTATGGCCTGTGTTCCCCCCCAGCTTGGGGAATCTGGACCAATCACTGTACCTCCACCAATCCACCACCTATTCCCTGTCCCTGGTCCCTTAAAGGGGAGGGATGGCACTCCACTATACTTGTCACTTCCCGACCAGCTTCAATCCCACGCTCAGCGTCCCAGGTCCCGGCAGCAATCCCCACCCTGATTACCCTCCTTCAGGGTTGTCCCCGGCTCTTCACCTCTCGGCTTGGAGTCCTTCAAGCCCACCCTCCCCTCATTCACATCTGACTCCAGCAGCGCTCCTGGGGTTACTTCCGCTCTCCCTCCTTCAGTCAGCCAGTCATTCCTTTACTGATTAGAGGGGTCTTCGTCAAGATGCTTTCCTCCTCAGCCCACATTACTTCCCGCTCGTTGGATTCTTCGGCACTTGCCTGCGGAGCCCACGCTGCCGCCGGCATCAGCTGCAGCTTGGTCTCCAGGGTATCTGCCCCCTCCATAACAGTGGGCGCCATTTTTAACTTCGCCAGTCGGCATCTAAGACTGATGTCACCGGCCGGCCGCAGCTGTACAAAGAGGTGGCTAACAAGCCGCACGCCTTCCTCCCTCCGCTCCCCATGTGCTCCGTCCCGGGCTGCAGGTAAGTGCCCTGCATTACTTCAGCTCCCAGGACTAATAAATTTTGCCTATTATCAAATGAAGAAGTCATGGTCAGTCTGATGGTTTGGGTCTGCCTGGAACAAGGTATCTAGGTCATAAATGCAGGTGCAACAGTTTGGGGCAATGCAGTGTGTTCAAGGCACAATAAGTTTACTTCACAGACATGACCAGACTATTCTTGTTACAAATGGTTTACAGAAGCTCCACTTTTCAAGCTAATACAGGCAGTCCTTGGACTTACAACACATATGGTTCCTGAAAACTGTGTCTTAAGTTGAAACGTAACTTGGAACCAATTTTATCATAAGAAACAATGTTATAAATGTGGGATTTGTTCCTGAACCAAAGCCCGATACCCTATTTTAACCAAAAATATCCCAGAATTTTGCACTTGATCAATTACAGATGAGTAATATACCTACATTAATGTATTTATATTGTAAATAGCAATCGTATTGATTTGGAAGGACTTCTTTGAGGTGACTTTGCTGGACTTTTTGAAGGGTTCTTGGCTAGTCTTCTCAGGAGTCTTGGCTGCAGGTTTTTCTGGAGTCTTGTCTGCTTTCTTAAAGAAAGTGTCCAAGGAAGTTTGGACAGATGTTCTCCAGGGAGATGAGTGATGCAGCGAACTTGTTCGCTGGCATGGCGTCTGTCACAAGCCAGCTGGGCACTGTGAGTGTATCAATTCTATCACAGGCCAGCTGGGCGCTGCGAAGGTATCAGCCACTGGGCTGTTTGGTTCAGTTTCGGATCGAGGACACAAAGTTGGGAGTGAAGTAAAGGCAAATTTATTATAGTTTACACACACAGCAGTTAACAGAAAGATAAATGCAATAAGCAGATAATGCAGTATTAAAGAGCTAATAGTAAATAATAACAACAGATAATAACAACAGATAGATGGATCAATTCTGTTGCAGGCCAACTGGGCACTGCAAGGGTATCAGCCACTGGGCTGTTCAAGACAACAGATAGACAGACATGGGTTGGCAACTTATCAATAGTCGCTCGATGCCAGGTATGCGTTAAGTGATTCTAGCGAAGTCAGGCATCCCCGGTCAACGCTGTCGGAGGGATTACTGGGGAAGGTCCCTTGATCAGGATCTGATCCTCACTCACACCAGGAGTCCAGGTTACAACAGAAATGACCGTTCTGTTCCCTCCTTCCTGCTGGTCACCTGATGCACACACTTTTTATACCTAGTCTTATGCTAATCTGTTGGCTTTAGAGCCACTCACAATCTTGCCCTATAAATGTTACCCTATGGGATTGAAAGGTGTTAAAAATTATCATAAAAGGTTACTACCCAGACCCGGGTTTATCCAATAAGCAAATTTCAATGCAGCACCTTTAGGTTTGAAATTGATATTGCTCCGCCTAAGCCCAACCCCTTTTAGGTTTCTCTGAATATGCTTTCTTGGGATATGCTTTCCTGGAATGTGTTGGGTGTGCCAGGTGGTTGGATCCAGTTTTTTATCATCAAGGCTGAACCCTGAGCAAAAAACCTTTAGGTCAGCAAATCTTGCAGCTATAGCTTTGCCTATGGGGCCCAGTCAGTTCTATGAACAGTTAATTTATCATTTTGGTTAAACTTATGACAGACAAGTTACATTTGTGGTTTACAAACTTACAAGCTTTATATTAGCTAATATTACCTGTTTAGGCAAAATACCAAATGCCTCCAAGAAGCGCGTATTTATTGCTTATTAATCCCTCTGGTTCTGGCCGTCACAAGCGTTGCATCTGATCAAGCGTTGTAAAGTCAAAACGGATGTCATAAAGTTGAAACAGGGTGTCAATTTATAAACGTTGTAAGTGCAAAACGTTGTAACTCGAAACATAAGTCGAGGACTGCCTGTAAGTTATAAGGTATAGTTTTATCCTATACCTGATTTTCTTAAGTTAATGCCTCTCTTTGATAGGAGAAAGATTAACATAATTTCCATGTGAAGGTAATTTTAAAAGAAGACCTGTTCTGACATTTTCTGCCTGTTCACATATGGCAGGTAACAGAGGTAGCCTTGCTAAGAATAGATAACGCCTACAAGATTCCCAACCTGCGTTGCTGGAGCTGTGCTTGCAAGACAAACCTGCCATCAAACACAGCTTTCCGAGGATTTGGCTTCCCTCAGTCAGCTCTGGTTACAGAATCCTGGACAACAAGTGTCGCAGGGAAAACTGGTTTGTCACCAGAAAAGGTAAGAAAGTAAGGGTTTTTGGCAGATGGATTTCCTTTCCTTGATGGTTCCTTTGTACTATATAGTCTGTTTATTCAGTGGCAGACCATATAATAAAAGGTCCTTTCAGTTAACTGAATTGCTTTACCAAATCATTTGTTGACACCAAGTGTTGATGTTGACATTTTTTTGTTTCTGAATTCCTGTTTTATTGAGATTGTCCATTGAAGTTACGTGATATTCTGTTTGTTTCCAAACCGGATGCAGAATACTTTACTTTAACTATGAGACTAGCAAGCAATGTGCTTTGGATATAAATTTCTAATCTTTTTTGATAAAATTCTTAAATAGTTCTTAGTTAAGGACTAAATCCTTGCAAGAATGAACAATATGACCCCACAAATCATACCGAAGCTAACCTTTCATGCTGACTTTTGGACCACTAGCCCAAAACACAGGTTAGTTTTTTTATTGGGATCTCTGCTAATGTTATTTTTTCAGGTAAGGGAGATAAACATGTATAAAGAAATTGAACAAACACCTTACAAACAAAAGTTGGATCCCCAGAACCTGATAAGGTGTTGGAATGAATGTATGGTGAAGTCTGCCTACTACAGAAGACTAAAAGCTGTGGAAGAATTTAACAGACAAAATTACTGGAAGAAGAAAGGAATTGCCATAATTCCCATGAAGTTTCCATTTGGATTTGACTCACGTTATCTTAGTCAGGTCAGTTTCTTTAAGTTGCCTTTAAAAATACTTCCTCATATAGTGAGCTGATGGCTTCACCCTTGGAAAGTTTGTTTTGGCTTATATCACAAAGAAACATATTCATTTGGATCCCTTGTGGAAAACTGTTTTTTCATAACAACCATTTTATAGAGGCTGCATTGCTTCTCTTGGTATGTCTATATGGCTCAGTACACCACTGTATAGGGATACTAAGGGTAGCTTTGGCGATGTCTACATATGTAATTAATGCAACTGAATAGACTCCAGCATAATTCGTGCCAAAGTTTATTGCTCCCAGATGCCAGATTTGCATGTGTGCCTAGGACTGCAGCATGTTGGGCTGGGGCAGAAACAGCCCTAGCTGACAGACAGTCCCAGAGATCAGCTTTCCAGCCTGGAGCTGCTCCAGCCCAGCTCAACGTGCTGCAGGCACGAGGGTGCTTCAGTGCAGGGCTAACTGGCAGGCACCCTTCTGCCCCAGCTAACCCCATCAGCATCTACATATGCATTGCAGCTCACTAAATAGCACTGCCGTACAATAGTATTTGTGCTGAGCAGTACTATCCTGTGGTGGTGTGTATTAGTTTACTATGGCCTAATAGTGCTGCACCTGAAGAAGCTGACATTTTACTGTGGAGCTAATTAGTCAGCTTTGCAATAAACATCTTGTGTAAACACACCCTCTTAACGATGAAGCTCTGAGCAGACTCTGAGGCCACATCCAGACAAGAGTGGCCATGCAATATCTGGCACTGCAGACAAGTCAGTGGTGCCACATACTACACGTTCAACTGTTCTCTGTGCTGCAAGGGAGCAGTGCAGGGGGGAGTGGGTTAACCCCTGGTGTCAAAAAAAAAACATTAAAAAAAAGCGGAGCAGCACACGTGGGAGTAGCATGCGCTGCTCAAAACCAGAGCCTGGTTGGTTGGAGCCATGCTCCAGCTGCTGGCCAGGCTCCAAGCAGCAGGATTGCTGCTGCTGCAGCCCCAGGAGGCCTCTAGGATCCCAGGTTAGGATGCTGGGGGCAGCCCAGTGCTGGGCCCAGCCTCTCCTACCCCACCCGAGATAACCTGCCATGTGCCAGAGGGTGCGTGGCACAGGCATTCCCCAGGGACAACTAGCAGCAGCACAAGGTGTCCCACTGCCAGTTTGTACCCAGGGAACCAAAAGTCTACGCTCATGTGGACGCAGTCTGAGTGAGCAAGCTTGGGAACAAGAAACAATATAGATGCCTCAGTGTGGCACTCTTTCAAGGCTATTTAGAAACAGGTCTGCAGAAGGCAGCTCTTTCAGACATGTCGCTGTAGAGGTTATGGTTTGCAGATGTTGGGAAGAGAGGGTGGGGGAGCTATTATATCAGCATTAATAAGCTGTGGTTTGTTTAATGTAGGGGAGGTCTGGTAGAGTATAATTTTATAACTGAATATTAATGTCTCACATTCCACTAGCAATCTCTACTCTAGTTTCAAAGTGAAGAACTATTATACTCTGTGTTGCAACTTTTGGTTGAGTTTTGGAGAGACTTTAATTTAGGACATGGCTAATATGGAGTAGCCCTCTCAGCCTGTCTAAATCATGGCTCCCTAAACAGTCCAAAGCTTGAAAATTTGCAGAAGTGTGTATAGATAACTTGGAACAAGAATCCATGGTTGAATCTCCTCCTGCCATTCTTGGAGCCTGTTGGGCCGCGATGTTAAGGCCATTTTCCTTGTGTTGCTAGTGTGGTCAGGGAAAGAACACCAAGAATTGCTATCAGCTATTCTAAGTTTAATGTAAAGGCAAAGCCAATGCTATAATTCAGGTTGACTATGATTCCGAAGCATGAAATTTCAACAGATACCTATGTAACATCAGAATCCCCTTCAAGGTTGTATATTTTCTACTAACTTTCTTATGCATTACTTCATTATAAATACGGAGTCACTTTCCATTACGTTATAGGGAAGGAACAGCACTCTATAGTCTCTTCCTGGTTTTTCTTTTTAGGCTGCTGCTCTGGTTCATATCTACACTGATGGGTCAGTGCTTCTGACTCATGGTGGAATTGAAATGGGACAAGGCATCCATATCAAAATGATCCAGGTAACTGAACTCAAATATTAGCCCTTTGCATTGTGTGTAACACAGGCCAAGACTGAGGAGCTTTCCTTCTTGTGTAATTAGGTTAATAGCTGTCATGAGCAATTTTTTTACCAGTATAACCCCTTACCAATGACACAAACAGTTAGAAGAGCAGAGAAAAAAAACTCAAGCCAAAAAGCTTTCATCTGCATAGTCATATAGCTGCTCCCTCAACCAGCTTCCAAAAGGGTCACAAGGAGAGCAGGGAGGGATGTGGGAGAGATCCTTTTGGGTTTGTCAGCATACAGACCTGTCTTAAAAGACAGTTGATGCCCAGGGAAACATTCAGTCGAAATTAGAGGTGTCAAACATATCTGGCCCTTTGGGCTGGATCTGGAGTGCACAGCCATGTCATCTTGGCCTATGGGGCTGGACACTTGTTGGCAGAACTGTTAGCTGCTGTGGTTCCTGGAGCTTTGGCAGCCATTGTTCCCTCCACAGCCAAATTTCTGGCCATGTGGGCAGCCCTGCAGACTAGACAACATAACTTTTTTGCCCTGGAACTGGCCAGCAGGGTTCTCCATAGGGCCAGATATTTGGTGGTGGAAATAGCGGCAGCAGTGTTAGTTGCTGTGGCTTGGGAACTACAGCAATTAATGCTGCCACTAATTATCCAGCCAACAAATTTTGGCCTTGGGAAGCCCCATAGACTGGATACACTGGCTCCACATGTTGGATCCAGCCTGCAGGCCATATCTTTTGACACCCTTGTCTAAATCATGGGTGGGCAAAATATGGCCCACAGGCCAAATTTGGCCTGCCAAAGGATTTTATACAGTCTGTGGCAGAATCCCCACCCAGTCCAGGCATGGGGGGCAGCCTGGTCCATGGCACTTGCAGCCAGTCCCACCACCCCTGGGCATGTAGTGGGGGATGGGGTGGCACTGGACTCAGCTTCCCAACAGCCTCAGCAGTGGCAGCTCATTCTAGCATCTGCTGCCAGTGTAACCGCCAGTGCTAGATTCAGCCCCCTGCCTGTGCACCCTGCACTCTGTACCAGAGGTGTCAGATGGAGCAGGTAGGTGGGTGGGCAGGTGGGGTCTCCATGAAGACTCGTCAGGATGCCCACCAAGCAGGGAGCAGCCTCTGGGAGCAGGCCAGGCAGTGGGGGCAGGATCACACAGTGATGATAGTGCAGGACCAGGGCCCAGGGCAGAGCCGTGATCCAGTTCTGTGTGGTGGGGAGTAGATCAGGGCTCTGCCCTGGGCTGTCATGATTTTTTGATCTCAGCCCCAGCCGTGCTTGCCCATCCTGCTCCCAGATACTACTCCCTGCCACCTGTGGCCCCACCCCATCTGCCCAGCTGAGCATGCCATGTCCCCTACCACCCTGCTCGCCTGCTCCATCCAGCATCCAGTGCTCTCTGCAGTGAATGTGGGGCAGTCGGGCCCGGGCTGGTCAGAATCAATTGCCACCCCTCTTCCACTATGCCATCCTGGATCAGCACCCCCACCAGCACCCACTGCACCGGTCCTGGTCAACTGTCCCTCTCCCCCTGGCCTGCAACAGCTCACCAAAAGTTCTCAAGTGGCTCTCCAGCCCAAATAATTGATCTAAATCAATGAGACAGACAGGGGGACTATCATAATCATCCTTGTTTTACAGATGGAGAAGTGAGGCCCAGAGAGACAAACCCCCACATCCTCGAAGATATCTATTAAATCAGTGGGATGGAGGTGGATAAATACTTTTTGAATATCTGGAACTAACTGATTTGCCCAAGGTCATGCAGGGAGTTTGTAGGAGAGTCAGGAGCTGAAGTCACATTTCCAGACCAGTGTCTTAACCACAAGTCCATCACCTTCTCTTCATTGTGTCTTTCAAGCACACCAATATGGGTGGATATTGGGAGAAGGAGGGTGAACCTAGGATGGTAACCTCTATAACCTCATTTTTCCTGGGCCTGGTGCCGGGGAGAGATGGGGAGTTGCTGTTGAGATGTTCAGAAAAGTGTCTTTAAAACAGAATGAGGATGCATTCATCTTCACCCTAGGTTGCCAGCCGGGAGCTAAATATCCCCATGTCAAGTATTCATGTTTGTGAAACAAACACAACAACAGTTCCTAATGCATGTGCTTCAGTAGGATCTGCTGGAACTGATGTCAATGGAATGGCAGTGAAGGTAAAGAGCAATCTCTTATTTTCAACTCCCTCCATTCATCAGGATATTTCCTGAAATTTAAACATGAGTAGTCTTGCTAAAATCATGCTTGAAACGACCTCTGTAGCATGACTGTTGGAGGCAGAGAATGAAAAACCTGATCTGTTTGTTTGTTTTTTGGAACAAACCTTCCTGAGAAAGCTTAGGTATTCTGCTAATCCCTCACTCTGTGTAATGAATACCTGTTAACCTGGATCTCACACTTACTGTTGTGCTGAGTCACACTGATTCCAGATCTTATTTTAAGATGTGAATCTATATAATTAAACTAACACTTCCTACTTTCTTCTTGGCCTTTCAAACTCAGTAAACTGGAGACCTGAATCTCTTTCCTATTTGTTTTAATGTATCCAATTGTATCCCTAGCCTGTGCTTTCAATTTATATGCAGACAGCCTTCAGACTCACCATAAAAACCACTATTCTTATCAAAGAAAAAAAAACTACAGGTATCTTAAATTCTGGGGGGAAAAAAACCAAATCTTTTGCAAACTCAAATGTATAGCCTCACTTGAAAAATAGCATTGGTTAAACTGCTTCAGCCTACATTGTGTATGCCACAGTGGTGGTGTATCCAGGCAAGAATGAACCTACCCATACCTTCCCCAACTATGTGCAGAGCTATGCTCCAAACCTGGAAGTACACTGTGGGGGATGCTTGGTCTCCAGGGGCCTTGAAAGTAGAAATTGGGAACTAGGCCTATGGTCAGCTGAGCAACCTCCTAATTTACCATCACTTCACCCAGTACGCTTGGTAGAAACATGTGGGAGGTTGTTCTGAGTTTTTGAAGGTAACCCATCTCAATTTATGAGATTAATGTGATTTCTTATAAATATTAAAAATGCCTGGCCCCAAAAGATTGGATTTAGGAAGAATCCGATTTTTTTTTCCCTCAGATTCACTCTGGAGGTGGTGCATTTGGGTGGCTGTAAGCAGTTAAGAGATGACAGAAGTCTTAGAAAAAGCTGATTGTTTGTGTTTAACAAGAAGACAGGTAGCGGTTTGAAGTTCAGTAGGGAATAATGACTTTCAGCTGCAAATGAGTGCTCTTCACAGTCCCAGCAGAAATGCCCTATTGTCCAGTGCCTGGCCCCATGCAATGGGATTTGCATTCAGAGGCATTGTCTACTGTGAGTGCCATAATGGCTACAGGGAAATGTAGCTAGGGTTCTACTAAATACCAACAAATATCTAATGATCTCTTTAGCACTATTTCACAAACTGTTCTCTTCACCAGGACGCTTGTCAGACCCTCCTGAAACGCCTGCAGCCCATTATAAGCAAGAATCCAAAAGGCACCTGGAATGACTGGGTAAGTGTTGTATGGGGGTGAAAAATCCATCTGGAGTATAAATTGAATTTAATATGTTTGCATATGCATGACCATCCTGAAACACACATTTTATGAGTACTTGCTATATTTCCTCTTTGCTTGGTCTCACTATACTCTTCAGAGTTTTCGTTCTTTTCCTTCTGCAAATGTGGTAGTTTCACAGATTTGGAGACAATACAAACCACAACGTACAGCAAATATTGGCTTGTGCACAAAAGGAGGAGCCTGACCTACCTTAGCTTGCTCTCCGGCACCAAACTTTGCAATAAGTTCTTCAGGACTTACATAACTGGTGACTTTGTGCCAGCTCTCTTAGGTTAAAAACAGATGTCACCCAGTAAAATAAATCAAGCTGTGACAGGATATATCCCACCACAGCTGATTTGCTTTATAGGATGAAATGTGTGTCGCCTGTTGTCCTACATCAGACAAGGGCCCATGTGGGACAACAGGCAATGAGTTCCCCTTGCCTGGGGATTCCCCACGTTCCTCACTACCCTGTACCTCCTTGCCAAGACCCAGGTTCCACACCAACACGTGCTTCATGCAGAGGCATGGGTCAGCATGGAGGCACAGTGGTACAGAACCCAGAGAACCACTGGCACCACATGCCTCCATGTTGGAACCCATGACTGCATGAAACGCGGTGAGTCCTGACAAGAAGGCACAGGGTAGTTTGGAGCTGTACAATTCCCAGCACCTAGTATCTCTATGCTGGGACCTCCACTGGGTCCCATGCTGACCCATGCTTCCTATGGAAGTATGGGTCAGCATGGGTCCCAGCATTGACGCGTGGGGCTCTGGGAATTCCTCAGGACTCACACTGACTCATGCCCGTATGTGAAGCACAAGGTCCCCACATGGGGGCATGGGGTGCAGGGAATTCCCCAGGACCCATGCCTGCACACTGGAATCCACACAGGTTTTCTTTTCTTCGGAGATGCACCCCTGAACTTCCAAGCAGGACTCGGTATGTACGAAACCCCAATCAAGCCCTTTAAGGCCCCAGAGCACTTGCCTGGGGCAGCTGGAGAGTGCAAGCTACCTGCACTCGTCCACCATAGAGCAAATTAACATTTGTCACAATAAAGTGGCACTACTATATTTACTCCAGTCCAGAACAAGGTTTTTCCCTCATTTAACATGAATGGGGGAAAAAAAGTCCCTTGTCTTAGAATCAAGTACAAGGTGGCAAAGAGACAAGCAGCTGCCCTGGCCCTGGGCCTGGCCCCAGCACCTGGGCCTGGAGCTGCAGCTGTTGCCTGTCCATGCCTCCTGCCTTCTCTGCACCCCATGCACATCCCCCTGCAGCCTTAGGCCCCTGTCTCCATCACCTCCCCATACTACTGCTATGGGTTGAGGCCATGGTCTGTGCCCCAGGCTGGAGCAGGGATGAAGCTCTTGCACCAGAGCAAGAGTACATGGAAGGATGAAAAAGAGGGGCAGGTGTAGTGCAGAGGCTGCAGGGAGGCAGAAGTGGCACAAAGGGGAGACAGGTGAGGTGGTGGCGGGAGGCTGAAGCTAGGTGGGCAGAAGTGGTACAGGGGGAGACAGGTAAGGGGGCACAGGGGCCTGGGGCTCTGGGAGAGGCAGGTAAGGGGCAGAGGCTGCAAAGGAAGCAGGCACAAGGGAGAGTAAGGGGGGGGGCAGAGACAGGAGGCTATTTGCCTCCCCACCACCTCCACATTGCCAACCCCCCTACTGCCTGCCCTCTTACTGCCTCTGCCACTGCTTGTCCCTGTACCACAGCTTTCCCCACTGCAACAGTGATGGGGTTGAATTATGATGCTCCTAGGATACTTAGATTCTGTACATGGAAAATTGTAACAAATTGCTACATTTTCCTTGTATAGAATCTAATTATTGGGGGGTCATCTTAAATTTAGGGCTATCTTCAGTTAATGTCTGTATGCAGTATTTACCTGAATGGTATGCATCTATCTAAAATCTGACTGGGTATATGTTAATGAAATGGGTTGATCATGAAGACTTCCTCCCTCCCAGCTAAGCAAAGGATTTATAATAAACTCAACAACTCTTTAACTAGGATCACCTTTCAGAGGTCATCAGTTACTGCTCTGGACAGTGAATTCTATTCCATATAGAATCATTTAAAATTAGGGTTGGAAGGGACCTCAGGAAGTCATCTAGTCCTACCCCCTGCTCAAAGCAGGACGATCCCCATATATATCATCCCAGCCACAGTTTTGTCTACCCAGGTCTTAAAAACCTCCAAGGTAACCTTAAGTCACCCGACGTCTCTGGGTAGCCTGTTCCAATGCTTTACTACCCTCCTTGTGAGAGTTTTTCCTAACATCTAACCCAAACTTCCCTTCATGCAACCCAAGACAATTCCTCTTTGTTCTGTTATCTGCCACCACTGAGAACAGTTTAGCCCTATCCTCTTTGGGACAGCTTTTAGCCTTTAGCCTCTTTGGATAGGGCTAAACTGTTCTCAGTGGTGGCAGATAAGGTAGGTGAAGACTGCTATTAAATCTGCCCTTAGTCTTCTCTTCTCTGGACTAAAGAAACCCAGTTCCCTCAGGCTGTCCTCAGAAGTCAAGTACCCGAGCCCCCCAACCATTTTGTTGCCCTCTGTTGGACTCTCTCCAATTAGTCCACAATCTTTCTGTAGTGAGGAGCCCAAAGCTGAACACAGTACTCCAGATGTGGCCTCACCAGTGCAGAATAGAGTGGAATAATCAATTCCCTCAATCTGCTGGCAACACTCCTACTAATTCAACCCAGTATGCATTAGCCTTCTTCACAACAAAGGCACACTGTTGACTCATATCCAGCTTATTTTTCACTGTAATGCCAGGTTCTTTTCTGTAGAGCTGCTGTTTAGCCGGTCGGTCCCCAATCTGAATTGTTCTGTCCTAAGTACAAGACTTTGCACTTGTCTTTATTGAACCTCATGAGATTTCTTTTGGTCTAGTCCTCCAATTTTTGGAGGTCTCTCTGAATCCTAGCTCAACCTTCCACTGTATCTACTACTCCTCCCAGTTTGGTGTCATCTGCAAACTTGCTGAGGGTGCACTCCATCCTAACTTCCAGATCATTGATGAAGATATTGAACAAAACCGGCCCCAGGACCAATCCCTGGGGCGCTCCACTTGATACCAGCTGCCAACTAGATATCAGGCTATTGATTACTACCCTTTGGTCCCAATGATCTAGACAGTTTTCTATCCACCTTACAGTCCATTCATCCAACCGGTATTCCCTTAGCTTGCTTGTGAGAATGTTGTGGGAGACAGTAGCAAAAGACTTGCTAAAGTCAAGATATAGCAAATCCACTGCTCTCCCCACATCTACTGAGCCAGTCATCTCATCATAGAAGGTAGTCAGGTTGGTCAGACATGAGTTATGGTAATGGGTTTCAGTTTGTTTGTGTTACTGTGGTCAAACACTTAGTCAGCAAAAACAAGGAAGAGTCTGATCTAATCCTTATACAGTGGAGGAAGACGAAGGCACTTTTGACAAGACCTCTGTGTTACTTACAGGAGGAAGTGGGAACTTCTTGACTTTTATCTTGTTTTCCCCTGATCCTGGCAGAATATTATAGTCCTAAAAATATCAAGTGTGAGTTTAGCCATACATGACACTTGCATTGCTCAAGTTTTAAATACGTTCCCTAATGATTATCATTAGAGTAGGACTGTCACACATGAAGTGTGTAAAATTGTTGATCAAAACAAAACACCGTTTAGACCTGGAATAAAGCTTTAGAAACTCTGATCACATTTGTCCTGCCTGAACAGCCTTCCTCATGTAAGACAGTCCAGACATTATTCTATTTTGATAGTGCTTTCTCAGCTTTCTGTTGGACACTTTGATTTTTAAATGCATATGTGTGAGTGCAAACTCCTTCTTATAGGATTCATTTACCCCAATGTCTTTTGTCTCTTTCAGGTTAAAGAAGCTTTTAAGCAAAGCATTAGTCTTTCAGCCACTGGGTACTTCAGGTAATGTATTTTTAGACCTCCCTAGGGTTATGGGTTTGAGAGATATGTCCCAATAAAACTGCAAGCATGAATTTTAGGAGTGGCTTTTAAGGATAATAACTCAAGCAGTGGAACTGGATGGACAGGACTGGACAGCAGCATTTTTTTATTGACAACTCGGATTTTTTTATTGGCCCTCGGCACTGTACTTGTAACTTTAAACTGGTCTTTTAGACATGGTTTCCTGGGTAGTCTCTGTCAGAACCATTCTGGGATTTTGTTATGAACATTTCTG
This sequence comes from Crocodylus porosus, assembly GCF_001723895.1. Lineage (NCBI taxonomy): Eukaryota > Metazoa > Chordata > Crocodylia > Crocodylidae > Crocodylus > Crocodylus porosus. Next base: position 21,521,524 of record NW_017728949.1, on the reverse strand, counting down.
GATTGGAGTGTTTTGTTTGGCATGTTGATTGCCTGACTATAATATGGACATGGTGACAGATCCCCAGAGGATGCAAATTAGCATAGCCCTGTTGACTGTCATGAAGCATTATTCTGGTGATTGCCCCATTATGATGTTTCCACTTTAAGTGATTTCCCACTTCTTGGTCATTAAGTTTATTGTAGTAATTCAGATATTGACAGAACAAACTAAACTTCTGTGATTTATGTGCACTCTGTTGTTTCAACTAGAGGCTATGATGGAAATATGGACTGGGAGAAGGGAGAAGGACAGCCATTTACATATTTTGTTTATGGAGCTGCTTGCTCAGAGGTTGCAATTGACTGTCTCACAGGAGATCACAAGGTAACCAGTACCTGTCACAACTCATGCATAGTGCAGAGGAGGTTCCACCAGTATTTCTTGTGTAGCCTTATTTTTCTACTGATATATGATCTGGGTTATAGTGCATTAAACACAGGAAGGATCTAAAAGAAGTAGCAATGACAGTTGAAGTCGATTGAAACTGTATAACCTGCTTACAATCATACCTTTGCTGGATTTGTAAAAATACCATGTGTTCAAATTTTATACTATGGCAGACACATGGCAGGCAGGATTTGTCTTTTTTCTTTTAGTGACTGCATTCAGACAAGTGACATTGCAGCTCTGTATTTTATTTCCAGTCTCTTAACCATCTGACATGGTAAAGACTCAACCCTGCAAATACATCCTACTCAACTTAGTGCTTGCTTCTGTGAGAAGGGTTCATGGTAGCTGTTAATACAGTGAACAGATTCCTTCAGTCTTTTGCACTGACTAATCACACTTAGGCTAATGATACTCCGAGTGCCTGTAGACATGTGGGGATACTGCTCTGACATGCTGTAATTACAGTGCATTGGAGCAGACTCAATTAATAAATTCTGCTGGATGGTGTTAATTAGCATGTCTCAGCAGTCTCCGTGTCTCATGTATTCAGTGTTCCCACACTACAAAATGTTGGCAGGGGCGCTTTAACTAAAGTTTGTCGAACAAGCTTTAAAGTGCCTCCACTGCCATTTTGAAGTGTGAGGCTTTGAAAACATGAGATGCTGTGGGCACTTTAATTAGAGCGGCTCTTGGAGCCATTCTACTTAAAGCGTCCTCACCCCCAGAAAATGTGTAAAGATGCCCTTTACCTCTGGAGAGACTGCCAAATAATAGCTCAGCATTGTGCATCCTGAGAGAGGTTTTATGAATCTGACTTTTGAGGGATGCTAATTCTAACCCTCAAAACCTCTTTGCCCACCCACCCATGCCTTACTTTCTATACTACATATTTGTATTTTATTAATAGAACCTCAGAACTGACATTGTTATGGACATTGGATGCAGCATAAATCCAGCAGTGGATATAGGGCAGGTACGTGCTAGGAATGTTATGCTGTCCAGTTCATACCGAGCAAGTGATTGTTGTCTTTCTTGGGCAGGGTGTCCTGGTCATCCTAGCAAAATTAAATTCATGTCACCCACATTGTAGATCATTTCATCAGGCAGAGAGGAGATGGAAAAGAATTTTGGCCCACTGACTTCAGGGAGGCCAGGATAGCACCCATAGTCCCTAGCAGCATGCTGCAGTGCATCCCACTTGCACCTCTCTGACCATTGCTGGCCTGGTTTCAAGCCCTAGGTTGGTCTGCAGTTTCCTGCTCACCTGTGTATTATGACTCTGATCAGCATCACTCATTTCCTAGGCATAGACTGTGGGGGTAAAGAGAGAGGATACCGCTTTCTCCTTCCCAGTAACCCCAGCAGCCCCAAGTTGGGGAGGGGGTGGGAAGTCAGGGATGGAAATGAGTGATCAAATAGGAAGAAGAATGTGCTTCAGAAACTTGGAGAAGAGCTAACTCTTGTCAAGGCCATATATGTCTTCCAATGTATAAAAAGATAAACTTTGTCATTTTTTGTTCCAAGATTGAAGGAGCCTTTGTTCAGGGCATTGGACTTTATACAATGGAGGAATTAAACTATTCTCCCAAAGGAGCCCTTTACACTCGGGGACCAGATCATTATAAAATCCCTGCAGTCTGTGACATCCCAGAACAGTTCAGTGTTTCCCTGCTGTCACCTTCACAAAATCCCCATGCAATCTATGGATCCAAGGTAAGGAAGCCAGACTCTGGGGCATTATGTTTATGTCTCCCAGATATAGTGATTTACACTAAATGAGCACATCTACATGTGCATTAAGGCACTTTTCCTAATGTGCATTAAATTTACTACCTCCAATGCACAGTAATAAATATGCACATTTTAAGTGACATATTTATTACTGTGCTCAGTAGCCTATTTTACTGCACATTAGCGTAATCACACATTTTTACATGATTCTTGAATGCACAGTTAAATAGGCTACTGTGCATGAAAGTGCACATGTAGACATGCTAAATGAATATCTGCTTGCACCAGCTAAGGATCTGACCCATTTTATGACCTATACCTCCATAATGCAAGATGCAGGGGATATTGCTCACTTAAAGCATGATGCTAACTGCTCTTTAGGTTGCTTAGATGTCAGGCTATTTAGAATTGAAGAATATAAAAAGACATGTTATAATACAATGGTGATAATATGTTATTTTTAAATTAAAAATTAGTGTTAGAATCAATAGTTACTTTTAGAACTATTTTTAGACATTCCTGAATAATTTTCAGAGGGACTTTCACTTGAAGAAAATTGCAGTTCTGATGCACAGAACAGTGGCTATCATCATGCTTCAAAGTGTGCATAGAAACCTTGTTTATCTTATTCTTTGATGTTCACATGGAGGGTTTCACCCTGGGCTCAAACCTGCTCTGTGAATGGTTGTATGTTATCTTTGATGGTTTGTTTCACTTCTATCTGCATTTTTTTAACCAAATGTTACTCTTTTAAGTTTGTAATGTTGTACTGAAGAGAAGTCAAAAGAGTCCTAATATCTGTAGCTAGCATTTGAAACCAGCCTGCTTAGATCCCTTAGGCAATCAGAAAACATAGTGTGGTCTAATTCTGCTTCTGAATCAGTGGAAAATACTCATTGACTTCCACAGAACAAGATCGGGCCTCATTTTGCTCAGTAATTTTTTAAGGCTTTCATTTAGCCCCCCACTATTGACAATACATTTCCTCCTTTAATATGTTCATAGAGAATATCTATGTGACCCCCTGTGTTTTCTGTCAGGGTGTGGGTGAGGCAGGGTTGTTCCTGGGATGCTCTGTATTCTTCGCTCTAAGGGATGCAGTGGCCTCTGCACGAAAGGAGAGAGGATTACCAGGGCCCTTCGCGCTGAACAGCCCCCTGACGCCTGAGCGGATTCGAATGGCCTGTGCTGATGACTTTACCCAGATGGTAATGGGGCTTTACTTTTTGAGAGTTTCTGTTTAGCTGCTGCCTGTTCCTTTTGGTATCTTGGGCCCAAAATTTTTATAGTTCACCAGGACATAATTGAAGTGCAATAGAAACATTCTGCTTGTTTTTAATGATTCTTAAATTTAAATTCTTATATAATTTAAAATACCTATCAGCGGATCTAGTCCATGCAAGCCATTCGAGTCAGTGGCATTAAGGATTTTCATTTTAATTATTCAGATTACATATCCGTTAATGGCCTGGCCTGGCCTGCCCTTACCCGTCCTGTCCTGCCCCTCGTACAACCTGCTCCCACTCATTTCTTCCCACACACCTGTGTTTTATGCCTTCTACAGCTACACTAGCCTCTTTTTCTGTACACTGAGGACTTACTCCAGTCAGCTGTGCACACCTGAGCAGCTGCTGAAATATGGATGGAGCAGATTGTCTGTCTTTTGTGTGAACTAGAAAACCTGAGAGCCCATTCAGAGAGTTTTTGCCTTGTATTTGTATGCTTGATGTGGGGTATAGAAATGGTGGTGAGTCGGCCCCCATACTTGCAGCTCTGTGAAATTCAACTTGCATCTTGGAGCTTGGGCAGAGGGTAGGGCCATTAGTGCAGGGACCATGGTCCTTGGCATGACATGTCCCCTCCCTCCTGCCCCCTTCATCCCTATCATCTGCCTGCTTATCAACACAGCACTGATAGGTTTGCCAACCTCCTGTAGACCACCCTGGCCAGTAAAATACATAGAGGCATTTGATGCCTAATCCATGTAAATTCAGCAGGGGCTAACTATGAGAGGTGCAATGATATGTTGAAGGTACTGGTTAGAAATGGTTGTAACAAGCTCTTTCTAACTGCATGTCATTAACAGAATCACTTATATGACTTCTTGTTCATTTTGTTAGATTGTGAAAGATCAGCCTGATTCCTTCAGTCCTTGGGCCATCTCCATATGAAGACAATCCAAATCTCATACCCAGCTTGAGTGAAATACGATGATAGTTTTTTGATCAGATGTAGTCCTCTACCTTAGTAATCAATACACGTTTTAACTAAAAATACATAGTCCTGTATCCAAATAAGAAGCTTGCCATCCCCTCTCCTTTAATGCATTCTTCCTCCTGATTGTTCTTAATGCATTTAGCTGTACTGCTGCATACTCCACGGCTACAGTTTATTCCTAGAAACACATGTAAATAGTCCAGAGAGTTTTACTCAATAATCACTACTCATCTTTTACCCAGGGAGATCTGCTGAAACGTACCTGCAGGAGAGAAGGGGTGTGTTAATGTAGTATTGGATATTGATTTAATTTTACTCACCCAATGCAACATTTGAAAGCTTCAAATAAGTGATAATTTACACTTTTACCGTGCAATAAAAGATCTGCATAGACCCTGATATCCATGGGGTCCACCACAGGATTCTTCTGATCACAAACTTGAGACAAGAAGATGTAGTTTCTTGCAAAAAAACTGCTGTGGATATTGTTCATACAAACCCTTGGGTACTTGAAAGTCAAAGGATGTAACTGCCTTTTGTTTCACCCATGCAGATCCACTTCAGTCACTATGGCTGATTTACAGGAATGACTAAAAAGTTGCAAGGATGACTGTGCTCTTATTTCTTTTGGAGACTTTTATTTTCTTGTGCTATTTCCCAAAGTCTTCTTGGCCCAGTGTAAAAACTTGTTTGATTTCATTGAGCTTTGGATCAGGTCCTTGATGAGGTGGTCTCTGAAAGTGGTACTGAAGAGTGCCATTGCATACTACACTTAGGAGTATATTGGATACTAGGCCTGTGCAAAGTGGCTAGTATTCACTTCAGATTCGGATTCGGCCAATTCGGGGGACAATGATGTGATTTGGTGATTCAAATCACTGTCCCAATTTGATTCAGCTGAATCTGATTTGGAGATTCGGCTGCTGCCAAATCTCTGAATCGCCTGGGCTCATCCCCCAGCCACTCTCCCAGCCCTGCAATGGCTGTCCTGCCACCCCAGCTCCCAGCACTTTGATAAAAAAAAAATTTTGACTCACCTGCCCCCCCCCCCAAAAACTGTGGACTTACCCATTCCTACCCAGTGGGGAGTGATCCCCACTGCCCCCTGCTGCCCCGTGCCATGTAGGCCTTCCACGAGCCCCCCGAAGCCCCAAGGCAGCCATGTGGGGGCTGGGGGAGCAGGCAGGGCATGGGGGCTGGCAGGGGTCCCCCCATGGTCCTGCCCCCCTCCTCTGCCCCCCTACTTACCAGCTCCAAGTCTGGCTCCAGCTCCATGCTGCAGCAGGCGGGGACTGTCTGAATCTCCAAAGCTCTCTGAATCTTTCCCAAAGATTCAGAGAGCTTCGAATTGATTTGGACCTTTTTATTGGTCCCCTATTTGATTTGGAATTGAAGATTCGGCCACCAAATCTCTTCCAAATCAAATCAGCACATGAAGGTTCACACAGCCCTATTGGATACGTGTAAGTGGGTTACTTAGCCTACTGGCTCCTGCAGGCTGGCTTTGCTTCCTGAGGAGCTCTGCAGCAAGTATTCCCAAATGAAAGCACAGTCTTTGAACAGCAGGCAAACAAATCAACAAACAAGACCCTTCAACCCTGTCCCAGGCACAAGGAGGAGACTCTGGCTCTAGCCCCACCACAGCTAGGGCCCTCCCTAGTAGCAAGCTTGTTCAGCTCACAGCTTGTCTCCTGCTTGAAAACTGCTCTTTCAGACCGTTTTCTCTCTTCCCTGGGATTTTAAGCTCCCTCATTATCTAAATGTTCTACAGCCAGGTTTCCACAACAGGGCTACCTGACCCTTCTTAAAGGGCTAGAAGAGAAGTGGGCTTTAGTCTTTTATTGCAAGTACATATTTTTCTAACAAGCAGATGCACATCATAGTAGAACACAAGGATTAGCATTTTGGTTTTCTAATACTGCACAGGGTACACTGGGGTAAAACAATGCCCAAATTTAAAAATAGTTTGTAGAGTTTAAAAGAGAAAAAAGTATCACTGTGCCTTGATGCATCAGAGGCTAATCAAGATAAATTTTCATTATGCTTGAGATTTGGACGTAAGAGAAGACCAGCAAACAATCCAGCCTGTAACGAAGTTCATTTATATTTGGTATTGAAAGGACCCAAATAACAAAATCCCCTCCAGATTTTTACACCATCCTCAAAGTTGAACGCATCAAGAATATTGGCTTCAACTCTTCTAAGACTGTGAAACTGAGATTCCAATTCTGAACACTCCTGAAGCATGTTGGAATTAAGGTTTTGGCGGCTTTTTTGGGATTTACCCCTAATATATAGTTTACTTTATTTTGCAGGTGAATCATTAGTTGTCTTGATATTTTTGGGCAATTATTTGGGCAGCAATGAAAGCAAGCAACAGGGTAATTTTTAAAGTTTGGTATGTGGTTTCAGTGCCCCAGTATGCTAATGATTTCTCAGCCAAGGGGTAATGATAACAGAAGACTACCTCCAACTACTCTGTGAATTTGCTGCACACTGTTCTGTCCTAACCTTTCAGCAAGTCAAATTGCCCTGAACTACCTGGTCTGCCATTTGCAGTTAAAGTAAATGACTCAGGGTGGTTTGTTCACACACCCGTTGCATTATTGTTTCTTCTCTAGTTGTCCCCAAACCAATTGTCAGATACTATATCTGTGACTAAAGCATGGCTATAAGCCAATCATTTCTGCACTTGCAATTAAAATAAGATTTCTCTATTTTTGTTTTTTGCATGCATGCACTACTGTTTCTCTACAGTGTATGCATGGTTTCTGTATCCTTCCTGGATGGGCGTGTTACTTCCTTTACTGCACTGTGGTATTATTTCTTCCCTTCCGTATATCATAAGGAATTCAGTTAATCACATTATCCATGAATGTATTTTCCCACATTCATTTTCTATCTGCTTTGATCTTAGTTCATTCCACAGGCTTTGCAGGGAGAAACCCACCAACAATCCCCATTCCAGGAAGTACATGAAGGTACCTAACGAATCCCAGACAGCATTGGAGATGGGAAGGGGTGTGGTGAAAGTAGGTGATAGAAACTCTGTGTTGATGTGTCCTGAGTAGCATCGCCTTAGCAGGAGTGCTGTGCAGATCCTGAGAAGTTTAAATCTTGAGTCGTTCTAGCACAATCCATCTGGGAAGGAATTGGGATACCTCTGTTTACCCTGTCTGGGCATGGAGTCTCCACTGTAGACATCAGTGCCAGTGCAGGGATAAACTGTTTGTACCTGCCAAGGGGTTGGGGTATCAAATTGCATTATCCTTCATCAATTATAGGATCAGCTCATCTGGTTTTTAGTATTTGTCATTCTTAATAAAGGTTATGTCCTGTTTTATTACCAATGTACACTGTGTGTTTGTTGCCTGACTATTTAAAAATCTGCATGAGTAACAGGGAGCCTAGGGTTCCTGTTACTTTAGGGGAGAAACAACAGCTGGGAGCCTCAGGTGGGGAAGGCTGCTCATTAGGTGTTACAGAAGAGCAGCTCCCCAGGGATTTATAGGCTATGAGTGCCTTTTGCAGGGCTGGCTGCCCTGCAATAGTGTGACAGAGTAGAGCCCTGCATAGGAGACAAGGTAGCGTTACGCAGCCAGGCAGCAGCAGTAAGCTGCCCTAGAATTAAGCCAACAAGCCTAAGTAGAAAACACCTGTGAGTAGCTGGGGGAGCCACATTACCAGAAAGGGACAGGGCCTATGAGGCACATAAACCCAGGGCCTGATTCAGGATGGTCAGTTTAGACCTAGAGGCTGAAGGGGGAAGATCTTTGTAGAGAGTTGGCTGCGACTAAGTGACTGAGATCCAGCTATGCCTGAGAACAGCGAGTAAGGAGCTGAGAGGTGGCAGGGGACTAGGACCCAGGATAAGCAGGGGTTTTAGTATAAAGCCAGTAAGCTAAGAGTTTAGTTATAGCCAGAGTGTTTATGTCTTTTGTTTATGTTTTAACTGGCAGTTTGGGTTGGGACTATTAGGGATGAGAGAAGGTCCCAGTAGTGCCAGAGACACACAGTGATGCTTGTGTTCACATTAACCATTCATTGCATAAAATACAGTCCTGGGCATGTTCTTCCATCAGAGTGTGTTTGTGGGGGAGGGCGGGCGGAGAGTGAAGCGTGAGCCAGCAACTGGCTGCCCAAAACAACCAAGACATAGATCTTTCTGGATAGGCCCAGAAGCACACATTTAGGCACCCAGGGACTTCTCAAAATTTAGGCAAACATATCTATAGTGGCAGCTGGACAACACTGAGCCTTTTGGTAGACTTAACTCCTTAACCCCTGGCAAATGGTAAATGTTACTTAAAACATGATTAACTGATCAGGTGACTTTGACTCCCAGGTGTGGAGCTGCATTGGAGCCCATGACTCTGATGTGCCTATAGCTGGAAGTGGCTGCTATTCCCCAGAGGCTGGGACCACAGGTCAACTGATCTGTGCTCCCAGCCTCCACTATGTTCAAGGCTGGGAGCAGGACTCATTTGCTGTTGCAAGCAATTCTTTTTTCCACATTGCTTGCAACAGCTTTATTTGGCATGGAGACAGCTTTGGGCGAGCTCTCACCATAAGAGAATGAGGAGCAGCCACAAACAATAGTTTTCTTCCATATTTATACACTTTGGTTTATACTTATTAACATTTACCCTGCCTTGTTTCATAGTTTCATAGTTTCTAGGGTCGGAAGGGACCTGAGCAGATCATCTAGTCCGACCCCCTGCCATGGCAGGAAAGAGTACTGGGGTCAAACGGTTCATCTAACCTCCTCTTAAAGACCCCCAGGGTAGGAGCCAGCACCACTTCTCTTGGAAGTTGGTTCCAGACCCTAGCCGCCCTGACCGTGAAGTAGCGCCTCCTGATATCTAACCTAAACCTACCCTCTGCCAGCTTGTGACCGTTATTCCTGGTCACTCCTGGCAGTGCTTGGGGGAACAGTGACTCCCCCTCTGGTTCCACCCATTTCTCCTTCCATCTCAAGCTCCACCTCTGTTTACTGTTTGTTTCATTAAGATGGAATTGTGTGTGCATTTCATTCATTTACATGTCTTTTTGCTATGAGTGCATGTCTAAGACCTTGACTCCTTTTCTTCAGTCAATAGGTGGACTTTGAACAAAACCTGGAAGCTTCTGGAGGCTTCTTCACCAATCACCATTTACCTTTTTGCATATGTTCATCTTGGATTCTGTTACCAATTACATGTTGTTTTCCACATTCCAGTCTGTTTTTCTGTCTCAAGTTGTACCATCTTCCGCCCTTTTTGGGCCCCTGTATTTTATCTCACTCCTTACTGTAGCTGGTTCACAGCACACAGGCTCACACAGACTCGCTGCTTTTTCCTCAAAAAAATGGCTAACACAGTTAAGATGGTTTCTTATCATAAGCAAATGGTGGCTTAACTATCATTCTGCCTTGTGGTCAGCAGCTCTGCTAGGCCACAGGTCATGCCTTGTATTCAGCTGCAAATCCAATGTTCCCCAATAATCCAAATTATTGTTACCCTAACAGTGGTGCCTAACTCTTTTGCTGGCTCTGGCCCTTTCTCTTCTTTGCTGTGTCTCTGAATGTGTGCTGCAGTACATACAACATGGTGGGAATGTCTACATGTGAATGTAAGTGCACATAAATTTAATGTGCATTAAGCGTTTTTTTGGCAAGTGTCTACATGTGGCGGGACTTGAGACTAGCTTTAATCCCAAGTCACTCAAGCCCTGCCATGTGCCCCTGTGACCACTGAGAGGGAGCTCCAGCCTCCGAACACATGGCTGATAACACTTGGCAGCTAGAGCCAGCTGCCAGCACTTGGCAGCCATCTGGAAAGCACACCCTCTGCACTGTGACCTCTGGGCTGATGCTTCTAGTATCAGAAGAGCAGTGTGGCAGAGACACAAGCAGCACATGCCTGCTTTGCTCCTGCTGCAGTTGCACTTCCCAGCCCTGGCTGCCCCAGCTTCTGGCCCTAGCACCCAGGGCTGCCACAGATGTTCTGTTCACCCACCACCATTCCACGTGCCTGCTGCTTGGCCAGCTTGCACCCTCCAACTTCCCCACCTGCTCTGGCCACCTGCTGGATGAATGGTACATGGCCTTCGGGGGCCTCCGGGATGCCACCGCCAGGACTGCTGTTGCCCTCCTGTCTCACCAGCCCCACTGCCTCTGGGCCTGCTGCACCAGCCAGGATTGGTGGCAACGCATTGTGCTGTAGGAATAGGATAATGACCAGTGGGTCAGAACATTCTGGATGACCTGGGCCACTTTTGAAGACCTGCTACACCAGCTCCAGCCCCACCTGGAACCACCAGGACATGGAGGTGCACCCAATCATCTCTGTTGACACCTGCCTGCCCCATTGCCCCATTGCCCACACTCCCCCACCCCCTACCCACCCCCCCTGTGACAGTGCTACACATCTCTACCCTCCACTGCCAAGGACGACATCACTGCCAGCATCAACACCTTCCTTGGGGTGTGAGTGGCCTCTGCCCACCGAGCTGTGGGGATGTGGGCTGCTCAATAACATTTTGAACAGTGTCCTGCCTCTGCATCCTGTGGGGGGAACCTGGATCCTGGGTAGTATGGCTAGGCTGGGCACAGAGCAGGGGCAGGGGTAGGGCTGGGGATTGGGAGGGCCCTCCCCCAGTGCAGGATTTACCACATGTCCAGGGCTGGCAAGGCTGGCAGCTTGGTGTGGGGCTCCCCATGAGTGATAGTGTTTAGCTGTGCCCAGTGCCCATGGCCTGCAGTGTGTGGTAGGCCAGTGCTCAGCCAAAGACACCCCTCTAGGGAGCAGCTGGCAGCCAGCCATGACATGGCGGAGACAGCTGCTCCTTGTGGCAGGGTGTGTGGCTGGACTGAGAGCAAGTCAGCTGCTGGGAAGGACTCCCTGAGATGCCAGTGGATGCAGCAGCCAGGGAGGTGGGTGGGATGGGGGCTGAAGGCCCAAGGTCCCTTCCTCTGGTGACGCATCACTGGAGTCACCAGGATGGGTTGCAGGCAGGGGCAAGGGCAGGTTGCCCCTGCTGGTGGCACTTGCAGGGGTGTGGTCTGTCTCTGGGGGAACCAAAAAGTGAGTCAGCTCCTACATGTCTTCTGGGCATGACTGGACCAATAAATTGAAGTCAGCCGTGACCACCCACTGTGCCCACAAGACCTTCACCTTCACACAGCACTGCTGCACCATCCAGGAGTGGCCTTGTACATGCATCCTAGCTGAAATGGCCTCATAAATGTGGGCATTTCACAGCCGTCCACCTGAGAACTGCCTCTGGACTTTGGCCCCACCCCAGAGCGCCACAAGGTGACATTCCTTCTTGAGGGTCCTATTGGAGGCCTGGGTGCTCAGGATGGGCATGGACAGAGCTGGGCCCCAATGGGCATCATATGCTGGACATGATCCCCATGCCATCTTTCTGCCTATGCCACAGCTGTCCCTGTGATGTTGGCCCTGGCTGGATGCCAGCAGCACCATGGATAGGGACATGGCCAGGGCAGGGTGCCATTTGGCAGAGGCATTTCTCTACAGTGCCTACAAAGAGACAGAGCTGGGGTTGAACAAGAGCAGGGAGCAGGTGCTGGCCCTGCTGCCACAGAGAATAGGGCCAGCAGCCCTGAGAGGATTCTCAGGGTTGGGCAAGAGACACAGCAGGCTGCAGCCCTTTGCAACACTCACCTGTGGCCAAGGAGCAACTCTGGTTAGGAGACAGGATGAGCAGAGGCTTCCTGGGTCCCGTCCAGGGGGCACATAGGGCCTGATGGGCTCCTGTAGACTGCACTGGCTTCTTTAGGCTTTCTGTGCTGTGCACCCAAAGGCACAAAATGCCAAGCCATCTGGGACTTGATTTTCCACAAGGAAAATCCAGCAGACTTGAACTGGCTAATAGTTCACCACATGCCCCGAGTGAGGATGTGGAAATACAGAGAGGGGTGAGGGAGTAGCCCCAACTACCCCAGGGAAAGCTGCCAAGATGAAAGCAAAACCACTGACAACTTCCTTTGGCATTGCCCGTATGCTAAGGGAGTGTGGAAAAACGTAAGCCAGCTCCGCAATGAGGTGACGGGTAAGGCTGATGACAAGGGAGGCAGCACTGTACGGACACCTGACAAAACAGCAGGGGTCCCTGACAACCCACTTCAACCATTGTGTATCCTGCATCAGGAGTGCTCTGTGGCAATGCAGGAACTTCCTGATGTACAAACAAATGGAGCTTGAGGAAACAGACTGGGTTAAAACGTTCCTAAGCGAACTTCAGTCCTACTACAAGAATGAGGTGGGAGAGGATGGAGAAGACACAGCCAACTCCACCTGGAAAAGGGACACTTGGCACAGGCTGTTCAAGGACCCCCAGGATGGGAAAAGGACAGGGAGAACAAAAGGACAAGGATGTTCCTGGACCCAGAGACAGCGAGGAAGACAGCAGCAGGATCATCATCATCAGAAGTGACAGAGACAGTGACAAGGACAGGGAATGAACTGAGAATGTAAACCCCAAATTGGGGCTTGGACTAAGGGACTGCGATTGGGTTGGGGAAGGTCAGTGGGTGGGTGCGCAAGGGCGCAGAGGAATGGGTGCATTTATTGTAATGGGAGTGCGGTTTCTTAATGTGGTTTAAGGTGTGTAATGGAAAGTTTTATGCTAAAAGATGTATATATATAACTGTATCTATATAACTAATATATATATATATATATATATATATACATCCCACCGCCCCCCCCCCCCAAAAAAAGACTAGCCTGCAGCAAGGGGCTGCTAGAGAGCAGCCCAGCCCTACAGGAGGAGAGGAGCCTGAGACTGGGCTCTGGCTGGCCCCCTTGTGGCTGGGCAGACCCAGCACTAAAGTCCCTGTGTTAATACATATTAACACATCTACATGTGTGTTAATGTACCTTAACTAATCACACCTAAATTTGATACTTGCTTTATGCAGGTATCAAATTTAGGTGGAATTAGCTGAAATTCTCCATTTTTGAGGTGCATTAAGGGTACACATATGTAGATGCATGCCCTTAATGAGCCTTACATCAGGCTAATGCACATTAAATGTGCACATGCAGAGCACCCAATGTGTAGATTCACGCAGCATCAGTTTCAAGAGGATGGGTGGATAGCCTGTCATCTGGCAATTAGACCACTCGACAAACAGGCAGGGGATAAGTATGTCACCCTCTTTTCGGATAAAGAGGAAATTGACTGCATGTCTCATTGTCTTGGGTAAGTGCTCTAACCAGAAATTTTTAAGAGGTTAGATAAATATTTGTCTACGATAGGTTAGATACAGATGATCCTGCCTTGAGCAGTCAGTTGCTCAAGACTAGAGGACTTCCAGCTCTACTTCTTCATGATTCTATGACTTAGACACCTTTATTTTGCCTAAGGCCTGCTTAGGTAACAAAGTCCTTTAGCAGGTGGATCAAAATACAAAATGAGTTATGTCTATCAGCTTAAGTCCAGATCCTTCACCAGAGAGGAGTGTTTGAGGAATGACCTTGATGCTCAGTCTAAAAAGAACACAATCTTAGAATATATCAGCTTCTGGACTAGCTCACCAGGAAAGACAAGTGCTCGCATAGTTTCTGAAGGTGCAGGCAGGGCAGTTCCTTTCAGTTTATCTCAGTTTGTGACAGAAGCATGATTTATAAAATAAACCCAAAGATTTTGAACAGAAATTCAGTGTTAAAAATATGCTGACCTGTTGTGGTCTTTCTGAGATCTTTGCAACAGAATTGCTCTATTATGTTTCCATAGTCAAAAAAATGTGAAAACCAAGAGCTTGCATTTTCTGAGAGATGCTTGAGTCTGAAAAGAGAACCACCATATGAAATCTTTAATAAGACAGTTAAAAAACACCTTTTTTTCCTTTGTGTCTAATAGAGAGTGCCAGGTGAAACAGCGTATCTTTTTCTGCAAGATTTATTTTCTCACCTCCCCAAGAATATCGCTCATACTGAACCAGGGAAATGTAATTCTTCAGAAATGCTGGTTATTGATTGTTTCTTTTAGAACAATTTATCCAGAGCGTTCTTTTATGTGTTGTGTTTTTTCTTGAGTCAGACAAAATATTTTTAAATGTTCTCTATGCTTTTATCTCCTATCAATATACTCCGTGGAAGTAAGAACATATTTCAGAAATGATATACAGGTCAAATTCTGTTGATTGACCCCAATAGCTATCTTGGTTTTTGTCCTAGTTGGTTAACATCCTAACATAAAATGGGGAAAATATTCCAGCTAATGATTGAAATCTGAAAGTTCAAGAAAACCATTAAGATATAGACCCACCCATATTGTGGTAAAATTGAAATTTTGGTGCTGTTTATGAGCCACTGTGTAATCCAGAGCAAATATATTCATCTTGCAGTGACGTCCCTTGCTTTGCCTCCATCTACTATTCTGCCCTTGAGTTTCATTGATTTATATCCATCTGGGTAGGACTCAGCTGACAGAGGCTCTGAAGATTAGCAGTGAATTTTGTTAAATTTAAAACCCCAAACCTTTTCCTACTCTACATGTCTTGGCCTTTTCATTCATGTTCTGGCTGCTGGGTGAGGAGAATGGGAGTAAAGATTGGGTTTGTTAGACTATCTCTATGTAGTGAGGAGGGTAAAGAACCCGAAACTGTCCCTCACGCTCCCCATCTGCATGAGCCCCGGCTTTAAACATAAGGGGTTTGTTCTGCTTTTGCCCCAGTGAGCTCTCTAAATTGAATTGGAGCTACTTCTGATTTACACTGGAGTAAGTGAAGGATCAGGCCCAAAATTTTTGTCTTCAGGTAGCCTTCCCCAAGCTCCTGCAACTAACTGCTCATCCTGTCCTCACTTCCAGCCAGCAAATGCTCCCAAAACCTGCTGCTTGTATTGCTTTATCTGTCAGTGCTTGATCAAATTCATTATTGCTGGATATGTTTCTGGATCTACAGATTATGAAAGGATTATGCAATCATCTATGCACACTCCATTAATCCCCAGTAAAAACATTTCAGAAGCATAGCTAATCCCAGTGGGAAAATTCCCTTGTGAGTCAATAACCCATAACATTATATATTTATTTTCAACTGCAGAAAATAGAGAAGCATGAGGAACCTGAAGAACTGTTGTTGGCTTATTTGAGAAAAGGACATATCCTTTTGGTATTTTCTCTTTGAACTGTGGAATTTTATAATAGCCTTTAATTGGGGATTTTGATTTTGCATTCTTTTGCTTTCCTTTCACAATCCAGGTAGGCAGAAAACAGGCTGGACACAAGGAAGAATTCCTTTACTGTCCGAGCCCCCAACGTCTGGAATAGCCTGTCATCAGAGGTGGTTCAAGCACCTACTTTGAACACCTTCAAGAGAAATTTGGGTGTTTATCTTGCTGGGAGCCTATGACCCCAGCTGACTTCCTGCCCTTAGAGCAGGGGGCTGGACTCAATGATCTCCCAAGGTCCCTTCCAGCCCTAATGTCTATGAAAACAGGCACCTCACTTTGTATGCATGCTTGGCAGCACAGCGAAATTCTTGCAGTCTGGGTGTTATGTATTGGGAAGATTTAAAGTTATAATAAACATGTCTATAGAACTTGAATTCAGGCCAAAACATGTTATTAGACCTGCCAAAAAAAACCCCACTTAAATCCCTTAAGCATTTTAGCTAGTAAAGTCATAGGAAAACAAGTACAGTTTGACTTTGTTTCAGCCCGAGCCATAGCCTTTTCACAACCCAGAAACCATTGTGCAAGGTGACTAGGCTTTGCCTGCTCTGAAGTCAGCCTCAATGATGAAGACATTAAAGTGCAGATTCAAATTACCCAAATGTTTTTCTTTCGTTTTTGGTCCTGGAGGCTTAAGGAGCTAACAATTTTCACTGTCCCTCACCCCCATATTCCATTTCAGCAAACATCACCATTGTTGGGCTCAAATCTACTCTGCCATGTCTACATCTGAAGATGAACTGTGACTCTATCTTAAGTACAACACTCCCTTTTTTCAGCTATTGTATTACTAATAAATAGTATTACTACTCTTATTTTAAGAGGGCTAGAAATACTCCATGGCTTTCAAGGAGAATCTCACAATTCTTCCATTTTTGCTCAAATATTTTCCACCCCTTATTTCCTCATTTCAGTGAGTTCTTAGTATTTGAAGTATTAATGTTTAAAAAGGCACCTCTCCGTTCTGATAATATTGTCATCTTTAGCTGCAGAATAAAATATCTGTGTAAAAAAAAAAGGTAAGTGACTATGGCAAATCTGGCTGCTGAAACATCCTGCTTTAGGAACATGATGAGAAATTTTCTAGCAAACATTCATTCAAGCTGCAGTTCTAGTGAACAGAGGGAACTGCCCTCCACCTCTGAACACAAGTCAAGTGACAGGAGACTTGGGGGGAAATGCAAATAAAAGTAAAATGGAGAACCAGGCACTTTCTTCCTTAACCGCCTCTTTTGCAGTTCATCTCACAGGGATGAAAAATGGCTGTGGAATAAGGGGCTGTGGAGCCTGTACAGTGATGATATCCACATATGACCCAGTTTCAAAGAAGATACTGTATCCATGTGATAAGAAAGTAATTTATTGTTCACAGAAAGCCGTTGTTAATTGGAGAAGGTTTTGGGGGGGGGTTCCCCTTTAATTTAGACTTCTACTCTTGGGCTCTGCTGGGTAATTTGGAAGTTGTACAAGGCTTTTGTGAGTTTTTTTCTGTGCAGAAACATTTTGACACACCAGACTTAGTCCCACAATTTACCTTGTGATGAAGACGGTAAATTTCCTCACATTCACCTCCGATTGCCAAAGCTTGTATTTGTTCAGAGAATGGGGACATTGTATTTCCTAGCCTAAGATTTTGCTCTTTTGAGATTACAGCAGCTCTCTTAGCAACTTTTGAAAAGTTGAGACTCCCTTGTCCTTACTTGAATTTGATGTTAGGATTTGGCACTTGAGGAAAGTCCTTATTTATTTCCCACATCTTGCCCTTCCCCTCTCTGGCAAAGCTCCCCTTGTGTTCTGTGATAAACACAGTAAATTGTGTCTCTGTAACATTGCCCATGGCAGGACTCTGAGTGGGTCCCTGGCTATGGAAACTCTTTTTCTTCAGTGATCTTGCACTCACCTATGTGATCCCTTCGTTTCATTATTTTAGGAGGCCTAATAAAATTTTAGGCATGTTGAGTGTCAGATTTATGGTATATATTGAAGGCATGCGATTGTGTGTGGTGGGCAGGGTTATGTCCAACTGCTTCTCATACATGTCTCTTTCCCCCAGTGCCCTGTGGTCCAGTTCCAGAAGTTATATACTAGGCACAATGTAATCTGTTTGTGCTTTGTTCTCTGTGACTAGCCCCCACCTTCCCCTTCCAAATGTCATGTTACACCATTTTAAATGCCAAGATTCTCCTTCACATTCCAAAGACATTATCCTGCCAACTCCTGCCTGCTCCCCATCTGCTCGCTGCATGGCACTGCAGTCACCACTGTGGAAGGTGTTGGAAGCACAAAAACCAGGATTCACCCAATTCAGGTACTGTGTAGCACTGGTCAAACTGTTTTTCTTCTTCCTTTCCTGTAGTCTGGCCATATCTGCACTGATGGTAGGACATTGTGTGGAGGTTCAGTGATCCTCTCCAGTATACAGTTATTGTAAGACAGGAGTGTCAAATACATCCTGTGTCCTAGGTCAGATCTGGACCGTGGAGCTCCACATGGGCCAGATCCACGAGGCAAATAGTGGAAGTGTCAGCAGCAGTAGCAGAGGTGACACCAGTGAAACCAGCAGCAGTAGGGGAAATGGGGTCTGTGATGGAGGTGACAAGACAAGCAACTACTTGCCATTGCAGGTGCACAACAAGTGGTGGGGCAAGAGAAGCTGCCACCAGCACAGCCCTTGCTTCACCCCCAGCCACCAATGGCCATGTCCAATGGACCCCAGGATTTTGTGGCAGGGCACATGCCCATGGGCCACACATTTGACACCTCTGCTACAAAGAATTCTGGCTCCTCTTGATTATGAAGGGAGATGCTGCTGGGAATTGTCATAGCAAGAGATCTAGGTAAAGGGCCAGGCTATGCATTGGTGCACAGGAGGGAATTTGGAACAAGGAGGGAGCTGCTACTTGGAATCCTATGCAGGGCCTGGAAGTAACTGCAGTCTCCACAACACGGAGATTTATTTCTGCTAGCCCCTTAGGACATAATAGCAAGGGGTAGGAGCATCACCCTGCTCCATTCTCTGCTGCAACCAGAAGACCTAACAGCTGTACTGCAGTGAGCATGCTGTACTCCACACTCCCTCAACTCAGGCCTGTACCTCCAATGTATAATCTGGCCCAGATAGCTTTTACTTTTCAAAATCACTTTTCTCTGTTGCATGCCTCATACTGTTTTCTAAGGGCCTTGAGGGTAGGAATGGTCCCTGTTGGGTCCAGCATCTGATTTACTAGGTGTTGTGACAGGATCCACCTCCGGAGCACAGCAGTAGCATCTCCTAGAGCAGCGGTTCCCAACCTGGGGGTACGCAAAACATCTCTGGCAGGTACACAGGAGAAATTTTGAAATGGCAGATTTAATTTTTATTATAATCATTGTTAGAAAATGTTTGAGAACCTCTGCTGTAGTGGACACTCCATTCCTGACCTGCCCCATTGGGCTGTCAGTCCACCCTCCTATACTGGCCTACCATGCCTTGATGTTTGAATAAGATATGGGAGGCTGCCCTCAGAGATGAGAGTAGGCCCTTGGTGCTTCCCTCTGTCTTGCTCATCCCTGGACAGCTTCCTTCTGGCCCCTTGCTCATCCCTGGGCAGCTTCCTTCTGGCCCCAATCCCCACCTGAACAAGATGTTATGCTACTGATCCTTCCCTCGTCCATGGGCTCCACAGCCCTGCTTCACTTGTCTTCATGTCTCAGGGCTTGTCAGCCCTGAACTGTGGCCCCCTAGGCCTTGACTGCCGTGAGGGATCTCTGTAGTCTGGACCCCAGGGCCTCGCAGAACTTGGCTTCTGCCCATGCAGCTGCTGCAGGGCCCCGACTCTTGCAGGGGTCTCTGTCTCTTTCTCTTTCTGCTCTGACCCCAGACAGGCCCCTGGGTCCCAGAACCTTCAACGGCCTTGTCCTCTTAATGCTGGGCCCCGGCCCTATCTCTCTCCTGCTCAGCTTCAGACCCCACATAGTCCCCTGGGTCCCAGACCCTGGCAGGGCTCTTTCCCTGGGCCTTAGCCTTTCTTGATATAGCGCGTCTCCCAGGCCCCCTGCCTGTGCCTTCTTAACCATCCGGAATTGCTAGTCAGGCTATAAACAACTCAATTCAACAAATATATTTCTTGAGAAGGCATTCCCCAGCTCCTTCTCTCTTCAGAGTCAGGGCCAGTCTGACCCTTGGGCCCTGGGCTAGGCTTCTATAGCCCTTCCTCCTCCCCCTTCTGGTCACCTGACTGCTGGTCTTCAGGGCCAGGCTGGGGTTTCCTCTTCCACCCTGATTAACAGGCTTATTGCTTTGGCGTGCTACTTTACCGCTCCTTACCTGCTGCCTCTCTGCTGTAGTAACAGAGTGACTGCCGTGCAGCTAGCCTCTCTGTGGCATTGCACACTCTCACTCCTAGTAGGAGGGGTAGGGGTCTCCTGCTACAGAGTTCCCCCATTTGCAGTGAGGCCAGTCCCTAACCTGAAGAGGCCCTGTGCTTTGTTCTGCTTGCTGCACTTAGACTAAGGAACCCCATCAACATCTGTAGACATGCCTGGGTAAAAGTGAGAGCCAGCCCTGGCCCTTTCCTAAGGTGCCTGCACCCCATGTTCTGGGTTCTCAATGGCCAGGCTGTGATTTTTCAAATGCTACATAAAAGGAAGTGCTGAGTATTGCTACCAGGCAAGTCAGTGAAGCCAGGCTTTGAAGGCAGAGTCTTCTCTTCTGTTCCATTCCAGGAAAGGCTGGCCAAGTGCCATGGCTCTCAGTGTGGCTTCTGCACCCCTGGAATGGTGATGTCCATGTATGCTTTGCTGAGAAACCACCCAGAGCCCTCCATGGAGCAGATAACTGCAGCACTGGATGGTAGGTTTGCTTTTCCAAAGTCACTAATAGGAGGTACAAGCTGTGGGCTCACCCAGACTCACAAGTTGCACTGCACCACCTCACCACCTTGGATAGGGACAGGAAATGGTAGCCAGAGGAAGGAGGGAGATCCCAGAGCCCCCAGTTGCTGCTGTAGCTGCAGTGATGGGGGGACAGTGGCTACATGGGAGCCGTAGGCCACCAGCTGGGCAGCCCTACTCTAGGTTATGGATTTCTGTAGGCAGTTACCAGGCAGGACATAGTTAGGTTCCCCTTGAGAAAGCCTGTTCACCATAACTGACATTTACAAGTCAAGCTATTTATGTAATGCAGACTATTGCACACCTTGCCAGAGCCCCTGCTTTCACCCCATTCCAGTAGAGTTTTTGTTTCTGGTAAAGGAACACAACAACCACTCCATGAATGCCTCTAGGGATTTTTCTTTTGACTTTACAGGGAAGGTGGGTGGACACTTCAGGGATAGGTATCAACTGCTAAAACAGATTGTTTGGATTTACCATATTGCCTTGAATATAAGATGACGCCCCCCAATAATTAAAGTCGGTATATGGAAAAATATAATTTTTCCATATTATAATGAAATTATAATATTTATCATTTATAATTTTCCAGGTATAGAATCTAATTATTGGAGGTTTGCCTTGAAGTTATGCCCTTCCCAGTACTTCAGCAGGGAAAATACATCTGGGGGTCAGGTGGCCCCTTTACCCTCTGCCACACCAGCTTCTTCCCCCTGTAACCCCTCCTTTCCCCTCTCCTTACTGTCAGATCCTGCTCTCCCTGAACATAAAAAAGTGATAGACAAATCTGAAAACATCGCCTTTGAAATAAGCATGCCTGTAGTAATCTGCGTATAGGAAAATTACTGTAGTTATCCATAGAATTAGTTCATCCAGAATAGATGCATTTGACCTTTTTTGGAAACTGCTGCAAGTTTTAGCACAGGTACTCCATAAACACACATTTAAGCACCACTTGTGTACTGACATATATAGCACAACCCATGCATGATATTAGTCCAAAGCCAAAATGTTCAAGATTTACTGTATAGTTCATGGGGCTGGACCCCAGCAGAATCAACAGCATTTTAAGCAATGATGACTCCACAGCTGTTTAGTATGTGTATATAGTCCAGATACCCCAACAAAGGATCCATATGCTAATTAGCTTCCCCCCACTCATGACTGGAGCTGGGTGTTCTTGTCATGAGTCCTGAGATACTCCAAAATTGTATATGTAGATGAGGTGCAGGGCAACCTAGTCTGGCCCCACCTAATAGAGGGCAGGGCCACACTAATCATATGTGTAGTGTTCTGCATTTTTTTTTCCAAAAAAAATTCTGGGAATTTTTCAGGGTTTATCTTCCAAACATAAAAAATGGGTTATAATAATAATACTTTCCCACAATGGTAAGGGGGGGAGAGAATACGATTGCCACTGCAGATCCACGTGACTTTTCTACAATTTTGGTTTGTCCCGCTGGAGAAGCAGGAGCTAGGTCTGGATTTGGATCCACTCCAGAGCACAGGGGTTTTTATATTGCAGGGTGGAGGGTTGTTTCACAGTCATTTCCAATTGCACTGATGCTTCTGATTAATTAATGTATTGCTTATTTCAGGTATGTGTGCCGTTGCACTGGATACAGGCCAATAATAGACAGCTACAGGTCTTTTGCTGGGGTAGGTAGAAGAAAATAAATAGGCATGTTGGTCAGTCTTTCTCAAAAGGGTCCACCTCTTATGAGAATTCAGCTTGTAGGAGCTCAACAAGAGCCAATTTGTGAAAACCTGGGTATATCTTTGGAGCTGGGCTGTCAAAATCTGGCTCCAAGTGTTCTAATGGGAGCAGCTGAGTGCTGGGCATGTTGGAACACCTGGCTGTTGTTTAGGTGCCATATTGGACATGAAGCCCATGTGAAAATCTTGCCCCAGTGTTGTATACTTGCCTGATTTTTGGAAAATCATGTGAAAATATGGCCCCATAGGAGAGGTTTAGGGTCTTATTTTTGGAGTTGTTGGGTACTGTCCATTCCCACTGCTTTCAGTTTTGGATGTTCACATATCAAGTGGTAGGTGGCTCAGGTTGGGTACCTGGAAATTGTAGCATACAAAGTGCATGATTGTTTTTGCAGATGAAGGTCAATGTGATAATGATTCCCCTTATTAGTCTCTCCTAAGCAGATTCTTCTCATAAATAGGATCCTGTTTATGCCAAGTTTGATGTGTGGCTTCACTTTAAATGTTCGGTATATGTTTAAGACTTTGCAGCACTGTTGCCCAAGTTGCTCACTTACCAATAAACAGATTTAACCCCTGCCCCAGAAGTCCTGCACAACTGCAGAAATCCTATAAGACTGATCCACAATGAAACTCTGTGATTATCATCTGATAAAAGGTATAGGCAAAGTTACAGGCAGCCTGTGTGGTAGTCTGCTTTATGTCAGAGTCACTAAGAATATAACCATGCAGACTTGCTATTCAGTTGATCCAGTCTTGCACTTTTTCTTTGCTGATTGAAACTTGTGCAAAAGGGAAATCAACTGAACAATATCCGATTTTGATTTTCCACCCAATTGATTTTGCAGTTCAGCAGTCACAGATCCCTACATATACCCAGGTCTACTGGTTATTTTTCCATCCCATATGGCTGATATTTCCCTGATCATATCTCCACTCCAGCCTGCCTTGCAAACTGAGCTACTCAGTGCACTGAGTAGAAAGTGGCACTGAAAAACCCTACATGGTCCTTCCCTGAGTGGAAGATCCCAACCCAAGACAAAGCTGGGCCCCTTCAATTAGCTTGAGCCATTCTGTGGTCATTTCAAAAGCCATGAGATTTAGTCCCAGGTGAAGAATAGACACAAATGAAAAGGATAAGTCAGGTATCAGTCCAGTGGTCCTCATAAAACCTCCCCAAATCCAGCTATTTCTAGTTAGTACTCCTCTAATTCACCCCCAGTAATCCCTTGTACTGTTCCCATCCAGTTTCACTGCTCTTATCTCGAGTTCACTACACACATTTAGAATTTTCTTATTGACTTATGGTGAAACTGGTCTGAGCCCCTAACTCCTGTAGTGTACAGTGACTTGTGTGCAGGTACAATCAAAAGGTATTTAAGAAGAAATCCCATTCCCCTGAAGCTGTTTCATTAGGATGACATAGTGGGTTATGATTTCTTTAGGAACCCACCTGCTGCCAGCTGAGAGGAACAGGACAGTGCTGCCTGGATCAAGAAGATGTGAATGCATCTTCTGATAAGGGAGATGGGGTAAGATGCAGAGGTTTGAATTACTTCCAGATGTATTGTAAAGTTTGTAGGTGTCATGGGTACCCCCAGTTGCAGTGATTGATTTCGGGAGACATTATTCATCATACACAGATATTTACCCAAATTAGATTCACCATATTTACTCACATCCAAGGCAAGATCTTTTCCTTCATTCATGTGAGGGGAAGCCCCCATTCAAGTATGAGGGGGGAAGGGTTATGAACCCCTGAAGCTTGCCCAGATATGAAGTTTACCAAGGCATGAGAGACCTCCTATAGAATTATGGTGCACAGGACAGATGTTGCATGTGGTGTTACAAAAGTAAAGCTACAGAAAAGTTCCTGTCTCACCCAGGAATGCTTCCATCATTTCTGTAGCACTACAGGAGGTGTGCATGTCTTTCCCTTGACTTTGTAACACTGCAAGGGTATGTATAATGCTACAAAGATAAAATCTGTCCCTGGACTTATTTTGGAAAATAGTAAAATAAAATTATTTTTTCTTAGATGTGTTCACACCTCTGCTATCCAAAAGAGTTTCAGCCCATGGACCGAAGCCAGGAGTTTATTTTTCCTCCAGAACTTGTGGTGGGAAGCATTACCCTTTCCTAACTTCTTGCTTTAAATGTATATGTATATAGAAACTTGTTATGGCCAGTGTCATCCTGAGAGTGCCATTTTCTACAGTAAAAATTCTGGGCTGAAATTTGGCATACACAGATCTCAACTAGGGGTGTGCAAAGTGGGCCCTATTTGACTTGGATTTGGCCCGAATCAGGGACAGTGATTCGATTCTTTGATTTGGATCACTGTCCCTGATTTGATTCGGCCAAATCTGAATCTGAACATTTGATGCTGATTTGGAGAATCAGCGATTTGGACATAGACACAACTTTTAAAGTTTTTTCTATGTACCTTGAGGTAGCAGGCATGGTTTGAGATCGCTGCAATGCTGGGGCACGTGAAGCATCCCACAGGAGTGCGGGGGGGCCCTCCATGTGCTCAGCGGCGAACCTGGAAGTGAAACAGAAGTACTGCTGGGGGGCATGCTGAGGGCCACCCCAGCCTCCCCAGGTGTCCCCCCCAAGACCCAGGTGGCACCAGTCGCCGAGCTGGGGGAGGGGCATGGGGGGGCCCCCCGTCAATGTTCCCTCTAAGGAGTAGCGGTTCATGAGCGTGCCATCTCAGTCCATGAGCGTGGGACACTTACCAAAGGGGGCTAGGGGCCAGAGGCTTGGGGCTGGGGGCCAGAGGCTGGAGCTGGAGCCAGGGGCTGGCGCAGGCTCCACCAGCTCTGGGGAAGTGCTCTGCTCCCCCACATCAGGGCCAGGGAGTGGAGCACCTCCCCAGAGCTGGCTGAGCGCACACCAGCCACCCACCCCAGCCTCCATCCCTGCCTTGCCTCACCTCGGGAAGGAGCTGCTGTCTGCCCCAGTGAGGCTGTCCCCCCTCCACTGGCTCCGGGACATTGTGAGACATGCCTCCCGAGGCCATGTGGGGGAGCAGAGCAGTGTCCCAGAGCCGGCAGAGCCTCAGTGGGGCAGGCAGCAGCTCCTCTCGAGGTGAGGCAAGGCAGGGATGGAGGCTGGAGCGAGGGGCTGGCATGGGCTCCATCGGCTCCGGGGAGGTGCTCCACTCCCCGGCCCTGATGCAGGGAAGCAGAGCACTTCCCCAGAGCCAGCGGAGCCTGTGCCAGGCTCCTGCCCCAGCCTCTCCTGGTGTGCGGCCTTGCACGCACCTTAGAGGGTGTTGCACAAGGGGCCGTTCAAGCTCCTGGAGGCTAAGTTCCAATTTGGTCCCCAGAAGTGAGTCACACCACAAGCCACAGAGATAAGGCCTTTATTGTTTGCAAGCAGGTCAGCCTGGAGTCATGAGACTCAGATCAAAGCCGACCCCTAGTGCTGGTTCTTCATTACTTATATATCCTGTTACAGAGTACTGGAATCTTTCTTTAGCGTGTGCGTACTTTGGGCCAACATAGTTACGAGACTTGGGACTTTCTAACTATGAGTTAGCAGGGCGGGAGAGAAACAAGTAGCGGATGCCTCTTAAGATATGGCAGGGTAAGAGAAACAAGTTGCCGATGCTTCTCCAGATATGCTCTTGTGGAATGGCTAAGCGTAAAAGCAAACAGTTTTCGCCCCTGCTTTTTCTACAAGGGAACCTTCCCCGCCATGTGCTCCCTGGCAGACCCGGAAGTGCTTCTGGTCCACTTCCGGGTTTGCTGCCAAGCACGCTGGGGAGCTCCCTGTGTTTCTGTGAGACACTCCATGCACCCCAACATCACAGCATTCACAAGACCCTGCTACCTAGAGGTCCATAGAAAAAACATTCAAACTGTCTTTGTCTGAATCTCCAAATCTTTCCAAATGTCTCTGAATCAATTCAGAGGGTTTCAGTTCGATTGGGACAGATTAAAGGGTCCTCTCATTTGACTCAGATTCAGAGATTCAGCCACCGAATCAAGCCAAATCTCCGCCAAATCGAATCAGCGTCCAAAGCTTTGCACAGCCCTAATCTCAACCTCTGTCTCAGTGGGTCTCAATCTTTTTTGGCTCAAGGCACCCCTGGATAGACTGGAGGCCCTGCTTGGAAATTGTCAACTCTTAGTTTTCACTCTTTTGCCTACAGAAAAAGAATAGATCAGTTTTTCTATTTCAAAGAATGCAGAAAGACCACAGCTATGTATTTCTGTTTGAAATCTCTGGGATTTATCATGTGAAATCAAGTTTGTAAACCTAACAGTGCTCACTTTGTACTCTGCGGTACTCTTGAAAGGATCTCAAGGAAATCCAGGTACTGTGGCACTCTGGTTGAGAATTGCTGATCTAAACACAAGTTTCTTTGATCCACTCAATTTAATTCACATCATTTTATCTGTTTTGAAGGCCAAAATATAGGTCTCTAGAGAAAGAACGAGTCTGAATTCCAGTGCAGAGCCTCTCAAAACACCATCTCTCCTTAGAGCTGAGCTGTGAGGTATGGCAGGAGATGGGCTGCTGAGAGGCTGCATGTAGGAGCAGGATAAAAGCTGCTGGATGTGCTGCTGGATGTGGGGGCAGGTGGCCATAGAAGTGGCCAAGGAAAGTTTTTTAATTTCCAAGAAAATTTTTGAGATATCAGAAAAATTTCCCATCCCAAATCAAGGTAAAAAGTCAGAAACCCCAAAATGTTTGCTAACTGGGAATGTAATTATTCAATTTTGATGGTTTCAGTTTCCTATAATTAGCTTAAATCTTGAAGCCAAGGAGTTGTTTGACATCCCAAGACTGGACCTTTTCAACTAGGCATGTTTGATAAAAAAAAATTTTATTTGGAAAATTTCCAGCCAGGTCTCATGAGCTGCTCCTTCCCTCTTTTCCTTCGGGTTCTAACAACCGCAGAATTATGCTCCATTGTTTTTTCTAGCCAGCAAGATACCCCTTTGTCACCCATGTCTCGTTCATGAGCTAGTAGGGTCTGATTTGTTGCAGGTCCAAGCTTAAGGGTAGGGGACCTGGGGGTATTGTGGTAGGTGTAGTGAAAGGAGAGGAGGAGGAGGTGTAGGCAGCTTATTGGAGGATAATGAAAGTGGGAGTAAAAGTACTTAAAGCCTCACGGGGAAGGAAGCCAGGAGAAAAGATGTGATTGCTCTCCTAGGAGCTTGGTAGACTGTGGAAAGGAGGGAGCTGGGAATTTGAGGGAGAAGTGTCCCCACTTCTGTCAAACTGAGCAGGTACAAACAGTCAGCATTAGTTTGGTTTAGCTGAGAGAATGGGCAGAACTTTAGCTTGGCTCATTGGCGACGCGTAGGAGGTACACACAGATGCACGTGCACCGCCTTATCATGGCAGTGCACCCCCCTATGAAAAGGCACCACCAACACTGCTGCTCACCAGTTGCTGCTCACCACCCCTCCACCCGACCCCCACGTGACCCCTGACATAGCCGGCGGCATCTGCAGGCAGTCTGCAATTGCCACTGGTCACCACTGACATTGCTGGCAGCATCTGCGGGTGGTTGCAAACCTCTGGTCAGCATGCGCGCGCACACACACACACACACACACACACTCTCTCTCTCTCTCTCTCTCTCTCTCACTCACTCACTCACTCACTCCACTGCTGACAGCATTGCAAGCTGCTTGCAGGAGCTATAAACTGTGTTCATGTTGGGCTTGAGAGCCTGGAAGCTGATGGGTTTCACATCATCAGGGAGTCATGTGAGCATTGCCAGAGTGGTTTGATTTGTAGATCAGTTCACCCATGTTTAATCAATTTGTTTAATAATTGCCAGCTAGAGCAAATATTGAGGTAAGAGCCACTCACATGTCCTTAAGGTGGACTGTAGGGAGTGCTCCTGCTCCCCCATCTTCCCTTTGAAAACAATATACTTTAGGAGTGGTGGCATTAAATGGGGCACTCTAAAAATGAGACTGTCACAATCAGAGATTTCATAGACATTAGGGCTGGAAGGGACCTCAGAAGATCATCGAGTCCAGCCCCCCATCCAAAGGGCAGGAAGGCCCCCTCATGAAGCCCCGGCAGGAAGCCCCCCACCCAAATCAATTCTTGCAGTTTGATTAAAGACCTTTGTTAGCTTCTTCAGTTTGGATCCTTCCCACCGTTTGATCCTTGCTCAGAAAATTCCTAACCAAGCCAAGAAGTGGTATTGTTACCCTCACCTTATCCCACATGTTGCTGTTTGAGTTTCCTTTTACAAAGGGACATGTTCCTATGGTACTAATGCAGTACATTAAACAAGTTTTTGTGACTCAGCTGAGGACCTCCTTCAGTCCCCAGTGAATTCAGTTCAAAGCTGTTCATGGATTTCCTTCAGCAGTGATTCAGGCAGTGTTTCTGGAGATTATAGCCTCTTAGCTAATAAGCTTTATTTGGCTGAAGTCCTGAACTATAACTATGAATGGCAGATTCCACACTGGATGCAGGAGTGGACACAGCACTGTGATAATGAACTGTGTACCAAGCTAGTAGCTCCTAATTCTTATGGAAGCCAAACAGTCCAGGCCTTGTACTAGTTGCAGAAGTCCTGTGCCATGCAGGATTCATTTGGTTTTGTTTTTACCAAGTTGCACTATTCAAAGAAGCAGCTACTTTAGGAAGACATTATTGTAGATCTTGAAGGCAACATATCACCTGCAGGCAACCTTGCTATGTAAGGGGACAGGAATAGGTTCTTTAATTGCAGAAAAGAGAATGCATTTGACCTTGTGAAAGATGAGGGCATCTATGAAATGCAGTTTTTATCAGAAAGAGGCAAGTGCCCATTAATGACTCAAGTTTTGCAAACAGATTGGCTTTTGCCCCAGCAGTAAATAAGCAGGGACACTAGCTGTTTTCCTTTAAAAAAGTGTCCATGTCCTGTACAGCACTGTTTCCCAAATTGTTGATACCTGGGGCACACTTCTGTTCTGGATTAAAATTGGCAGCACACTTCATTCTTACACCCAAAGGGGTGTGTATGTGTGTATGTATTTTCCCAAAACATATAACATATTCCTTTTCTTTGCCAGAGGGAATCCTACCAGTGCTGAGATGTCCTTTTTAAAAACAATGACACCAAATACTTCTTTCTTGAAGCAAAGGATAAGCCTCTATACCAGTGGTCCTCAACCTTTCTAGCCTCAAGGCACCAACCATTCCATAATTTGCTTGAACTGTGTTACCTCTAAATTCAGAAAAGATATGTAGGAGGGCCTTGAGGATAAAAAAGTTGAGAAAAGTTGATCTGATGCCACTTAATGGGGGGTGAAGCTTCCCCTGCTGTGCCCAGCTCTTTCCATTGTCTGTCCCCTGCCTGTACCTCAGGGCAGGGGCAGGCCTTCTGTTGACAGGTTATCTCACACAGGCAACCATCCCACAGCCCCTCCTGCCAGCCCTGGGAATATGAGAGGAGTGGAGGGAATGAGCCAGGCTGCAAAGCATCTTTCTGCATCTGCGCACCTGCCCACCTTCAGCAGCATGTATTGCTGGGAACATGGGGAGCAGGTGAGAGGCCTGGTACAGGGGCTGCCTGGGGGCAGGGAAAGACAGCAGTCATGGTGGCAGCCCACAGAGAAGCAGTCACTGGTTTTGCTGGAGTAGCTGGGGAAGGTACAGGGTGCCAGAAAGGGGAGGAGAACATTTACCTTCTCACCTGGAGGATCTCACAGCACACTTCTGTCACTTGTGCATCAATACAGTTTACCCTTTGGCATCGCAGCTGTAAAAAGCAGGTCCTCAGCAGGAGGGGATGCAGTGACAGTCTCTGACAGTGTCCCACTACCTGTTTTCTTTCACATGTCAGGTGAAATTTGGGCACCTGGACAAGAGATTCTGTTTCCCCACAGAATCCAGATTTTGGCAGACACACTCCTGTTCTCCTCTTCACTAGTGTTATACTGACACTATATAGTATTATATTGCCTCCCTCCACTGATGGCTGGCAAATGGTATTTAGAGGTTTGCTTTTGGGAATTGTCTTGTAGGTAAAGTAGATATGTATTTAAAAAATGGTCCAGGGCAACAGCAATGGTTAATTGATTTCTAAAACCCTGTTTGTGCCTTCAAGGCCCACTGCGTCTGACACAGGCTGAGAAATTGAAGATATGTACCACACTTTTCTAGAACATGAGATAAGGGCATCTGCTGCCTTAGCCAGGTCACAGTGCCCAACTCCAGAGCCCTCGAGATTTCCAGTTTTGGGGAACAGACCGAATTAGGAGAAGACTGGAAAGAGTCCAAATTAGGATGTGTGCATGTGATGGGTTTGTGAAATGCTGACAGGACAGAATGTGAACAGTATGATGAAAGAGACCAATCAACAATGTCCAAAGATGAAGAGTCATCACAGAGAGAAATACGTACAAAAAGAGGGATTACAGAGCAGCAAAGTGTCCCTGAGAGGGGATCCCGAGACCACCATGGACAGGGGGCACACCACCAACCTGTTTTATCCACCCCACTGTGATGGGGAGAGGTTGGGTTGGGCCTCAGCCTCTGACCTCCAGACTGCTGACATCTGACATTCAGGAGAGAACCTCAGAGTGAAGTTTACATTCTGGCCAGACATACCTTGACCCTGTGAACCCTGGGACTGGTGGGTACAGAGTTGTTTCCATTGTTCTTATCTGCTATCACTGTGTATCAATAAAATTTGCCTATTATCAGATGGAGATGTCCTGGTCAGTGTGACAGTTTAGGTCCACCCAGAACAAGGTATCTGGGTCATAAACCCAGTGCCAACATCCATCCCTTATTGTATTAGATGAACTGGTTCTGTCTGAGGGGTGGAGATACAGCTACTAAGGACTAAGAAGGCAATCTTTATACTAATATGTGGCTTATGATCTGTTTGTTTCCCTTATTTTTCTGCTTCTAGTCCATGTGGATTCACTGTGGGATTTAAGATTTAAGCTGTGTCTTTTCCTTTGCATGTTGCATTGTGATTTGTAAACACTTTGTGCTGGGAAACTAAGCCTTCACTTCCCCTGCGCAACGGCCAGATTTCAGATTGCATCTCCAGTTACAGCTGCATGTGCTCAAGGAAATAGCCCAGGCAAAACTGATTTGGAACAGTTCTGTGGAGGATGTGCAGAAAGGCTAAGATCCCACTAACTTCCTCCTAGCTGTGTTGGCTCCTCTGACTTCTCAGGAGTAAACAGCAGAATAAGGATAGTTAGATGTGTCTTCAAATACAAACAGGTAGATGATCAGGTCAGTAGGGCAGTGCTGTTTGCACACTGTCACTTTTCAGAGGAGAATCTCCTTGCAACCAGAAGTGTCCCAGATATTTCAGTTGGTTATTCTGGAAACTAAATGCACACATTGACTGTAAGGAGATGTAAAGAGACCCCAATTCTCAGATCTATGCTCAGATGGTAGAAACTTGCCTGTGTTGTTATTTATTGGCTAATATTGTGTTAGAAATATTATTAAAAATGCATTATCAATAGCTGTTAGCTCCCATCAATAGTGTTGTCCTTTGAATAAGCACGGCTGCCAGCCCTCCTTGTCTCCTTAATGAGAGAGGGAAGGGGGGGGTTGGAAAC
>NW_017728949.1:21473461-21489315 GCF_001723895.1 Crocodylus porosus | reverse complement strand
ACCTCAATTGTATCCTGAGGTGCCTGGGATTTTGCAAACAGCTAGAATGGCAAACACTTTGGTGCTGATAGTGCTTCTAAAGGCTTGGTGCAGTACCCACTAAACTCAGTGGGACTTTCACTATTGATTTCTGTTGGCATTGGTTCAGGGCCTATATGAGGCATGATATGGCAATGGGAGCTAGGACACAGAGACTGAAGATTATAGCAGTGAGAAATCATGGTAAATTTATAGCTACATACACAGATCTTATTTGCTGCTTTTTAAATATATGTTAGCTGGAAGGTCAGTGATGCATGTTCCAGACCCAAGAGGTGGTGCTGGAATTTTGCAAGGAGACACAAAAGAACATGAAGATGGGATGACTTGGTGTAGTGAAAGATGGAGGCAAAGTTTAATGATGGGTAGGGTTGAGATGGCAGTGGGTTGGTTGGGTGAGGCTTTTGACGTAAGACTCTATACATAACATGATGGGAAGCAGGAAGTTGATTCAGGGAGACAAGAAGCTATGCAGAGCAGTAAACCATGAAAATAATTCTGCTGTCATATGGTGTCATCCCACATTCTGACGGATGTGGCAGGGAAAGCAAGGAGTGCAAAGAAGAAATTGCTATAATCGGGGAAAGAAATTAAGGATATCATGGAAACGGCAGAAGGACAGAGAGTTTGAGATTTGTAGCAGAAAGAACCAACAGGGTCTTGCACAGGAGGAATAAAGGAAAAGGAATCCATTGTGCCCAAGAGGTTGGTAGCCCACAAAGCAGGAAGGCTGATGGTAATAATGAGTTCTTGGAATGCATCCATCATATTATAGACCCACAGTTCTGGGAATCTGATATAGCCAGCTTTAGTTTCCTTTTTCTCATCATAATTCTCCATCCTTCAGGGCTTGATATGAAATTTGCTGGTGTTCATCATCCCATTATCCTCTATCCCACCATGATTCCAGATTTGCATGATGTGAGTAGCACTACTAATGGTGAGTTCCTGATTTAACTTATAACAGTTCTGTTAATGGCAATGATGGGATTAACTTGGGTGATGTGATATTAGATACTAGAAGAGATAAGAGTCCTTGATTCTCATCAGTACAGAATGTTTTTCCAGGAAAACAGTTCACATGGGCCAGTTGTACAGTTGGGATCATTTTGAAGTATGGTGATGTTCTCATTCAGCTGCTTCAAATATTTTGTTCCAGGACTAGTGATAGGAGCTGCCTGCGGACTGGCCCAGCTCAGAGACATCCTGAGAGAAGTGAAATTGGAGTTCCCAGAGGAGAAGACAAAGATTTTCCATGCTCTCTTGTAGCAGCTGAAAACTCTGGCTGGAGAACAGATCAGGAGTGTGGCTGTATGTTTTCAATTTTGACACTGAATAGGCCAGTAGCACAAGCATATTAGTGTGGCGTTCCCTTGCAAAATGATAGCACTTATTTAGAGGTGGGTGTTCCTGGGTCTTGACCAGGAATATTAAATTAGGTGTGTCCACTTATCCATTTAGTAGAAGACAGCCTGCACTGGAAAGGATTAAAAGTTATTATTGTATGATAAGCTTATGTGAAATAAATTGGGGGTGGCAGTCTAGACACCAAGGAAGAGGTGTCTGTGTAGCTGTAGTGAGCCCTGCAGTTGATAACCATGTTGACTGAGAATCCAAGGATTGAATGGGTATGAGACTGAGATCTCACTCTCCCTCCTGTTGGTCCTTTGTGCAGGAACTACCCAGGACACTTTGGGTCTGTGTCAGGAATGGGAAACATCAATCAAGACTGAACAAGCTATTTCCAGCTCTTTAAATTGAAATAAGGTCCCTTAAATTTCCAGTAGCTCTGAAAGTGGGGTCATGTTATAGGTTCATACTGTTCTGTATGGGGAAAAGAGCCATAAAAATAATCTCTCTATTTGTGAAAGTCTTTAGGGGGACACATTGTTAGTAGAGGAACAACATGGGATCTGAACCCTGTCCTGACAGTTGGCAACTCTATCCTCAACCTGGCATCAAAAGGTAAGATGTAGAATATCTATGTTAGGGACCTGGGCTAAATGTGTAGAGCAACATTGCATAGCACAGAATGACAATGACCAATACAGGCAATGGATCTGAGAGAGGCTTTTTTGATTCATGTTGACAGATGCTGGAGAAAATTATTCCTTTGAGTGTCCCTAGCATTTTCCTGTTAGTGTCCCTGGCAAAAAGTATTATCAAACAGCCTGCTATTATCTTTTCTGCTGTATACTGCAGGAGGAAGCAAAGCTGGCAATGTCATGAAAGTGAGTTGGTGAGCAGAAAAAAGAAAGGCAGCCATTGAGGGTTAGCACCCTCCCACCATTCTGCACATGCCAGGCTAGGCCAGCTTTATCTTACAGATTCCTAGATCTTGCCATTGGTTGCTTTTTCTGCTGATGTCTTGCTTGTCTTGAGAAAACCTGTGCCTCATTGTCTTAAAAAGCTCTGAATATCAAATTCACTAGGAGTTGGGTTGGAGAGCCGGTGAAATAAATCAATCCTCACTTCTCATAGATATATGGTGGGAAGGGAGCTTGCAGATCTTCCAATCTGACCCCCTGCTCTGGGCAGAAGAGAAAACTGGCTCAAATGACCCCAGCTAGGTAATCATCAAGCCTCCTCTTAAAGACCCCCAAGGTAGGAGCCAGCACCACTTCCCTTGGAAGTTGGTTCCAGATCCTAGCCGCCCTGACTGTGAAGTAGCGCCTCCTGATATCTAGTCTGAACCTATACTCTAACAACTTATGGCCATTATTCCAGGACACGCTCAGGTACAACAAGGTATCTCCCATTCCCCGCTGCCCCCTCTTAGTAAGTTTATAGATGGTAAGGAGAAACGCTTACCAGAGGACAGTTTCGATCTATCAACCTCTGGGTTAAGGGCCCAGCATGCTTCTGCTACGCTGCTGTGCTGCTGCAAATTATGTTGATCACTTCTAATCAATAGCTGCTTCTGAAAAATGTCTCTAATTTTAGTGATTTTGAATTTAAAATGTTCTTAAATGTCTCCTTCACATCATAAAGTTGGATAAGTTCTACCTTAAAACATATTTTGCTTTGATTCTTTAATATCCTAAAAGCCTTTAAGCAGCAAAACAGAACTAGAAAAATACATACATTCAAACAATTGATCCCTCTGCTTCCTAGGAAAAAAAGATTCAGCACCCATTTGAACCCTTTTTCTCTTTGAAAAGCTTTATTTTGATATTCCTGGGAAAGCTTCTGCAGTGCAGCATCAGTCCTAGATCCCAAAATGCTGGAGAATTGATACGGGGCATCTCTGGTCTGTTTTGTTCTCAGGTTTGGATGAATTCTGAATCTGCAAAGCAAAGACATTTCATTTCTCTCACCATGTTCTCTGACAACCTACACTTTTTCCAACAGATGGAAAACGACAGATTCCTTTAACAGATGACTTTCTTGCCGGATTTGAAAATGCAGACATTAAGCCACAAGATGTTATGGTGTCAGTTCTCATCCCGTACTCTAAGAAGGTAAGGGCTCTAATTTACAACCTGGGCTGTTTTTAGCCTTGTGTGTTGTGCACAGTGTTACACTGCCTTAGAAATCGTGTCCATATGTACTGCAAAAACTTTAGTACCTAAGTTGCACCCATGTTTATGCTCTTTATGGGTCCTTCAGGCCCTGCAAATGCTAAGTCACACACTCCTTTTGAGGTCACCCATGTAGACAAGGACTCCTCCCATGAATGAGGGGTTGCAGGATCTTCCCCCTACATGGACAGGTAGTATTACCATTTTACAGGTAGTGTGCACAAAATTCCAGTGTGGAGGAGCAGGGTAGGGCCTGAAGGACTGGCTTCAAAGTCCATTGAAGGCACCGGTAGAACTCCATCAGTTTAAATGTGCTTTGAACCCAGGCCAGGGAGTTCAAAGAAACATGGCTTAGAACAGGGTTGTCCAACTACTAATCAGCTAGGGCCAAATGCTCTGCATATGCAGGGACCTCACCAAGGTAAGCTATGGGCCTCCCAGGCTACACACCATGCACTGGGCTGGAACTCACTGGTATATGGGTCTGCATCCCCCCCTGCCAGTGTACCTCCCCCTCACTGCACCAAATGCCCACATGTGTGCCCCACTGCTGGACCATGCAGATACTCCCTGCCGCACTGCTGCACTGTGTAGTGCATCCACATGGCTCACCCTCAGCTCCCCAGGCTGTACAGGTAGGCAGTGAAATCTGGAGGAGGGAGGGGGAGCCTTGAGACTCTATCTATTGTTGTAGCTGGAGTGATGGAGGGAGCAACATCTGGGTGGACATCAGGGGCTACAACTTAACCCCTTGCAGGCTGTATATGGGCTGTGGGCTTTCTGTTAGACAGGCCTGGCCTAGAGCAAAGCCTGAAACAATAGGAAGAAGATTTTCCAGTATTTTTTAAGCAACACACTGACAACTGTGAGCCTTGTCCCTCATAAAAAAACAGAGGTGGAGAAACAGAAGGATATTAAATGTAATTTGTATGTTAATAAAACATTTTGGTTGAGTCTTCAAAGGTCTAATTCCAAACCCACTAAAGTTGAAAAGAAAATTTCCACAAACTTCAGAGGGCTTTGGACCAGGTCCTACCTCTACTGGAGTCAAGAAATTTCATGCTGTAGCTCACTCAATGATTCAAATTATCCCTCTAGCTCTGTGAAATATGAAGCCTCTGCTTTTGTGGCTTTCCAGCTGCCACATGGCATCATGTTGTCCTGGTTAATTGGCCTTTCACTATTACTCCCATGCCTCTGCTTTCTGGAGCTAAGCTATTTTCTTCCACCTGTATTTTGCCCAATTGAGTCTCATTTTTATCAATGTCTGTCCACAGTTCTAAGCTGTCTGGGACTTTCTGTATTCACTTTTCTTTCCCATGGTACCCCATTCTTCATAGTACAGAAGTAAGGGTGCCCAAGTATTTCTAGTGAAGATGTAATGTCAGTCTCACATCCTTCAGCTGAAGGCCAGGTCCTGCCAGCCTCACCCAGTGATCAGTACCTCACTGTGTGGTGAAGTATTCACTAATCTCAGTGGGGATATACACAGAGTCAGATACTTCCCCTCTATGCAGCATTGGTTAGGCCACACCTGGAGTACTGTATCCAGTTTTGGGCACCATACTTCAGGAGGGGTGTCGATGGCCTGGAGAGAGTTCAGAGGAGGGCCACTCATCTGGTTAAAGGCCTACAGAAAAAACCCTATGTGGACCGATTGGGAGACCTGAACCTCTTCAGCCTCCACAAGAAGAGGCTGAGAGGTGATCTTGTGGCCACCTACAAACTCATTGGGAGGAGGGGGGCAGCAAGAAATAGGGGATACAATGTTTACCAGGGCAACTGTTGGGGTAACTAGAAATAATGGCCACAAACTGGAAGAGAGCAAATTCAGATTGGATATCAGGAAATAATTATTTGAAGTGAGGGTTGCCAAAACATGGCATAAATTTCCAAGGGAGGTGGTGCTGTCCCTTTCCTTGGAGATGTTTAAAAGGAGATTGGACAGACACCTGGCTGGGGTCATCAGACCTCAGTACTCATTCCTGCCCAGAGCATAGGGTTGGACTTGATGATCTAATAGGTCTCTTCCAACCCTAACATCTATGAAACTATGAAACTATAAGATGAGGAAGGGACTTTGCCAGTGCCAACATTGTAGGGTCTACCCAAGATTAAAAATAAAAAGTAAGGTGTCCTCATCTCCACCAAAGTAGCTGTGTATTGTTGCAGTTTGAGCATCTACAGCAGCATGTGGGGGGATCCTATACCTCTTTGGGGTCTGGATCACTCTTGCTGATATTCTGTGAAAAATCACAAGACTCCATAAATCAGTATTTGCTCTACAAGCTGTGGCTGATCATAGCAGCAGAAATGGAGATGAATGGAAGGAAAAGTACCAAACCTGTGTATATCGCTGGAAATTTTGCTGTGTAACTAAACTAATCACACTAATACAGAAAGAACCATTCCAATCTGAGAGCAGAGGAGAGTAGAGACATTGGTCCTCACACTGCTGGAGGACTCAAAAAATATCTCACACTTCATAGTTAAAGCAAGAGCCAGTAATAGTACCAAAAGTGTAAGGAACTTCATTAGACTTATCACAGGAAAATGGATCCATGGCTGTTTCTTGGAGTCTAACTCTGTCCCCTGTCCTCATGTTGAATAGTCTCCTAGTCCTTGATCATTCTTATTGAAATCACCATATAGGGCACCACTGGGTGTGAGCAAAAGGATCCAGATATCTGCAAGAGAGCATAGAGTGAGGTTGTTTTCATGTGGGTAGAAACATAACTGCTATTTGAATAGCTTGTATTTTCACTGTTTCTTATAGCAGTTGTCTTCTGCTGGGGGTTTTTTCAGTTACTTGCAGCTGGACTGAATGTTACTGAGGGGACATGAAGATGATCTAAGAATATGGTGAAAATAATCTTCCACCTCTAAAAGTACTCAGTGTTAGCCATAATTTCATGAGGATGTGAGAAACTGAGAGATGGGTCTTAGTCCCATCATACACTGATCACAAACCTTGGCTTGAGATTTCAGAAATTCTGAGGTTGTTTGGATGTGGAGTTTTGGTCTGAAGCTGTCCCTGAGTCTGGAGGGGACATGGTTCTAACCCATGCTTCCAAGGTCTGGGCATCAGGAGTGACTGGATTATACAACTGCTCTGGTGCTGCAGTGTGAAATATAGAAATCTGGCTGTTAAAAACAATCCATCAGGGAATTAGGTCCTTTGGCACAGCACTGCAAACTGCTCCAGTGCTGAAAGCCACTTCCATAAATATTAATGCATCAGCAGTATTGTAAGTGACTTAGGCCAATGTTGATTGCCTAGCACTTCTGGACAGGCGAGGAGAGGGAGGGCATGGGGCAGGGGGCTTCTAACAATGCATTATACCAGTAGGGAAAGCCGTGATTTGGCAGGTCAGTCTGTAAGTAAGTAGGTGAACCTCAGATACATCTTCTGGGGCATGTCAACCCTTCCATAGTTAGTGTGTCAAAGAAATACAGTCCCCATACTGGTTTAGCAACTTCTTTCTGTTTCTTTGGGCCAGGTGAGACTAATGAAGACCCAACAGCAGTGGGTTATTTTCCTTTTAAGAGGATCCATATCTGATGGTGATGAAATTTCTTTCTTTAATTCTCTTTTGCTCAGAATAATTTTGTGTCAGCCTTCCGACAGGCAGCGCACCGGAAGAACTCTTTGTTGATTGTGAATTCTGCAATGAGAGTGCTTTTCAAACCAGGCACAAATGTCATTATGGACCTGAACATTCTTTATGGAGGCATTGGCTCTACCACAGTCAGTGCAAGAAAATCCTGCCAGAAGCTCATTGGGAGGTACTGACTAAGTACAACTCTGACATACAATACTGTAGGCTCTGTAAAGCCCAGACTCTGCCAGATATCCAGATCTGGCACAGTGGAGATCCAGACACAGAACTCAGCTTTGTACAGTTCTCGCACAACCTCCACTGGGGCAATGATTCACAACTGGCTAGCCCTCTCCAGAAAGTGAGCACCAATGACAATGTAGTGGGAGTATCGAAGGTGCCCAGGAATGCATTAATACATTAAGACTCTCTTCCAGGGGTCTTCTATGGAGCCCCAACCATAAGATAGCGTTCTCCTTTCCTGGTGGATCATCCAAGCAGGACACCGGTAAAAGCACTGTTTGATTTTTCCATTAATGAAAGATCATCTGTGCTGGCCAGATTTCATTGGGATACATGTTAGAATGAAAATTTCAATGTCTTCAATACTAACAGGTTAATTGTTGCAGTCTTTTCAGGCACATAGTTTCCACTATATACAAAAGGACAGCAAGATCAGGTCCATGAGTTATACTTTGTTTCTTAGCATACCTGCACATACAGTGATGTTAGCTGCAGGTTAGTGTAAATATGTATGCATGCGTGTCTGTCTGTCTCCCAGGCAATGGAATGAGCAGATGCTGGGTGAAGCTTGCAGATGGGTGTTTGGCGAAATTTTTCTCTCCCCCTCAGCTCCAGGTGGGAAGGTGGAATACAGAAAAACTCTGCTTGTCAGCTTCCTTTTCAAATTCTACCTGCAAGTGTTGCATGGTTTAAAGATGATGGTAAGTGATTTTCCTAAGCAGATGGGTAAACTGTCTCCTGTGCATGTGATAGGGCTAGTAAGCTGTTGTGGCCATGATGGCCCAGGGAATCTGTGAAATGCAAGATTGATATTGTCTTGTATTGGACCAACTATATGGGTGGTAGAGATGTTAGACAAGTTTCAGACACAAAGCAATGACAGCTTAAGCTAGATACCAGATAAAACAATGAATTTTGTTTAACTCCAATATATATGTGAAAACAGTCACTTAAAGAAGTAGAAGTACTATAAAAATATAGAACAAAGAGAAGTTATCAGAAGAAGTGGGAAAACAAATGAAGAAGCAAAGTTTCTTTGGTAATATCTTCATTGGACTTGGGAAAGGTGTTAAACAAGCTTTCAGGCACAAAAGCTGGGCTCTGAGGAAGTGCATTTTGTGCCTGAAAGCTTCTCTAACTTCTCTCCCAACTATACAGCTGATCTGTTACAATATATTACCAAAGAAAACTTGCATCTTGTGTATTCCTAGACTATCACAACTACAACATTCCAGCCACACTGAAACAAATAAAGGACAGGAGAAATAGATAATCTAGAGGAGGAGGATTGTTGTTAGCTGTGGAGTCCAGAGAGTTAAACAGATATAGCCAGAAGACTGTACTGTAATAAAAGCATTGAGCCCTAAAACTCTTGTGCACACAAGTTGCTTTTTTGCCATTTAAGTGCTTTATTGCCAGGACTTAACAAAAGTGCATGGCTTTACAGTATTTCAAAAATGGGTACAGCACTTTAAATTAACCCTTGTTAAATGAGGTATTAAATTTGAAGCACTGTATTTTACAGCACTTTAACAACCTACAGCACTTTAAATAACTTCTGTATGCTGGTCAAATTTCTGACCTATGGAGAAACCCCAGGAGGCTGCGGCGTACCCCCTGCCTCCTAGCTTGGAACATGCAAGGAGGATCAGAGGTCCCTTCATCAAACACTACACTTCTGTCATGTTTAAGAGCACTGTAACTTTATAGTGATATAAAAAATGCTCTAAATTACAGCACTGTAAAACTTGCATGGAGCACTTCTGCTTGCTTCTCATGTATTTCCTGGACTATTGTAACTACAATGCTCCAACCCTACTATTGATTTTTTTCCTGTCAGTACACTGAGTCATTGACAGTCCCTGCCCCACCCCCCAACAAATCCCTCCTAACCCCATTAAAAAACATGAAATTAATACAATCTAGAGGCAAAATAGTTGACATAAAAACTGTACCACAAGGAAAAACATGACCGTGAACATGGAGAAATGAGAGGCTCTGTGAAGTCCACTAAGTGCTTTATATGGAGTGCACTCAGGTTCTGTGGTAATAACAGCAATGTAAAACCCTAGACAAATGGACAGCTTTCCTTAATTCTAGAAAGCGTAAGAATAATATGGTAAAATGGTCTGATACTGCCAGCTGGGGGGCCTCACATAGGCATGTCAGACCCCTAAGAGATTGTTCAGAGAAACACCCAGAGCAATGATGCAGCAGGTGTTCAAGCATCCAAAGCTTGGAAGATAAACCAAACTGTGGACCCATAAGATTTAATTCCAACCTTAAATGCAGCCAACATTCGTTCCTTTCATTAATGCATGTGTCAATGTGCCCAATGTAATACAAACAAGAAAAATGGAATTACTACTTAGAACTTTGGTTTTTCAATTAATGCCCAAGCCACAAAATCTGGGCAGCATGAGTTTAAGGGCATGCTTTTCTGATGGCTGAATGATTTCAGAATGTATTAGAGAATGAGGCATTCTGTGGTTAGTGTTGTGGCTCTAGAATGTCATATTCTTCTTAAATAGGATGTAGACCCAAGGCAGCCTCCACAAGATCCAGTGGGACGTCCTATCGTGCACCAGTCTGGAGTTAAGCATGCCAAGGTGAAGCTATCTACTGTGATGACATTCATCATCAGGATGGGGAGCTATTTTTGGCTGTGGTCACAAATTCAAGAGTCCATGCAAAAATTTTGTAAGTAGATTTAAGGTGTAAGAAAAGAGTTATAGTAATAGGTCATTTACACTCAGATTTTCCTAATTCTTTTCTAACAATATGTATATTGTAGTCTGACTATTGTGGGTCAACAATGCACAAATTCAGAAAAATATATTTTAATCCTCACCATTTCTACTATACATTATGTAAACATTTGGATGCTTGTCTTGCTGGGGTGATTTGACCCCAGCTGACTTCCTGCCCCTTTGGCAGGGGGCTGGACCCAATGATCTCGCAAGGTTCCATCCAACCCTAATGTCTATGAAATCTATGAAAACGAATGCATAGGATCTGTTCTGCTACTGTTGCTTGGGCTAGCTTACATTATGAGATAAGGATTTCTTTCATGTGAGGTGCTGGCAGATGAGAGGACAGTATCTTTCCTAAATGAATAG
Source organism: Crocodylus porosus (assembly GCF_001723895.1). NCBI lineage: Eukaryota > Metazoa > Chordata > Crocodylia > Crocodylidae > Crocodylus > Crocodylus porosus. The sequence goes on along the minus strand of NW_017728949.1, from coordinate 21,478,794 downwards.
AGCTCTTAACACAATAGGGGAAGAGAGAAAATATAACTTGGCATTCTGAGAATTTAGAAATGTTTGTGTACTGGGACTAAAATTTTAAGAGCTACTTTACTTCAGTTCCTGGCTTTTTTTCCTTCTCCTGACCTGTCCCCATTACCCTCTTTAAAACACATCATAAAATCAGTTGATTATTTTTTCACTACTCACTTCCACAGCATTGTAAAGTGAAAATATGAAAAGGCTGTGTTTCTTTTTCCTGAAATTTGTAGAACTGTTTATATTTGCAGTATTTCTCCTATAACTAGCCCCTGTGCCACTGTCACTCATATTCTTCTTCCTAGATCAATTGATGCATCAGAAGCCCTCAAAGTGCCAGGAGTGGTTGATGTGGTAACAGCTAGTGATGTTCCAGGGAAAAATGGCACTAAAGATAAGGAAGCATATGCAGAAAACAAGATACTTATTGCTTCCAGCCTTGAATTCTGTTTTGTTATAAAGAAGGAAGCTTTATTTACTTCTCAAGCCAAGACCATATATGTCTTTTTGTGCTCAAAATATTAACAGCAAAGATGATGCACAGCAGCAGCACATTACATCTCATGAAACTTAGTGTGCACTAAGCCAAGTTCTTAAAGGAGGATAATATTAGCAGAACTGCCTGGACATAACTCCCTTTCCCCAAAGACACTCTCACTATGAAGTTATACAGTATAATCAGTCCAATGTGCTCACCAGGTTCTGTGTGTTTGCTATGTTGCAGGTGATTTATGTGGGTCAGATCATCTCTGCTGTGGTTGCAGAGTCAGATATTCAGGCAAAGAGAGGGGCTAAAAAAGTGAAAATACAGTATAAAGAACTGGAGCCAATTTTGACCATTGAGGTAAAAATCCATCCTCTTTGCCTTATCTCGTGAAGACCTTGAACCCTTTCATTTATTTTTCCAGGTGTGCAGGACTCTTCCAGGTGTTTTTCACTTGGCATAAGTTATTATTTTGTTTCTTAAGATTCTGACCACACAGTGTATAAATCCCTTTCACAATGTGTTATTTTGGTGAGTATGAAAATCTTTGTTTAGATGGTACCTGTCCATCCCTTTATACATCAGGGCTGGAATACACAGAAAAAGAGTATATCAAAAAGTGTGCAATGAACACTTCAGTCCCTCTGTGGGCTAACTTTTTAAGTGTTGTAAATCAGTATAGCTCCCTGTAGGTCAAGATATCAGTGGGATTACACTAGTTGAAAATTTGGGACCATGCATCCTGTATCTATGTTCTTCCAATGTTCTGTTTCCATTGGCTATCAGAATCTGTCAGTATCCATCTCTGAAATATTTCAGTCATTTGAATGCTCTGTGCTGTCCTTTCACAGCATCTGATTAAGTGACTTCAACTTCACACAAAAAAAATGTGCTTAAGATATTTTTATCTGACTTCAGATGAACATGGTTAATTACCTCTCTTTGCTCATGGACTAAATCGTTCCAATGTCTGGGGGTCTGTAGACAAAAACTTTCTCCCAAAGCAACTTCTTAAGTGCCTATTATTTTCTGCTCATCTGCTTAAATCGGTTGAATTATTGGGGAGTATATACTAGGCATATAACTTCCTGCCCCAGATGTGTGTCTGTTTGCCAGGTCAGGTATCTTTCTTGATCCATTTATAACCACTGAAAAAATACATCCTTACAGCCCAAAAGATTATTAATCACATGTCAGAGAGATACAGTCTCTTATTTCTAATCAAATACTGTTTGGAAAGAAGACTGCTTTACCCCACTAACACCTTTCCCATTTTAGAGGTAGACCATAGTTTTTTTGTTGGCTGATGGGGTCACATAGGCACCCAGCTATTTGGCAGGCTACTCTGTATAGCAGGGGCGAGCGATTATTTTGGGTGGAGGTTTGCTTACCCAATTTTGGCAAGCTGTCAAGGGCCACATGGGTAGCCCTGCCCCTTAACAGGTGCCCTGCCCCCGGTCACCATCTTGAGACCAATGTCCCAATGTCTTGGGACCAATGTCTCAAGGTCAGCACTGGTGGGGCCCAGAGCAGGGCACAGGCTGGCAGGGGTCTGTGGAGCCAGGCTGGGTTGCACTAGCAGGGAGAGGGGGGAGCCCCTGCCAGCCGGGATCCCTGTACTCCTGCTGCCCTGCTCTGGGCCCCACCGGCACTGGCCTCAGGACGCTGGTGTGGGTCCTGTGCACCCGCTCACTCCCAGTGCCCCCCAGCCCCATGGTACAGGTGGGGGGCAGTGTGCAGTCCCAACCCCCTGCTCCCTGGCAGGGAACGAGTTGGTGCTCAGTGTGGGGGAAAAGCGGCCCCTCCCCTGCCCTGTGGTCAGTACTCCCTGCTGCACCTTCAGGGGGCTGCCCTAAGCAGGCACAGGCAGCCCCACATGGGCTGCGAGCAGCTGCAGTGCAGGGCCACCACTGCCTCCAGGCTGCCCAGAACACGAGCTCTGTTTGGGCAGCAGCAGCAAGCACTGCCTTGATGTAAAAATCGCGGTTCGTTTCTCGGGAGGCGAAAAAAACCTTCAGCCACAGACACACTCTATTAGCAACACAAAAGGTATATATTTGCAAATAGGGTCAGAGAGAGAGACAAAAGATCAAACACTCTGCTGCCCCCGAGGGAAGCTGCCCAGCTGGCTTTATCCCCTCTCTCCTGACCACGTGTGCAGAAGGAGGAACTTTTACAACTCATTTCCGATTCATACAAACATGTATGTGAATACGTCAAATCATACGTCGCATGTGTATTATAATTAACTACTTAAGTATGCGGGGCGGATAGGCTTATATGTATTAATTCATTGCGCATGGGTAGAAAGTACCTGAGGTTACAAAAGTTTGAATTTTCCTTGCTTCAAGGCTAGAATTGCAATTTACTCTTATCTGCATGAGAAAAGCTGAGGAGTATATGCTTTACTATAACAAAGAGATAGTAACTTTGCAAAACAAAGAGAGAGTGATACCTTAACAAAGAGCTCTCAGTAGCTCTCCCAGTTCTCTTACCAGGGAGGGCTGACAGCTCCGCTGTTTTAACAAGACTTATTGATAATGCATTTTTAATAATATTTCTAACAGCCTGGCACAGCAAGTGGCGGGGCTGCAGCTGCTGCCACTATGCTGCAGCCCCAGTGGACAAGCCCAGAGCCAGCGCAGGGCCTAGGCTGGCAGCAGGGATGGGTTACAAGCTGGTGCAGAGTGCGGGAAAAGTGGCCTCTTGCCCACCCCATACCAGTGCCCCACACTGCAGCTGCTCACAGCCCATGTGGGGCTGCCTGTGCCTGCTCAGGACAGCCCCACGTAGGCTGTGAGTGGCTGCAGCAGGGAGTGCCGGCCATGTGGCAGGGGAGGGACCACTTTTCCCCAGGCTCCTTCCCTGCCCACAGTCCTCACCTGCCCTCCCTGCCCTTTTACCTGAGTTTCCAGCACCAGTGCAGCCACATCATCCCAGTCCAGAAGCCCCTGCTGGGACTTCCAACTGGGGGGGCAAGGCTGGGTGGGCCCTGCTGTTACGGGAGCTGGCTGGGCTTCCCCTGGGTCCTGCTGGCCATGGTTCCTTTCATTTTTGACAGGAACAAAAGACAGATGAATATTAATTTTCTAAACTTTTTAGGGGCCCCGTGGGCCAGATAGAATGGCCTTGTGGGCCGGATTCGGCCCGTGGGCTGCATTTTGCCAACCCCTGCTGTATAGCCATCACCAATCTGAATTCTTTGGGCACAAACAAAAAGGACAATTTTAGCCTGATCTGGCCACAGAAACTGGTTTATAGCTGTGACCAAACACAAGTGCATAGCTACAGACTGCTTAAAAGATGGCAGATGGGGTGAAAATCTGACCCCTTATTGCATGAGGAGTCAGATGAAGATGTTTTAAAACAGAGTATGTTCTGTAATGTCTGTCTGCACTGCCTGCCAGCCTATCACTGTTTTCAGAATGGGAGGGGGGAAAGGGAGCAGAAGGAATTCAGTCTGAAGCTTTTTTAGCCCCTCCGGGAGGGTGGAGCAGGGGGCTCCAATTCACCTGCCCCACCCTCCAGCATGGGTTGCAGAGCCCCAAGAATGAGCTCCCCTCCCGTTCTGAAAACAGTGCTCCTGGTAGAGAGCAGGGGCTGTAGCTAGGAGAAATGGTCTGAAGGTTTGCAATTAGCACTGGAACCAAGAGTGAACTTCTGTTTAGTCTGGGGGATCCTTGTAACTCAGAACAGTTTCTGCAAAGCATTCTCTGCTATAGCTGGCAGCTGCACTTCTGTCTGTGATTAGGCATTGTCCTTCTTAAGAGTGAACATAACTGTCTGGCAAATAACACATAATGATTACCATATTACTCAACCCCAGCCATTACTATAAGAATACATGCATATCAAAATGATGTACTTCAAGCACATTACTGTCTTTAGTATTGCAGTCGATTTATATGGGCTTTTTTCCTTGCTGCAGGATGCAGTAAAGCACAATTCATACTTTGGATCAGAGAAGAAAGTAGAACAAGGAAACATTGAGGAAGGATTTAAGTCAGTTGATGAAATCATTGAAGGTAAATTACTGCATGGACTGGGTGGAAAAGAAACCTATGCTTTTCTTTTTCTTTATCTTACTTCTGATGTATTTAAAGAACCGTTGTTTTTTGTCTTTTATGTCTTTCGTTAGTTGTAAGGTTTTATCCCCACAAGTTCCAGTTACTTCTGCAGTCTGAGCATCCATCCAGCAGAGACTAGTTTATGCAGACACACTAGTTAATTCATTCCAATACAAGCTATATTTAGAAGCATCCTGCTAGAATATGTGACCAAGTATTCAAGCATGCAGAATAGGGAAGGCTGTTCTGAAATGAAGCAAAGAACATGGGTTACATGCTGTGACAGTTCATACAATATGCTTGTGTGTCTAGCTGCTTGTCTTGTCACTGGGCACATTTACATGTACAAATAATATCCACAAATAAATTTCAGAGCTTATTGCTCCAGAGTTTTTTGCTCCCAGAAGTGCAGTTAGAACATATGCCCTGGAGCGCCACACATGGACAGTGGTGGTGGATGGGTCATTTTCGACCGGGAGGAATGTGGGCAGTGGGGTTCTGCAGGGCTCGGTCCTCGGGCCCGCACTGTTCAACATCTTCATCAGTGACTTGGACGAGGGAGTAAAAAGTGTAAAGTAAAAAGTACTTGTTGTTCCAAGAGGAGAGGATAAGGAAATGGATGTGCATGTGTCCCCCTCTATGCGGCACTGGTCAGGCCGCAGCTGGAGTACTGCGTCCAGTTCTGGGCGCTGCCCTTCAGGAGGGATGTGGACAATATAGAGAGGGTCCAGAGGAGGGCCACTCGCATGATCGGGGGC
>NW_017728949.1:21467840-21473276 GCF_001723895.1 Crocodylus porosus | reverse complement strand
TGGGGGTCTTTAAGAGGAGGCTAGATGAACACCTTGCTGGGGTCGTTTGACCCCAGTACTTTTTCCTGCCATGACAGGGGATGCCATGACATCGGACTCGATGATCTGCTCAGGTCCCTTCCGACCCTACCAACTATGAAACTATGAAACTACATCTCACTTACCCAGCCTCTGTATGTTCCTCCAAATCCTGCATCTTACTCCTTGCTTCCTTCACCTGCTTTGTGACTTCCTTAAATCTACCTTGTAATCTCCTTGTTTGCCATGTGACTTCTCTCTCTCTCCTCAAATGCCTTCTCAAAACTCACCTCTTCCAGTAGCCTCTCCTTTGGCTTTCTAATCATTACATAGGAAGCAGGGGGTAATATATTTGTTAATATATTTTATTGAATGTACTATTAGGAAAAACAGGTGTTAGGCAAGCATTTGTGAATACCAAGCATATCCAATTCATTTGGCCCTGTATCACAGCTCCACACCCTGGGGCTTCTCATGGGTTGGATGATCCACCTCCTGAGGCAGGATGTCAGCTTGTCAGTGTAGCTGCCAGAGCTGCTGTGTTGGCACCGCTCTGGAGTCCAGAGAATAAATTCTGCTGCTGCTGCTAACCCTGTCACTGGATTTAGTCACCAACAGCAACTAAAGACCCCAAATTTGGTGGCAGGAAAGGGTGTGGAGGAGTGGGAAGTGGCAGTGTTCCCTCCCTGGGATAGAGAAGGGCACAATTTAAACATTTGAGGGCTGCCAGTTAGACAGCCCTTGTGTACCCAGTGCCCTTCCTCAGGGCATTTTGCAGCAGGGCATTCTCTGTCCAAGACCTTGTCTAACATATCTCCCAGCTATATAGTTGGTCCAGTAAGAGAGATTACCAAATAAGCCTCACTTTTCCCATATTCCCTAAGCTATCATGGCTACACTGCAGCCATGATGTGAGTATGGCTGACAGGCTTGGATCCCTTGATTCCAAGTTTTTTAGGGCTATGTAAATGTTTGGCACAAAGTAAATAATTGATATAGTTTCATTTGCCTCCTTTTCCAGGTTGGGGAGCTGAATATGTATGAAGGAATTAGTGTATCTCCTTTCAAAGAGGAGTCTGATGCAGCAAACCTGAAGAGAAGCTGGAAAGAATGTTTGGCAAAGTCTGAATACTACAGCAGGAAAACATCAGTGGAAGAATTTAACAAGCAAAATTATTAGAAGAAGAAGGGGATTGCCATTATTCCCATGAAATTCTCAGTTGGATATAATACAACATATTACCACCAGGTAAACTCAAGGAATGTGGCCATAAAGGTCCCAGACCTCCACCACTCCCAAATAAGAGATCCCTCAAGAGCTTAAAGGAGGAAAGGGTTGAAGAAGGGAAGAGAGGGAGACATCTACGCAGTGACACTTTCAGAATGAATGCCAGCCTGTCCCCTCTGTATGTACTAACATAATCCCTAGGTCAAGCTACCCTCCCTTGGCCTAGAAAAGAACACCAGGTTCCTGATTCTTTACAGGCTACTGATTTCCACCAAAGAATTGTGTAATTTACTGGCAACAACAAGAAATCATGTCCTCCTCTACCAGCTAGTCCTTGTAGGCAAAAGACAGGGCAGGATGCTACCTTAGAGACTAACTGGTGCAGAGAGGCATGAGCTTTCATATGCAGCAGCCTATCAGACTGCAGCCTCAATCCTAGGGTTTAGCCTGTCAGCACAGCTGTTTACTGTGGCCTTCCACCTCATAGCTGGTCACCCAGACTGGTCATGATTGACTGGAAGCCTCCAGTAAAGCCTAACTCTCTGTCCACTCTGTGTCACCAGAGGGGCCGGCCAGGGTTAACTGACCTTCCATTGCTTCCATATAAATCCCTGAACTAGAACAGAAAGTGTCTGGACAGCAGGGCTCAACCTGACCTAAGATTGGTTTGCTCATCCCTCTGGCTTGCTCCTCAGCAACAAGGCTGCTTGACCTCCTGTTTTCTTGATCCAGCTTGCTCCTGGGCCTTTCTCTTTCTTTGATTTCCTGGATTCTTGACTTGGGTTGCTCTTAGACCCCACTCCTGGATCAATCTATTGCCTTCCTGACCCAGTTTGACCTCATTTTCTGTTCATCCACCCTGATCCTGCTTGGCACCTTGATCCCTGAGTGGCTCCAGACCTGACCACCCATGTCCCCATGTAATACAACCTATTTCATCAGAAGTAGATTGTTGCTAGCATCTGACAAAGGAAGCTGTCACCTATGAAAGCTCATGCCTCTTTGAACCAGTTAATCTCTACAGTGCCACCCTACCCTACCTTCTGCCTGACTAACTAACTAGAAATGTCACAGCCAGAAGCTAGATAACAAGTCCTTCACCCAATCTCAAAAGAAAAAAGAAATTTGTATAAATAGCTTGTTGAAATTCTTGCAGAATCCTTATTAACTACAAGCAGCCTAACTAAACATCCTTCACCCAAAATCGGTAACCACAAGAAGCTTAATCATATTAGATCGCTGGAGCACTCCCTCTTCCTCTTTCAACCACATGCTGATTGCTCTACCCTTGAGAAATAAGTTTGGGTCCTTTCTGGTGCTTTCTCCCATTTAAAGGCAGCTACTACATTAGCATCAAGCTTAATGGGTTAAGAAGAATCAACAAGTTTCTGCTATTTTTTTCTTTAGGCTGCAGCTCTGGTGCATATTTATACAGATGGGTCAGTACTAGTGACACATGGTGGAATTGGATTGGGGCAAGGAATTCACACCAAGATATTACAGGTAGGACAAGAATTAACCTTATGAATATACACAGAGATACAGCAGAAAGGTATTGGTGCCATGGCATCAGACCCTATAGGCAAACTCTGGAGACAGCCACAAAATAATCTGATGGAAAAAAGAAAATGCTGTGAGAAGAATTCCTTTCATGTAAGTAATTTCTGTAACATCAGTCCTGTAATTCTGTGTTTCCGATGTAGTTATAAACAATACGCATATGAAACCACTAAGTTTATAGCAAAAAAGTAATTTTGGGACTGACATGGAGTACTGGAAAAGAGAATTGTCAGAATGCAGTGAGGCATTGGTGAGACATTGGAAGCTGAAACAACCATTCTGATGGTTTGGTCAGGCAGAAAGAAATGTGAGATTTTAAGCCCCACAAAAAAAAAAATCTTTGGATTTAAAATCTGTCCCAAAATACTCTACAAGCAACAAAAGCCAAGTTAAAGAGAAGCGTTCCTCCAAGTAAAGATATAGTGCCAAAGTCTCTGTCTCCCTCTATTCATTGTTTTCTTCTAGAAAAATACAAGCAATGAAAAGTAAGTGAAAATGTTCTTTTATTTTACATAACTGTTTCCATAAATAGGCACCCACTTTGCTTGCCAGGCATAAATTATCCAAATTCAGTGGCATTAAATCTAGCTTAAAAGCAGCAAGAAAGCAGTCAGGTTCTCTGGCTTCTTCTTCATGATGGTTTTCATTATATGCAAGTATGCAAAAAGGTCATTTTTATAAGAGAAGACACCAACCAGGATGATCAATTATTGATAAACGCTCCTTTCATGGTGGGAATCCCTGTATACAGGGGGTGGCTGAACAAGGTTTCAGCATATAACATAGTCAATGTAATATTAGAATTCCCATCAAGTTTGGTCTTGTGTATATATGTTATGATAATGCTCTTTTTATTTATTTATTTTTATGACCTAAATCTCTGTCAGAGACAGAGAGAGGTTCTGTCTCTGTCAGGGACCACATATTGTTGTGTTTTACTTTCCTTTCAGATTGCCAGCCTTGAATTAAAGGTGCCATTATCATACGTACATCTTTGTGAAACAAGTACAGCAACTGTGCCTAATGGGCAAGCCACAGCAGGATCAGTTAGCTCAGAAACCAATGGAAAAGCAGTTCAGGTTATATTTATTATGAATTATTTTTATTACTATTATTTCTTTAAATAGCTAACATTGCTATGAGCATTTGCACCTCAATCATTGTTATTTTTATCTATTTCTGAGAGAGCAGGTCGGTACCTTCACCTCAAACTCTCTTTTGCTGGTTTGTGTATAGTGTGAGGCAGGACAAATCACTGAACACCTGCTCACCAGTTTTTCTGTATCAGAACTAAAGATATATCTTTGAGTTATCAAGAGGAATTTATTGGTCTTGGTATCATTGTGAGTAATTAAACACAAGCTGATGTCAAACATTTTCTGTGCATCTTGTGACATGTTTACAGTCAAAATGAAACACCTGTCTCTTCTGATGTACTTTAGGCCTGATTCTGCTCTCACATGACTGTAAACGAGACATGCATTATACATTAAATTCAGCGTAAAAGCAACAAAAGAGCAGAGCCAGGTTTTGTTGGTTTCCGTTATGCACAGGGGTACAAATAGGTCAGTTACATACACCATGGCAGATGCCACTACTGGTCCCTGGTAAGCGCTGCCTTTGTGCTGTCCAGCTGGAAGGCAAGAAAGGTGAGATTAGATGTTCAGGGGCAGGAGCAGAAAGATCATCGTCAGAATGAATCTTTCTCATAGATCAGAGCTCACTGTTGCTGGATTCATCCCTTTGGCTCTATTCATCGTTCTCTATTTGTCCCCTCCCCAGGATGCTTGTCAGATTCTGCGGAAGCGCCTGGAACCCATCATTCAGAAGAATCCTGAAGGCAAATGGGAGGACTGGGTTAGTGCTGCTTGTTTATCTTCCTACAGGCCTGATAACTCCATGGATGAACCAGTGGTATTTAGCCCCAGCCCACAAAGGGAGCTATGTGAAAATGCAGTGCCGGGGGGCAGCTCAGGAAGGAGTTGTGCCTCAGGGGCTTTGCAGGCTGCTCTCCCAGCATGACTGGCCAGGTCCTGAAACCGTCTTTGTGTGAGGTGTCCTTATGCCATTTCTTACATACCCAGTATGGGTCCAAGGCTAGCCAGGTTCTCTATTGGATGGGGATAGGTGCTGGAGTGTTATCTGACTCCAGCAACACAGATGCATCAGCTGTGCAGTATTCATCATCAAAAGTACCTTGTGGAGCAGTAGACTGTACATTATTGGAAAAGAAATGGTAATATCTGAGACAGACTTTCTGCATAGGCATAACCCTGTGAAAATTGTGCTGTTTCAGGCAGCAAAAATAAAACACTCATTAATGGACATATTGTTATATAGTAATGATTCCCAAAGGCTCCAGAGCTGTTATATCCACATGGAGCAACAGCACTTTGAACCTGCCTGTAATATTCTGACCATTGCTAGAGGAAGGCCTCATTAGAGAACTACAATCCAAAATACCTTTCCCCTGGAGGTGGCCTTAGCTGGTTACATCTAGGCAGGGTATTGCTTTTTCCCTTCATCCTTCTTAATGACACTATGGATTTCATAGATTTCATAGATTTCATAGACATTAGGGCTGGAAGGGACCTCGGGAGATCATCGAGTCCAGCCCCCTGCCCAAAGGG
>NW_017728949.1:21394752-21467829 GCF_001723895.1 Crocodylus porosus | reverse complement strand
GAGGTGGCCATGCTCCTGGGCCCCAGAGCCTGAAGAAGGGACAGGCAGCCCCCGCAGCCAAGAGCCAGGGGCTCTGTCTGCATGGAGCCCGGAACCATGGGCTCCGTCTGGGTGGCCGTCTCTGAGGTGCCCAATGGAGGGGCCACAGAGCCCGAGGGGACCCTCGGGGTGCAGCGCGTGCCCATCCATGTCATGCCTCTGGTAGGCTGGCTACGGCTGGGGCTGGCTATGGCTGGGGGGGGTCGCAGGCAGGGTCTCGTGCCCTCCCGCACCCTCCCCCGTGAGAACTCCGCGCTAACTCAAGTGCCTGTTTGCGCAGCCTGTTCACGCGGCTCCGGTCGCGGGGCTCTCTGGGGGGCTGGGCCAAGATACACCTGCCTTCTTGGTTCCCATTACTCCATGTGCAATGAACTTTCTCCCTTCTGGCAGCGTTTCCCAGCATATTACTGGGAGTCTTTGACAAGGGGATTAACTTGTAGTCCTTTCTCTTGTGTCTTCCCATGCCAGGTTAACTGCACTGGCTTTTTTTGCCTTGGCAAGTTCTCAAGTATTTGCCCAATGTGGCAGTACTGAGCACAAAAGCTTCTAAAATCCCACTTGCCTCTTAAACTGAAAGGCAGTTGGTTCTTTACACTAGTTCAGACCTCCAAAGTATTACCAATAATTAGTAGCAGAAATATTTATTTTGTAGTGCCTAAAGTCCCCTGTCATGCTGGGTATTGCACACACATAGAAAAAGAGGTCATCCCTACCATACAGGGCTTACAAGCTAAAGAGCCCTTCCCTGCATGCACTTCTGAAGGGATTTCTTCACCTTATTTCTGTTTGAAATAGACCATAACCGCTGGTCTGTCATGATGATTTCACCTCATTTTCATGCATTAGTTAATCACAGTGATGAAATCACAGGCTGCTTGCAGACATTTAAAAAAACCCCAAAAACACGCTTGACCAGAAGAAGCAGCATGTTACTTCAACCTGACTCTGCTGTATAGAGTGGGCATTTCAGTGGGGATTTTTGGCACTTTTAGCTAAAGCCGATTAATCAGCTATTAGATAAAAGTGCCAAAAAGCCCTACTTAAAGCACCTGATCTTTACAGATGTCAGGTAAGTTGAGTCCAATTAAGGTGCTGCCTTTTCTGGATATGCATGGGGCTCGATGCAGGAATGCACTGAGTTTATAGTGCCTTTTTTTAAATATCTGCAAGCAGCCACAGTCGTTATTTTGGTATCCGAACACATGAATATTTCCTATTCAGTTGTACAGAAAAGCAAGAATGTCTTTGCTAAATGCAATAAAGTTGGTGTGTGATCTAGTTGGGGAAGCAGAGAAATGAAAGTAAGCAGTTTCTGAGCTCTCTTGGACTGACTCCTTTTGTGACCATCAGTAGGTCAGTTAAGCCTGGTGTGTATTAGAAGCCCTACACATTTGTAATTATGCTGAACTAAAACTAACTTATTTACACTGGCACAGTGATTCGGTTTAAACCAGGCTTTGTGCAGTAAGCTGTAGGCAACGCCTTTGAACTAACTCTGCTGTGCCATTCCTCAAAGCAGCAGAAGGAAATGCAAGGCTTTAATTTAGGGCTCTTTCTTTTTCTTTTTATTGTTTTAGCATTAAAAAGTGTATTTTCTTCTTAGAAATGTGGATTTGTGTGAGAATAAATATGTCCATTGCAGATTATGGAAGCTTTCCAGCAAAGTATCAGTCTCTTGGCTACTGGCTTTTTCAAGCAAGAAATGCTATAGAGGCCTTCTGGATCACAGATATGGGCCCTGGTTATGGCCGAGCAAGGATCAAATTCTCCCTATTTACCCTCTTCAATCCTTTTCCTGTCTCTCTTTCCTCCTATGTTAAGGGCCAATGCAACAGAGAGCCCAGTGAAGTGGCTACCTGCTGGGGAGACTACAGACTCCAGTGCTCTTTTTGTTTTCTACTGAAAAGGAGGGGAGTCGCCTCATCATACCATGTTGGTTGGCTCCCACTGTGCCTTCCACACCTCATTAGATGTTTGGTCCCTGTACTTTTTCCCAGCCTCCCACGTCTGCCATGATTGGGCACAAGGAGCCTACAAAGAGCTGTGCTCCATGGCATCCACAAATCTCCCCCAACACAAGCTCCTCTTCTGTCCCCTACATCTCCAGGATCAACAGAAAAGCAACAGCAATGCTGCATTCAGGGTTTTCACCTAGGGAGATGCTGTGAAAGCAGACAACTTCTGCATATTGTTAATCTGCTGCTATGTCATTTACATGGCAATCTGCTCTCCATTTTGGGAGGGAAGAAGTGATACAGATTGAGTGAAGAATGTTATTTAATCCAAAGATAGTATTGTTTCCACCAGAGGCTACGTTACAAATATGAACTGGGAAAAAAGGGAAGACCATGCTTTTCCATATTTTATTTTTGGAGTTGCTTGTTCTGAAGTTGAGACTGACTGTCTGACAGGAGACCACCAGGTAAATAGCAAATGTTCTTCTGTACCCATAAATACAGATGGGTTAGTCTCCCACCAGTGTTTCGCTCATGATAATTTTCTTCCTCATGTTTTCTTTGCTGCAGAGGGAGGAAGGGTATTTGTTAAATGTTCTCTGGAAACTATCAAGCAAAGCTAAATGGCTCTGTCTTCCTTAGTCTCATTTGTTTAACTTCTTATTAGAAGAAAATCTGCTGTTAAGCAGAGATATGAAGGCTGAGAAGTGCAATAGAGCAGCAATAGATAAGAACAGTTAATAATAGAACCAGCTTGTACTATGGCTTTGAAAGTAGTTATTGATGCAGACAAACAGTGCTTTTACTCCAGAGTAATTTTAGCTTTGCTCTGTAGTAAAAGTGGAGCAAAACATGACATACAATTTTACTTCAGTGTAGGTCAGTCCACAGCAAGGTAAGGTTGCCCCTCAAAGTGAGTAGAAACTATAGACTGTTTAAGTTACCACAGTATACCCAGAACGTGCCTGCTCCTGAAGTCAGTTTCATCCCAGAGTAGCAGACGAGCTTCTTAATAAGTTGGCACTGTAATGGCACCTCGTTGCTGGCATCCAGTTTGGGAGAGCTGATTGTTCATCCACCCCTTATTATGCAGTAAATTTACTATGGAATAAAATTCTTGTTACTTAAATCCCTAGTCCAGAGGTGTTAAACATGTGGGCCTTTGGCCAGATCCAGCCCACACAGTTGGGTCATCCGGCCCATGTCCTTGATGGGAGAACTTCTGCTAAGTGGCTGGGTGAGAGCCACGGTGCTGGAGCCCCAGCAGCACCTTGATTTGTTCCTGCAATGGCAGCTAAGCAGCCAGGGTGCCGAGCCTCTTCCTTCAGTGCTGCTGGGGCTCCGGCACTGCTGCTTTTGCCTGGGTGTTTACCAGCCATGCTGGCAACAGCCATGGCATTGGAGCCCCAGTAGCACCATGGGAAGAAGCCCAGCATTGCAGTTTGTTCCCATGGCAGGAGCCATCTAAAGTCTGGGTTGCTGGGCCCCTTCCTGCCAGGTCCCAGACTGGTGAGAGCAAGCACTGCATCCGCTGAATCCATCGTGGGGAGGGGGAGGTCTGTGGGCACAATCCAGCCCATGAGGCTGGTCATGAACAATTCCTCTGGCCCATGGACCAGCCTTGTACAACTCATCCAGCCCACAAGGCCCAATGAATTTGACATCCCTGCCCTAGTTCATAGGCTCTTGAAGCAGCACAAAGCATTACTATAGAAAATGGAGTGATGAAGAGGGGCCTCAGGCCAGGAGCAGCTACAAAGTCAAAGGAGAAAACAGAGTTACTTACCATTAACTGGAGTTTTTTGAGATCAGTGTTTACATATACATTCAGATCCCTTCCTCTTCTTCTTCTGCTGAGTCAAGTATTATAGGACTCTCTGGCTGAGAGGAAACTTTGAAGCAAGAAGTATGTATCACCCTTTATCCCCACAGCTTGAAATCACTAGGAAAAGCAGGCAAGCATATGTTCTAGGCATAAAATTCTCTGATTAAATCAGGGTTTATGAAATGGACCCATAAGTAAGAATGAATCACGCGTTTGGAAAAATTGCAGCTGCTGATATGTAACTTTGATTTTTTTGTTATTGTTTGTAGAATATGTACTCATGACAGTTTATATTGACTGAACAGAATATCAGAACAGACATTGTCATGGATGCTTATTTCAGCATAAATCCAGCTGTAGATATAAGACAGGTATGTTTGAATACTTTTATATTTGCTTTTTACTCTGAATATTAGTGACAGCTCCTATCTTCACTTAGAAGGATTTTCCATTGAGAAGCTAATCAAATGCTTATTACCCATGTCATAGTTTGAAATCCACCAACTGATGAAAGTATATGTGTGTGTGTTTATATCTGCATATGCATTCTGTATGCATGTATAGATATAGATAAAACTGGGTACATATCTATATAGCAATAGAAAGATAGATGTTCTTTAATTTGCATTCAGTTTTATCCTCCAGTTCTGAAAGTTGATGCCATTCTTTTCAGAATTCAAGTGTTACAAAAACACTAGACCTCAATAGCCCTCATCTTTAAAGTTCAACTTTGTGACTTTGTGTTACAGATTCAAAAATTTGTACATGAGACCAAATTTAGTGATAACAAAAGCAGAGCAGTGGTATATGCTGTTTGGTATAAATGGAAAAAGTACTGTGTAAACAGAAAAGTAGCGTGAACAAGATGTGCTGTTTTATTTGCAGATTTAAAGGAAATAGTTTTTCCCCCGTATCTTCCTTATGTCCCCTTTATAAATAAGTTACACTTGTTATTCACTCCCAAGAATTGTTTAGTTAGTTCAAATAACTTTCTTCAGCCCACTAACTCCAAATCTCCAAATTTCTCTTCACTTGAACCACTTGAACCACAGATGCAACCACTGACTTAGGCCTGGTCATTTCCACAAGTTACAAGTCCCTGCCACAGATTTTAATTAAGCCTGTTTCAAGTTTGCTTCCAACCTATGAATTAAGAGCATGTGACCATTTCTCTAGAAAAAGATTTATCTTCCACCCACACTTCCTTTCTCTAGATGTGTTAAATCAAAAACACTATAGATTTGAGGGATAGTATTCCTCTTTGCAGTCCTGTGAGGAAAGCTGCTGACATCGGTGAGGCAGTTTCTGGTCTTAGTTGCACCACTATAGATCTGAAATAATTCTGATAACTTCAGTAATGTTATTCTTGATTAACCCTGATACGAAACAGAGAAGACTGTGACCGTATACAATTCTTTGTGTGAATAAAAGGAGGCCACCTTAGTCCCCCACTAGTCCTGCTTTGGTTTAACAATTGCTTTTGGGCCAGTTACCACAGAGGGGAGGGCATCAGTTAATGTGTGGATCTAAACTGACAAATGTGAAGCTCCTCACTGTAACACGTGGTGCTTTCACAGAAAGTACCATGACTTACAGCACCCCCCACCTCCCCACCCAACAGATACTCACTGTTTGGGAGGTGGGGAGAGAGGGGGGATCGAGCTCCACTTCGCAGGCAGTCCAGATGAGAGAGGCTGCGTGTCTGCAGCCTCCCTCCCTTAGCCGTGCCCCACGCCCCCAACTTCAATGGTGTCTGCAGGATGGGAAGGGAGATGGGGGAGGGGAGGGAGCTCCAGTCTGGGGTTTTCCCAGCCTGCTCTAAGGGGAAGTGGATTGGAGCCTCCCACCACCAGCCCAGCCTTGCTTGCACTCAGGGACAAACAGAAATTATGAAGGTGCTCTGCTTTGGAGCTCCTTTATATGAACCCTCATTAAATGAAGATTAATTTCTCACACAATCAGGGACTTTGCAGCTGTGCACTTTTGTCAGGAAATGGCTATAGAGCATGTTCAAGGGGTCAATTGCATGACAAATATCACTTCTGTCAGTGCCCTAAATGTTCAATTTCCTACATGTTTTTATAATATTAAATGCATGAGACTACTTTTCCATTTTTCCATTCTTTTCAGATTGAAGGTGGCTTCATTCAGGGGGTAAGACTCTATACAATGGAAGAAATACAATTTTCCCCAGAAGGAGAGCAGTACACTCTGGGCCCTGATACATATATAATTCCTGCTGTCTGTGACATCCCTGAGCTGTTCAATGTTTACTTGCTGCCAACCACAAAAAACCCACTTGCCATCTACTTTTCCAAGGTAAGTGAGCCATGTAATGGGTTGTATAGAGCTCTACTGCAAGATCGTTATAGCCACTTATAGTTACTTATGCCTGTCTGGTGAGCACATTTCCAAGAGTTTGTTCCACTTGCAGTGCTATATTGACATTCAGAGAAATCCCTTTTCCTTAAAATGGGAAACATCACTCTCCAGTCATACCTCTACAAGTGGAAGGACCTATGGGCATGCACTGTCAATAAGAAAAAGGATCATTTACAGTTAGCTGAATATTGGCGGGGGGGAGGTGGTATGTGCATGCAAGTGTGTGAGTACTAGAAGTAGCTTGTCCTGAAGGGTAGAATGACTCCCTAATGTCATTTTATTTCCTTCTTAGAAGGAGCTTGCCCTGAAGAGCTTAAGGCTAAACAGACAAACTGACAAAAGGGAGAGAGAGGGAGAATTGATATTCGCAGTAAAGAGGTGAAGAACTGAGGCAGGCGGATATTTGCCAGGTGTCATATAAGAGGCTTGTGACAGCTCGCTGTAGGAACTGAATCCACTGTGCCCATTAGGTTAACTACAGAGAAAGTTTTTCCTGTCATTCCTATTTCAAGGATGTATTCACACCTGTGCAGATTCAACACAAGGCTCCTGCACCAGTTCTGCCCTCAGAGTAGAAGTAACTGGAACTGTAGTGGGGTACAGGCCTCTGACTGATGAGAGAAATTCCCACTACCTGGCCTAATGTCTAAAGTAACTACACTAGAGGGGTGCCCGTACATGTGCTCCAACATTTTCTACTTACACGTTCTACTATTAATCAATTAATTGAGTCTGCTGGAATGTTTTAACTAGAATGCTCCAGCATGCCTCACCGTCACATGTATTAAGCATCCTGCATTTCAAAATGGCCACAGGGGCACTTTAGCTAAAACTCATTGAATAAGCTTTAATTAAAGCACCCCCACAGCCATTTTGAAATGCAGGACACTTAATATGCGTGATACTGCACTGTCTTATTTGGGGCGGTTGTCTGGGAACTGCTCTAATTAAACTCCTACCACCACCCTGGATCACATATATAGACACCCAAGGAGTGGAAATTTCCAGAAGGAAGTCTATGTTGGATGTCCATGGAAAAGATTCTTGAGGAAGGAAAACTCCCACTTCTTAGAGACTTAGCAGTGTATAACTGATCCCAGAGATCCTAACACTTTTCACTCATATAACAGGCGATCCATTTGTAGTTATTTTGTACATAGTGAAGCTGTGTTTATACTGTAAGTCCTGAGTTGTTTCATTATGTTAGTGTTACCCTTGCAGTCCCAGAATGAACCTTTGCTTATGATCAGCTGGAAGAAATAATAACAATAACAAAAATAATAATAAAGATTCTCCTATGGGCCAAATCCTAGTCTTCAGTTCCTCCCTGGCCTGGACCTACTGAGAGGTCTGAACAGATACATTGGTCATCTTAAAGATTTGGGTCAGATTTTGGGCTAGTGTTAATTAGCATAGTTCAACTGGCTTCAGCAGAGCTATACTAATATATGACAGCTAGAGATCTGGGCTTTTATCGGCTGTATCTAACTCATCTCTCTCTATCTCAGGGCATTGGTGAGGCTGGTGTATTCTTGGGAAGCTCTGTGTTCTTTGCTTTAAGGGATGCAGTGGCTGCTGTGAGGAAGGAAAGAGGATTACCGGAGACCTTCACACTGAACAGCCCTCTGACTGCTGAGCAGATTCCAATGGCCTGTGCTGATGACTTCACTAAGATGGTAATGAAGTTTTTTATGAATCCTTGGAAACATTTCTGGTTTAGCCACATCCTCCTCATATTTCCCATCTTGTTGGTTCTGAATTAATCTGCATTTTGACTTGTCACATGAAATGCTTATTGAGCTGCATCTCTTGTACATATCACATGACAGCCACTGAAATTTTGTATTTTATTTAATCAACAATACCATGCTTTATATATCTTTTGCCAGCACAAAATATAGCTAGAGATGAACATTCAGCATACAGGGGTTCGGCTGAATCAAGCTCTGAATCTAACATGAATATCTGTTCAGTTTCTTCAGCAATAATGACTTGAACATACATATTCTCTTGCATGTAGAGGAACCCAAATACACTTTGCAAATTATGGCCTGACTTTCTCCCTAATGTCATTTTATTTCCTTCTTAGTATTAGGCCAAGAATGAACATGGCCTTGAACAATTATTTACACCTACACTAACTTTTAAATAATTGCTAGGTATAATTTAAGGTGTTGTAAAATCCTGAATGAGCTAGATGCTGGTTACCCCAGGGCTTAGTGGTTTCATGCACTGAAAACATGTACTAGCTTTATAGCTGGTTGTTATCAAGCTTTAATTTGCATATGTAAGAAAGTCTCCCAGCTGCAGGGATGTACTGTGCCCAGTGTGAACACAGATCCCCAGGGCTCAGGGGTGTGTGAAACCCCTGGGCCCAGGGCTTAGAGGTTTTCTGCATCCCCAAGCCCCAGGGATCACAGCTGCCTCGATCCCCTGGCCCAAGGGTTTCACTAGTAAAGATATTAGGGAATTGCACAGGAGATGTTTGTAGATCAAAAAAGTAACCAAATCCTCCTCTGTCAGGGTAAATTGCAGCTGGCAGGGGGGGAATTGGGACAGGAGATGCATGGAGATATATAGCTCATGGCTGAACTGAGGTGCTGGCAGAGTGTCATTGTTCCACCAAGAGGGTCCCTGCATCAGGCCAAAATGTCAATATAAAGGAGTGTGTTGGGGGCAGGCTTTCTCAGGCAGACTTTGCATCCCAAAATCCTTGCTTTGAAGACTTGGAAGGGCAGCAGTTCATAAGTGATGTTGGTAGCACCAGTAAGTACCTGGAATCACTGAGCTCCCCTCTTGTAGAAACACAGCTTTCTGCCAGTTCTAGAGGATTTACTTAGCCACTTACAAAGAAAGGATTTTCTGGTGCTTGAAATGCCCTATCTTTGATTTCATCAGTATGGCCAACTATGTGTTCTGTGAACTTCTGAGAACTCAAATAGATAAGTAGAGGCCTAGCTTTCAAGTAGTTGACGTGGGTGGGCAGGATAAACTTGGTGCTGCCATGAGCCAGTGGAACCTTGTGTTTGCCTCATGCTCCCCCCTGCACCTCCATAATTTTTTGCTGACATGCCAACATCCAGTTCTGCCCCACACTTTCAATCATTCACATGGGAGGAAGATTGTGGCCAGGCATCTAAAGAGAAACCCTGGTATTATCCCAGGGAGCTGTCTAGGGAGTCTAAACAGTTTCCAGCTCCAAGAACGCTCCTAAAATTATGGGATTTCCCTGCAGCTGTTATGACCTCTATGATTTAATTGCTACAGCTCCACAGCTAGTCAACACCCCCTCACATGATTGAGTAGTAACTACCACCCATTCCTCTCCCTATTTTGGGCCCCCTGGACACACAAGCTCATCTGTGAGAAAGGCAAGAGCTTGTCTCGTTTACTGGAATTTGAATTTGATGAACTAAGTGGTTATAAATAACCCAGAGGCTCCTTAGAGTCACACCAATCTTTTAATCCATGTACAAGAGGAAGAAGTGTGGATTAGCATGTATAGTGGCATCTACAGGGCTAGGAAACTTACTTAGGGAATACACATCTTGGAATTACAGTGGGTTCTCTTTTTCATAATGGTGCCATACTTAACAATATCATGTTTTTGTTTGTTTTTCCCTTTCATATTCCCAAAGATAAGCCTGGAACCTACAAACCTTGCGCTATTGAAATAGTCTAATACTGTTTCCCAGATTCTGAAGTAATTATGCGATAGTTTTAGTCACTTTCCAATTGTAAAGCGTTCTAAGCTTAATAGTAAATTAACTAATTTAAAATCTATTCACTGATGCACAGAGTGTCTGTAAGACTGGATATTATCTATAGCTCTTATTGTATTGCCAACATGATGGTGGCTCTTACATCCCATCATGTAACTCACATTCAGTTCAAATATTTAGAGACAAAATAACTACATTATATCTTTACAAATATCTTTGTATTACTATTAATGTAGAATTTGCTCAGGCCACTTCTTGATAAACTTTGCCAAGTGACCATTTTTCTTGATAAATTGCTAGTGCCTGTTGCATAAGGTTATGAGGGTGAGAACTAGCTAACAGGTCTTCTTTTTGTGTTACTAATTTGAGGTTAAAATGTTCCTAAAGTGGAGTTATTATTGGATCTTTCACTTTATTATATTTATGGGCATCTGAGACAATTTTAGAATTAGGTACCACAGCAATCCAAGCCATGGAAAAGGATATGGATTTGAATTTAAGAAGCAAGAATGTAAACAACATGAAAAAAGCTAGGAAGTGGCATTTTTGTTAGTTGTTTTTTAGTTCTGATGTCTGCATTTGTTTTAAAATATTTTCAATAAAAAGACATTTAAAGAAAGAATATCTATTTCAGGGGGTTTCACTGGAGTGCTAGAAAAGGGGGTCCCTCTAGTTCTTTTATAACATTGTGCTTATGCAGGCCATAGTTCTAAGAAAAAATAATACATATGCCAGGAATAATGTAGTTGGGAATGAAACTGAAAATATTTTATTTTCTTCCTTTTGCTTAATTTAATCTCTGGACTCCTTTAAGAGACATTTGGATGTTTATCTTGCTCAGATCCTTTGACCCCAGCTGACTTCCTGCCCCTGGGGCAGGAGGCTGGACGCATTGATCTTCCGAAGTCCCTTTGAGCCCTAATGTCTATGAAATCTATGAAATTTTCACCCAATCTGGCCACAGAAAGCAGTCTATAGCTGTGACCAAACACAAGTGCATGACTGCAGATCACTTCAAAAATGGCCAGTTGGGTGAACTCTGAACCCTCATTGCATGATGGGTCAGATGAAAACATTTCAAAACAGAATGTCTTCTGCATAGGCAGCAGAAGAGGGGGCTAATGGGGCTTAGCCCCACTAAGCTTCGGGCTTAGTGGGGGCTTCCAGCAGGTGCAGCAGGGGTGAGGTGGGGGGAAGGGCAGGCATTGCTCAGCTGGCAGCGTGGACTGAGCCATGAGTGGCTTATTTGGGGGGCACAGCTTGTGCTGTTATGTGCACCCCAGAAGGCATGGGGGGCACATGCCCCCAGTAAGCTCAGGGCAGGGCAGGATACTGCTGCAGGCCAGGGCCAGGGCTACGCTGGCCTCTTCCCAGTGAGGGGGGGCCATGCTATACTGGGGGCACTGGGAGGGAGATTATGAGGGGGGGGGGCACTCCCAGTAGTCTGGCCATGCAGTCCAGGGGTCAGGGCCCAACAGTGAGGTTTGAAAGAAACCCAGATGTGTGACACCTGGGTGGGTAGAAACACAGAATGTTACACCCCTGCATAACCCAATTGATTTTCTTATGGTCACAATCCCCTTCCCATAACAGTAAATAGCAACACAGCTCTAACTATGATCCACCACTAGATGGTGGAGGTGAGGCTTCTGCTGCTCCAGGGAAAATGGCCTCCTTTAATCGTTCCTGGGAACACAGCAAAACAGGATCTGAACAGCTGCTGCAGGCACTAAGCTCCATTTCTTTGCTTTATTGGCAAATTGTTCTCTTATGCAGTTTCCTTCTAGAAATGCACTTACTGCAAACACTGATAATTAAGTGTCCCCTCACACATCCATGCTGGTTTGTTTTCTCTCAGCCTACTCCCTCTTGGGACCGTCTCCCCCTTCCAGCACATCCACCTGGAGACAGGAGTTTCCCATTGCAGGTCTCTGACTCTGTGGCTCGAGCCTTCTCAGTTTGGATTGCACCCCAGCATCTCAGTCAGACACAACTAATAGCCTGGTCATTAACCCTTTAAGGGCTCAACTGCTTTTTCCAGCCCCAGCAAGCCTACTAGCCTTGCTTACCAACCCCTCTCCACCCTTTCCCTGGCACCTGTGTCCTTGGTTGCACAGCCCCAAACCCAGTGGGGAGTCAGCATCTCATGGGATGACAAGGCTCTCCCCTGTTTTGATGCCTGCTCCCTGGGCAAGTATCAGCTTGGTCTCCCCTAGCTTCGGCTGATTTTTTTATTAGGCTAAATGCATGGTTGATCTAGACACAGGCAAACTTTTTGGGTATTGAAATAGGCTTGAGGAAGTGATACCCAATGGCTTGCCAGTGTCTATCCTAACCATGCAACTGCTTCAATAAAAGAAGTCACCCACAAGAAACCTTGTATCTCTCAGATTATTTAAATCACTTTGCTCTAACTTAGTCTACCTTGGTGTGGACATTCTTACCTGAAGAAAGGCCCTGAAGATGAAGTCAAACAGGGATGAGATGGATTCCAGAGAGCAAGAAAATCTTGTGATTCAGGAGGCTTCTTGAAGCCCTCTGCTCTGCAAGGAAGAGAGTGGTGTTAAGGAAGTCTCTCATCATACAATAGAACAAGTGCCTTGTGTTGGGGTGGTCAGTGACATGGAGAGGACTAGTTTGTATGACTCGGGAGACACTGACTAAATAAGATGTTAGTTCTTAGGCTCTATAACAATCTTCTGAAAAGATGACTGCTGTTCTAAAAAGGTTTCTCCAAATCTGAGTGGAACAAACTGGCCATGCCGACAGGTAATCTGCACCCAATGGGATACTGAATGCATCAATTCTTAACAACCTGTAAAATGAGAACCTGGCTAAAGCAGATAGATATTCTTTCTTCCCAATCTCTTTTGTTTAATGAAGGATGTTGGGAACAGAGACCAAGAATGGTTAATATCATCAAAACTAAACTGGGAGGTGACAAGCTATATGGATATAGCCAGGCAGATGTCCAGATTTTACAGACAGGGGAGAATGGGCAATATCACAAGCAAGCTCCCTTCTGTATCGAACTCTTAATGGTAAGCCTCCCTTTCTTTGTGCAGGTGTTTCTGCAACTTTTGCAGTAAAACTGTTCAACTTGTGGATAAATAAGTAAGATATTAGTGCAGTAGTTGCTAGTATCTGTAAAGTCAGTATAGATAATAGACTAATGGTAAGTAAATTGCATGGACTACTACGTACAACACTAGATAGGTCATAAGCACCATAGGCAAATCAAATTTGGCAACTCCTTACAGTGCTTGGATGCGCTAATACAGGGCTGTCCAGCGCCTAAGTGACCGGGGGCCACACGTCACATGGGCTGCACAAGAATGAGCTGTGGCCCCCTTGGGCCTCATGACATGAATAAAACCCTGTACTGTACTGCACACCCACCCCCCTCCACCACTGCACTGTGTGCCTTCCTGGCCATCTCCACTGCATCATACATCACGTCTGCTCCCAACCACTGCACGGCATGTCCACAGGGCCCTGGCCTCACTCTCAGTTGCCTGTGCCCGCCTCACCCTGCCCCCTTTGCTTTCAATTGTATTTTTCTTACCTTCCTGATCAGATGGCATTAACCAACCTAATCAAAACTCCAAGGAGTGCCACATGACATTCCAATAAGCCGAGTGGCTTTATCCAAACTACACCACCAACTGCAGCCAGGAAATGTGAACAAGTACCCAGGAAATGTAAAAAGCTTGCAAAGAGCTCTACAGAAGATTTGTGGGGAAGAAATATTTTAACAGTGCACACTGGTTTGCAAGCACAGTTTGAGCTGTAACAAAATCTGATATAAAGCCCCCTGAAGTTTTTAATCTCACATATTGCATAACACAACATCTTGTCAACAAAGAGATTAAAGAAATCAGCCAGCAGTTACACCGGCTTTTTCTATTCGCTTATTTGATCAGATCACCTTTCCTCCTTCCCTCTCCCACTTTTGCAATCACATAATGTCCCTCTGGCAACCACACCAATTTTCTACAGGGAAAATAAAACCAAGTTATCTACAGGAAAAAAGAATTCTGTCTTTTTGCTCAGCATTTGAGCAGTGCTCAGCACAGTGGGATCCTGGTCTATGACTAGGACTCACGTTTAAGCACAATACAAATAATAAATAATTGTCCCTAATACAAGCAAGGACTTCATTTTCAGGTGTCCAGCACTTGTGGAACACCTGCAGCTCCTGCCAAAGCTGGGCAGAGTGGGAGGTGCTCCCTTGTTGCGGGGAGGGGGAGTTAATCACACTGTGTGCTCTTCTCAGCTCCTATGCTTTTTGCTCTTCTTCCCTGCACGTGGTCTCTGCTACTTGCTCCACATGATCTCTTGGCCATATTGCTTGATACCTCTGTTGCTTTCTGCCCTGAACATTCCCACCTTGATGATGGCTCCAGTCCCATTGAGAAAATCCTTTTTCTGCAGCAAAGAACCTGAATAACTGTAGAAGCAGCTGAAAACATGAGGATCTAGAACTTCACAACCACAGGCAGGTCTCTGCAGCAAACACATGGCCTGTATCAGACAGCAAGAAAGAAACACAAATGAGTGTAATTATTCTGATCAACCATGCTGGTTTGCAGTGGTGATAACTAAAGATGCCAGTTCAACATTTTAAATGTTTACTCAACTTAAGCAAATCCTTTATTTATACCTTGGGCTGTTTTTGGTCTTCTGTTTTAAAGAATATAAGACATATAATCCTTTAAAAGCAGATAAGGAAAGATGGTTGCATGTTCAAACAAGATCTGCCCTAAGTTGTTGTGTTAGAGAAAAATTGGATTGTAACCTGAAGCCATTTCTCAACTTATTATTAATAACAAACAATTGGATTGAAAAAAAAGTAGAAAAGGAACCACTGGAGGGAAGGGAGGGATGTCTGACTAGATGGCCTATGCGTTAATTGTCAGTAACAGTGAAGAGTCTGTAGCTTAGGCTGTTTATTATTGGTTTGGAAGTGGGCAGTGAAAACTGACATTGCAAATCTGCTGCCAGCACAGGGTTATTTCTCAAGGCAGACCTAGCAAAATAAGGCTAATTGGCAATGCAGTCACATACTGAATTGCCCCTACCCAAATACAAGGGACTGCACTTTGGAAAGAAAGATATACAGAGTTTATCTATACTAAGCAGTGCTGAAGTCATTGTAACCTGGACGAGGGAGCGGGGCACAAAACCTGAGAAGGTCTGTAAAAAACCCAATACACACACTTGGGGAAGAGGTGAAATTTAGAGCAGAAACTCCATGGGAATAATTCAGAAAAATATTAAGTCCCACTTGGAATCAGTAACAAGGACCATCTCTGTGAGCACTGTGTTCTTGAAGGCATCATGGACAGAGCAGATGAAGAAAAAGTCAGGAGAAGCTAGAAACACCCTTGGAAGAAAAGATTCTGTAGAAGGGAAGCTTCATGACGTTTGAGTTTAGAAAAGCCTGTACCCAAATCCTCATCTAGTCTTACACCAGAGGTAGGTGTTTATAAACACTGAATTCTGTGCCTCATTTTCAGAGTTTAACCTAAGGACCCTGACTTTTCTTTCTTGGATTGAGGATTTTTTAATTAATTAATTTCTTTTTTACTGAGCAAAGGTGTAGCTTCTGGGCAGATTTCCCAGGATCCACTGGGACATCCCATTGTGCACCAGGCTGGTACTGAATGTGGCACTAGCAAAGCTCTTCATTGTGATGATATGCTTGCAGTAGACAAAAAGCTTTTTTTGGCTGGGGTCACTAGTTCCAGAGCATATGCATGTAAAGACTGTGAGGAAAAAAGCATTACCATGAAAGCTGAGATTTTCAGAGCACTGCCAGGAATTTAGATGCACAAGTTTCTCACATGGTTTTGATTTTCTCAGAAGACAGGGTAGATATGCACCTCTATAGATTAACTAATAAGATATATAGAGACAGAGCCCAAGTTTTCATGAACCCAGTTTCACTTCATCAGATGCAAGGAAAGGACAGCATTGAGCAGTGTATAAAGGGGAATGAGTGATTAGAATACAGTATGTGGAAAAGCAGAAGGGAGGAGGGAAAAGAGGGTGTGCTGTAAAGGGCAGCCAGGCAACAGGTGCCTATACATGAGCAGGGAGTCTGCTCCGACGCACTGTAATTCCAGCGCATCGGGGCAGAATCTGCTGGAGCATGGGAATTACTACGCTACAGGAGCCTCCCACATCTCGTGCATCAGCATCCCCACACTTCAAAATGGTGGCAGGGGCACTTTACATAAAGCTTGTTCAATGAGCTTTAGATAAAGCGCCCCAGCCGCAGTTTTGAAGCACAGGGATGCTGATACACGAGACACTCCAAGCACTCTAATTAAAATGGCCTTAATTAAAGCACCCCCCCACCCACTCCCAGAGCATGTGTATAAACATGCAAACAGCTCATAGGAACAAACAGTGTCACAAAAGCTAATCCAACTAATATATGAATCCAAAGTCTCTTCCTTCTTGCTTTTCACTGTTTTATCTCCTTCAGCGGAGATAGTGCTTGCTTACTTCTCACCCTCTGTTTATTTTTTTTCTTTATTATAGTGACAAATGATTGAACAGTATCTTTTAGTAAAGGTCAAGGGACAAATTCTGTTGCACCGGTTTGACCCCACTGAAGTCCATGATGTAAAAGGGCAGGTCTTGACCAATACTTTTCATTCATGTTTAGTTAGCTAGCTCTTAAAGAAGGGCCTTCCACAGTAAAGAACAAGGAGCTTTCATATTTAAGGATGAAAGTCTAGTCCCTTTCTGAAATTACTGTTTTTTCTGACTCATCTGCCCAAACAACAACTCCAGGAAAGCAGCACTTCACAATTCCCTATCTGGGAACTCTGGTGTAATCAAGGTGCACTAAGATGAAAGGACTCTTAATCTCCTCTCTGCCTTACTTAACTAAATAAATATATAAGTAAAATATTCACAAAGGCCTTCATAGGCTGCATGTTGACGTCTGCCAAATCCCACTGGCCAGAGAGACACTTTTCCTTCTAACTTGTACATTAGAGAGATGCTTTGTCTGGGGGTCACCTGGGCACTCATCTTTCCATTACAGCAGTCATTGGTGGGTTGCATGCCAGGCGTACATGCTCTCCTGATGATGCAGACACTAGTTCACATACCTGAGGAAGCGAAGGAACACATGGAAAAGCCCATAGTGCCCATTCCCATCTTAACCAGGTCAGTCATTCAAGACTACCTTAGCAATCTCTCCAGTCCCACACAGATCAGATTTCTGCTGTGTCAGGAGGAGTGAATGAACAATTGTCAGGCCACCTTTTAGGCAGCAATCTAACCAATTAATAACCTAAGCATGCGTCATTCCCTCCTGCTTTAGGAGACTATCCAGCACAGTTAATTAGACACAAGCTAGAACAAGGAAATGTTGATGAAGCATTTGCAACTGTTGGGCAAATATGCGTAAACAGAAATATCTCCCTGGGAGAAGGAATGGAGAGGGGACCTTTTGTCCTGGGACCCTACAGAGGTAGAGTCCATTGTCCTGCCGTAAGTACCTGTGAGTATGCAAGAGACAATGTTCTGATACTATTGCCTCCCCAACTATGCTGTGTACCTCTGTAAGATTATTCCCCCCTCATTCAAGTTAACTGCCAGTCATTGTAGGATCAAGGCACTCAGTCTATATGTTGACATACTTGAAGGCAAACTGTGGAGGCCATTTGGCCTCTCCACAGTCCTGAGAGTTGTCACCAATCCATCATGTGGTGCTTTCTGCAAGTGGGCCATGCTCATGGCAGTATCATAGTCCCCCAAGTAGTGCCTCACTGGAGCCAGGAGCTTTGCCTGTGGATTATAGTGGCCAGGGCAATGACTTGCTTGGTTCTGCCACTAGTCATCTCCAGGTAGCCCCTGGAGATTGGATCCCAGCTGGAATGGTCAGTAGCCAAGGAAGGACTGGAATTCATGTCCTCACCTCACCTGAGTCAGTTGATGCTTTCAGCTTTGCTTGGCTGTTTTCAGCGACTATCGGAAATATGGGGAAAAGTCACTCCAGCACAGCATGCCAAGAGCCTGCTTGCAGCTTTCTAGCAGTAGAGTACAACTTGTTCAAACATCACTGTGCAACTGCAAAGAACATTAATACTGCATAACCTAATAATTGTAATGCAACATAAGGCTATTGTTAGACATTTGTCTTTCCCACATGTTAACTGCTCTTAGGACAGGGGGTCTATGCATTAAGGCAGAAAAAGACAAGCTAAGTTCCCTCTGAGCATCTCAAAGTTATGCTTCTTTAGGCAAGGATTATCTCGAGGTGAGATTAAGCAGTTTGTGTTACAATAATGTCAGTCTGCTCCACGGAGCCAATAACAGCAATTTGCAGTCCTCCAGTATCCTAGGATGCACTGCTGCCAGCCCCTTCCCCATCCCCCTCCCCCCCTCCCCTAGACAGTTTGTTATCTAGAATTCTACTTTCCCAGATTGACAGAGGCCCAGGAAGAGCCAGACAGCCTCAAGTTAGTGGGGAGCCGTGGTGGAGGGATGCTGCTGGGGAGTCACAGGGTGAGCAGGGAGCTGCTAAGGACCTGGGGGGAGGGGGCAGGGGTTAACAAGAAGCCACTAGACAGCAGGAGAGCTGGGGAGCCACGGGGCAAACCTGGCAGCTCCTAGCCATGCCCCTGCTCACCAGCCCTCTAGTGGCAAGCCAGAGCTGTGTATGTTAGAGAGGGTATTGTCATTGCTTAACACGGGACTGCTCACAGCATGTGTTAACTTTACAACAGCCTAACTTATCTTAGCGTTAGCACCCCTGAATTGTAATGTGTAAAAACACCTGTTCTACAAGGCCCTGCATTTCCATATCCCATGTATGCCCTGTGATCATCAAGCTGTTTTGGGATAGGACTCAGACTTTCCAGTTGCAGCTGCTCCATTTTGCATAAAAAATTATTCATTGGAACATCCTGAACTTCAGTCTCCATCCCAGAAAATTACCCTAGCCACTGTAAAGTAAGTCACCTTATGGACCAGTGCTAATTTAATTATTGGAAAAAATTGAATAGTTCCAATAGGAGAAATGGAGAAAGAGAAAGGGACAGACCTAGCATGTGCCTTCCCCACTGAGTTATTGGCTTTTCTTAGCGGGGATGCTTCTCTCTTTGTCTCTCATTCTGCTCAGCAAATGAGATCTGAGAAGACTTTTCCAGAGGTAGGTTAAGAAAAACCAATTCATCTCCACCCTTCACTGATGAAAACTCCCAACCAGTTCTAGATTGGAATGACCTATCACTAGTGGCAGCTGACAATCAGCCCCTGGCTGCAGGGACTTGCAGCAGTTAAGGCAAATAAAACAGAAAGGCCTCATACTCATTTTAATTAGCTAGCACAGCAGGCAGGTTAGCAGCCAAATAGAAATGGCAATCCCTGCCTTGAGACACTTGCCATATTAATACAGAGCTCACTTGCCATATTAATACAGAGCTCAGTGATGCCAGTCTGTGATTTTGCTGCATGTTACTCTGCCCTAACCTTGCTAGGAATTAGATTGTCCTGAACCATGCAGCCCTCCGTTTGTTGTTAAAGTAAATGGCTCAGTTGGTTTGCTGCATCATTGTTTCATCTCTAGTTGCCCATAAACCAGTGGTCAAATACTGTATCTGTGACCAAAGTGTGGCTATAGACCGGTCATTTCTACACCTGCAATTAAAATGTGATTTCTAAATTACATGTGTAACATTCTTCCTAAATGGACAACAGTAACAAGGGTCAAGTTCAATTTAAGAGTTTTACACAAATTTAATCCAGACTTGACCCCCCCACACCCAGAAACCTAGGAAAGTAAATTCTGCCTAAGTGTTGCAATGCAAACAAATCCCCCACTTGCAAGCAATATAACAAGGTTTAGTAAAAGGGGAAGGAAAATGGGATAATATACAGACTTGGGAAACCCTTGATAATCAGTAGCCCACTTCAACCAACTATCAGTTTATCACAGTCAGTATGTGCAGAGTTCTCTCCTAGTTCCCCACAAGATGATCTTAGTAGCTAGTGTAGCTACTAATCCAAGTCTTCCCCTTCCTCACCACCACTCTTTAAAATCCAGCAGCCACAGGTTTCTGCCTGACTCACTAGGACCCCAAGGATTTCAATTCTTTAGAAACAAGTGGACAACAGGTCCCAATGTGAACTCACTAGAAGAATTTGTACCTCACCAGTACTTCTCCCTGCAAGGCTAAATGGTAAAGTACAACACCATCCCCCTAGAACTTGAAACTTTCCCTTAACCTCTCTTTGCACTCCTGAGCTGAGGGTCCCTTCACCCGAGAGCCCCACACGAGTCATGGTGAATGCTGACCCCTCAATGGCTTTTACCTAATTTTCTTTTACGGCATCAGTGCCCTTGTAACCATTCCAGTTTTAGAAAGCAAGGCCAGTGCGCACAAACCCTGTTCACTTGGCACCTATATTCAAACTGTTAAAAAACAGTTAAAACATATGATCACAGTCAGAACAAACACAGAAGAGTTTCTCACTCCTTCAAGCATGCATACTAATAGAGTGATGCTGACAAAGGACACAGTCCCCAGTAATCAGATCATTCTCACTACTGGGTATGCATCTGTTTCTAAATGCATGGTTTCTGTATTCTGGATGGACACATAACTTCCTTCGTTGTACTGGGGTGTTATTTCTTTGCTTCCATATATCTTAAGGAATTCAGTAAATCACATTACCCATGAATGAATTTGCCATATTCATCTTCTGTCTGCCTTGAAGGACTCTGGTTCATTCCACAGACTTTGCAATAAGAAGCACCCCCCCGCACCCTGCCACCACCCTCATTTCAGCAGGTACCTGAAGGTAGCTGGCAAATCCCAGAAAACAGGTGAAGAAGAGAGGGGGGTGGCACCCTGGCAGGTGCATTTGGTAGAAGCTCTGTGTTGAAACTGCTCAGATGCATCAACCAACAGGGCTGCTGCGGAGATCCTGACTAGTTCAGGTCTTGTGCTGTCCTGGCACAACCCTTGAAGGAGGGAATTGGAATACCTGTCTTGTTTGCCCTGACATCTGCATCTCCACTAGCACTGATGTCCCTGCAAATGGAGTGGTGAGCTGTTTGCACCTGCCAAGGGTTGGGGTGTGAAGCTGCATTATCCCTCATTGAGGACAGGATCAACTTGCCTGTTTTTTTGTGTTTGTCAGACATTCTCAATAAAGGTTCTATTTTGGTTCAATACAAATGCATGCATGATTACCTAGGACAGGGGTGGGCAAAATGCGGCCCATGGGCTAGATGTGTCCTGCCAGGCCATTTTGTCCGGCCCACAGGGCCCCTCAGAAATTTAGAAAATTAATATTTATCTGCCCTGGACTGCCTGTCATGTGACCCTCGATGGCTTGCCAAAACTCAGTAAGCGGCCCTCCGTCCAAAATAATTCCCCACCCGTCTTAGGAAAAGGCTGTGGACCTGAGTGGGCAGCAGTGCCTAAGCTCCAAGGAGGGGCAGGATTTCAGACTCACCTTTGACGGTCTTTTTTGATCTTTGATGCTCCAGGCAGGTGTGTGGTGAATGATAAGCCTACTGGCTTTTAGCTGCTTTGGAGCCCCTCCTGATGTGCCTAACACTTCTTCTGCGCTCCATAAGGGATCCTGTGCTCCTCACACTGAGTTCTGGATTCTATTTGAGGATCAGGACTCCAGAAATTAGGCGATGCAATACATAACACTTTTGTTTGTCTCTCTTTCCTGCCTTGTGTGTCTGAATGCACACTATAGGTCACACAGCATGTGTGCGGCATACACATGCTGACATAGAAGTTACAGTCATGTGCCTGAGTACTAGTCGCTGAAGCCCCAAATTTACTTGCCACAAATTTCGGGAACAATGTCACACTACTAATATCTCAGCTTTCAAAATGCAGGTGTAAATAGTGGCTTCCTGGGAGCATTCTCAGGAAAGTGATGAGAGCTGGGGAGCTGGTTAGTCTTGAAAGACTGCACTGGCAGAGACAAACAGAATAGTGTCATGATGACATGCAAAAGAGGAGTATTTGAATCTTTTGACAAGCATGTAAATCCCATTACAATAATATTTTTCAACTGAGGGCTGGATCCAGTAAAGGACCTAGGCACTTACAAGAGAGGCACCGCAACATCTAACTTTCAGGTGCTGACACTAGTAGTAGAATTCGGAAACCCCTATTAAGCCAGAGATAGGAAGAAAATGTTAATGTGGCTTTCCAGCACAGTGGTTAAGACAGACAGCCCGTGGGGAAAACTTGGGTCTGGTCCCTGCTCTCAGGTATATATTTCGCCTTCAACAGCACTGGATAAAATATACAAACAGTCCTGGGAGCAGGGACTCAAACCCAGGACTATCCCCTTCCCTGCTGAGTGCCCTAACTGCTACTATTCACAGTCATACTCATACTTTCTCTCTCCTTCTGACTAATGCATCCCAAATTACCAGTAGTTTCCATACAGGAGTTGCATGGGCTGGACATTTTCCCAAGCAAAACAGAAAAGCCTGTAGCCTTGTAGTTAAGGCACTCTCCTGGCAGAAGGAAAAGTAGGTTTGACACTCCCTCTCAGCATGCAAAATGAACTAACGTCTATCGCTTCTTGTGTGTGCTGTCTTACAAGTGAATTATTTGTATAAAAGCATGGGGTGAAACAAAGTGCCTTCCATACTGATAATAGCCATCAGTAAAGTGGCTGCCACTGTACCCAATCCTGTCTGTGTGTATTAGGGTTTCTTCTTAAGGCATGTTGCCAGGATTAGGACTCTCAGGGGGGCTTGGTTAGAGGAACACCTGAGTTCTGGCTCCTGATCAAACTTAAGTGAGAGCAAAGCACTGAACTGCTCAAGCTGGGACTGTTGTGAGTAGGCACAGAAGCAGAGTTCTAGGAACCTGGAGAACTTAAAAGTCAAGCAGAGGGGCACCTGGTGTATTAGTTCTCTGGAAGCCTTTTGGATAACAATTATAGATGAAGACAATTCAAGTCTGCCTTAATCCTCCTTTAGGTGCCAAAGTCCTTTGCTGGTTTAGTCCTAAATAATAAATTTGATGCTAGAGCTACAATGCAATAAGGCAGACAAGGTTCTCTGGGTAAATGTGGTATCTTTTATTAGACCAACTAGATAGCTGAAAACATTCTTTGCAAGCTTTTGGGCACAAACACTCTTCTTCAGGCATATGGAAAGTCTGTTGCTGTTTTGTGTGCTCTCCGGAAGGAATAGAATCCAATATGCAACATGCAGGTCTATGAAAATGCAAATGCTTGGCAGTGAGGATCAGAGGCCATGGGAGACAATTTGTGTTGAGACAGGTAGGTGGTGGGGGCGGGAGGAATATTGACCTGGTGACAGTATGTAGCTGGTAGAATGAGGAGAGGGTACCTGGGGTTATCAGATGTCAGGCAGATTATAATGTGTCATAAATCCAATGTCTATATTTAGTCCATGATTTTTTGTCTTCAGTAGATTTACGAAGTTAAGTTCATAGGCTCATCGACAGAAGGTGTTTTGTAAATTCCCTTTGAGGATTAGAACTGGGAGATCGGAGAGAGAATGGTTGTCTTGTGAGAAGGTGAAAGACAAAAATATCCAATTACCTGTGGGCACACACTTCTCACAAGACAACCACTCTCTCTCCAATCTCTCAGTTCTTATCCTCAGAGGGAATCTACCTTTCCTGGATAAGCCTATGAACTTCACTTCATAAACTGAAACTGGTTGTTGGTCACTGTGAATCCAGAGCATTCACCTAAGAAGAGTGTTTGCCTCAGAACCTTTCCATCGGTGAGCTATCTAAATGTTCATTTTCTCGGGGCAGTCAAAGAAGGGTGAGGCCTGGGAAGGCTTCAGCTTATGATACAGCTCACTCAGGAAATGTTAATGTATTACATTATTTTTCAAGACACGGTGTTCTGAATTCCTTCCAATTTTTCTCAGTTCATGACAGAAGAGGTGGGGCAAAGGACCCAATTGGTGGATTTTAAGTCTTGGGATCTGGGAAACAGCACATGGTACCCTGCCTCCTCCCCACCCATCTCATTTTTGTGCTTATTATATATTTTGTTCTGTGGGCCACAGAACAAAGTTGAGTTGGGTGAAAGAAAATACAACTTCCTTGATTTCTTGCTGAGATTTAACATCTTCTTTCCAGTCGCAGCTGGGTGCAAGAGTCATGGCTTGCCCTCCACAGTCAGATGAGCTCATATTTTTTGTGAATGGCAGGAAGGTGAGTTTTGTGGTGTAATGCTTTTGGAGATGGTATTATATAAATGGAAAGCAGAGTACTGTCAAGCAGAAGCTCAGTTATAGGTTAGGTAAGCATGTTAAATTAGCACATCCCTTGCTTTGGGAAGGTCTAGTTACCATCTCAGTTCCTAACAGTTGGGAATTGAATCTGTTCTTGTCTTTATTCCTGGTAAATGGCAATAGTCATGAACTGAGATATTAGATT
Source organism: Crocodylus porosus (assembly GCF_001723895.1). Classification (NCBI taxonomy): domain Eukaryota; kingdom Metazoa; phylum Chordata; order Crocodylia; family Crocodylidae; genus Crocodylus; species Crocodylus porosus. The sequence continues at coordinate 21,443,471 of NW_017728949.1, read as the reverse complement.
GTTTTGTTGTTTCACTGAGTTGTTTTGTTTAATGTATCTGGTCCCAAGAGTTTCAAAACTGCCTAAGGAATTGAAATGCTTAATTTCTATTAAAACAAATGACATTTTGAAAATCAGCTCTACGGTTTTTAGACTAGAAACATTTTCTGTCTACCTGGATGTTTGGAAAATGTTTATAGAGTTTCACTGATCATGTGATCCTTCATTGCATGGAGCTGCTTTAAGTAATGTAGTTATTTGCTAAAACAGTGTATTAACATGATCTGTAACTTGCTGCATTTGGAAAAAAAAATAGGTAATTGGCAAGAGGGTTCCCTGTTGCCTATTATAACATTGAAAATATTGTTAAAAAAAAAACTGTCACTTCTCTTTGTTCTCTGCTTGCCAAATAAAACCTAAGGGGCTTTGTACCCGACACAAAGGTTTAATTCTCCCTAAATTGAAGTCGTGGTTATTTAAAAACATTGCTTCAATTTAGGGCAAAGTAAACCCCTGTGTCATGTACACCTGTGTGAGAGCCCAATCTTTACCTGCCTCTCCAGCACTGGGGAGAGGGAACTGCTGGTGGGCAGAGTGATCCCTGAGCTGGGGTGCCCGGGTCAGTGGCAGCCCTCCGCCAAAGCAGCACCTGCCCACAGGCACCAGATTGGGTAGTCCTGGGAGGCACCATAGCTGCGGAGGCAAGCACTGGGCTCCTGCACAGCTCAGGCAGGCAGGCAGGCTCCAGAGGGGAGATCAGGCTCACCGCTTTTTATTTTTTACCTTTTGTGGAGCCTGCTTTCCCTAGCTGCTGCCAGGCTGCCTGCATGAGCTGCCTGCACAGCCACTGAGCTGCATGGAGCCCAGTGCTTCCCTCTGCGGCTGTAGGGTAGGAAACTCCTTAGAGTTGTTTTACTTTGCAGAGTCCCAAAGTCATTTGCTGCGTACCAGTCATTTAAGATTCATTACACCACCAAATGTGCGACAGTGACAGGAATTAAGGCGCAATACACTGCCGAATGTGCAAACAGCAATGCCATTAAAACAGTGCAAAAGGCATTTAACCCACTTTAAACTTGCTTTAAAGTGTCATCTGCAAATGCCCTAACACTTCACATCCTGAGATTCATTTTCTCATCTTTTCTTACTCCCCATGTTTAATAAATAAACATTGGTATTTAAAATGCCTTGCTCTAAAATGCAGGCAGAACTGAATACAGTTCTTTGTCAGAAATGTTAGTTGTGTTTCTTTTACAATAATTTGTCTTGAGAGAGATGTTTTTTCTTGGACATGTTTTTCAGGTAAAATCTTTTAAAATCAATCTGATACCTTTTTTTCTGCTATTAGTTTACTTCAGAAAAGATATGTGAGCCATTTTCTGCTCTCTAACCCCAATAGTTTTCCTGATTTATGCTAACTAAACAAGCAGCAAAATGTGCCCCATGTCTTGTTACCATCTTTTCATAAAAAGAAGAAAATATTCCAGCTGATAATGGTAATTAAAATATAAAAGCTCAAGAAACCCTTCCCATATGAAATGCACAGTCATCTGTATATTGCTAAAGCTGAGATTTTAGTTTGGTGCTTTTTGTTAACTTCTGAAAGAACCACGACAAACCTCATTTGTTCTGTACTGAAGTCCTATAATGCCTTCCATCTGGCCACTAGCCCATACCTAGATCTCACTGACCTTATTTCCACAGGGTGGTGATATGCTGTAGCTCAGGGGTGGGCAAAATGTGGCCCAGGGGCCGGATGCAGCCCACCAGGCCATTCTATCCGGCCCCTAAAAAGTTTAGAAAATTAATATTCATCTGCCCCTGGCACCCTGTCACACAGCCCTCGATGACTTGCCAAAACTCAGTAAGCAGCCCTCTGCCCAAAAGAACTGCCTGCCCCTGCTGTAGCTACAGCTACACCCATCAGACACGCATGAAACCAAGTTGATGGATCCCTCAACATAAATAGCAAAGTTCATTACACTGAAAACATGCTGATTAAAACCCAAATGTTCTTTTTCTTCTCTTTGTATTGAGATTTTCCTCTGTCTTCCTGCTGCTGTGTCTCTGAGGAGCAAGAGATTAAAGGTTGAGTTTGTTAAATTACCTCTTTGTGGCAAGGAGGGTAAAGAGCCCCAAACTGTCCCCACTCACTCTCTCAAGCTGCCTGAGTCTCTGCCTTTACAAAATTAGGAGTTGGTTCTGCTCTTGCCCCAGTGAGCTCCCTGGACTGAAACGCAGCTACTTCTGATTTACACTGGGGTGAATAAATGAAGGATCAGGCCCAAGGTTTTTGTCTTCAGATAGCCTTCACCAAGCCCCTGTGTCTGCTCACTCTGTTCTCAGTATCAGGTGGCCAATGCTCGCAAAACTGCAGCTCATATTTTATGTGCTAGTACTTGATCAAGTTCACTATTGTTGGTTACAAGCTTGTAGCTACAGATTATGGTTAAATGAAAAGATTATGCCATCACATACTGCATTAATCCCCAGTAAAAACATTTCACAAGCACACCTACCTAATTCCAGTAGGAAAGTTACGTTATGTCTCAATAACCCAGAATCCCACCTCTATTTTCCTTCTGCAGATGATGGAGAGCTGTGCAGACCCTGAAGAAGTGTTGTTGTCTTATCTGCGAAAGGGGCATATCCTTTCTGAACTGTGTCTTTGATTTGCATAATGCTATAATAGAATACAGGCCTTGTTACACAGTAATTTTGGGTGGTTGCCAGAGCTCTTAATCACTGGATTGCCATACATTAACACCATAAAGTACTTTTAAGCATTTGTTATGTGGCTCAAAGCTATGCAACTCCTGAGCAGGATTATCTCTGATCCATGTTACCCAGCACCTGTTCCGTTCCCAGCACCGTGGGCCTTTCCCCACAGATATGCCGCCCAAGTTGAAGTCCTCTAGTATCCCAGGATCTCTCACAGCCCTGTATGTAGAGCAAGGATGGAAGCCTGTCCTGGCTCCCCAGTCCTCTGGTGGCAACTCACAGCTCCAGCTCCTAGTCTTGTCCCTAGTGGCAAATCACAGCTGTGCAGCTGGGGGACAGTCAGAAGCTTTTTAGACTAAGGGTGTGACTGCTCTAAGCTAGCACTAACACTGATTAACATTTGTGCAGCTCATAGCATAAGGTATAAAAAGGCCCTTCAAGGGGAACTAGTTATTGGGTTTTTCGCTTTTTTCTTTTGGAATTGAGGTAGACAGACAGCAATGTGAAAAAAACTACCTGATCCTGCACATGTTCTTAGTGGGCACATCTACACATGCCCATGACTGCGCAGTTGATACCACACTGTCATTTAGTACTTGCTTTATGAAGCTTTAACAAGTACTAAATGACTGCAAAGTACCCACTGGTACTGAACCATCCACATGGCACACAAGTCATTTTTGACCCTACTATGCAGTAGAAGTGGTGTCACAGTTAGCGCTCATCACTACAGTGATTTCGTGCCTTGTGTAGATGTGCCCACTGATGCTGATTATATAGTATTTGAGCTAATAATGTAAAGGGGGGGAGGTTCTTAGGGAACAAATATATGTTTTAAATTCAAATAATCTTTGTAAAAAAAATCATGATTTGGAAAATTGTTTAAATCCTTTCAATGCATTATTGAGTTATAACGTTAAAGAAAAGTAATATAGAGCTACTTCACTTAGACTCTGATCCTGCAGTTACACATGTGCTGATCTTTACTATAAGCCTGTGCAAAGCGCTTAGTATTTGCTTTGGATTCAGATTTGGCCGATTCGGGAGGCAGTGATTCGATTCAGTGATTCAAATCACTGTCCCAATCGGATTCGGCCGAATCCGATTGAGAGACTCGGCTGTTGCCAAATCTCCAAATCAGCCAGGCCCATCCCCAGCCCCTCTCACTCCCCCATGGGTGCCCTGCCCAGGCCAGCTCCAGCCCTTTTTGGGGGGGAAAAAAAACCCAGAAAAACCCTGGGAATCTCTGCTCCTGTCAGTGGGGAGTGATGCCTGCTGCTCCCCATTGCCCTATGCCATGTGAGGGGCTCTGCATGAGCCCCCGAAGCCCCAAGGCCACTGCAGGAGCGGTGAGTCTTGGGGCTTTTCTTGGCTTTTTTTTCCTTAAAGGGCCAGAGCTGGGCACTTGTGGGGGGGCCAGGAGAGCGGGGGGGGGGTCGGAAGGCCTGTGCAGAGCCCCCCATGCAGCATGGGGCAGTGGGGGGCAGCAGGGATGACCCCTTCTGCCCAGCAGCACCGGTGAGCACCAGGGCTTTTTTTTAAAGTACCAAGCTGGGGTGGGAGGAGGCAGCCATGGTGGGGGCCAGGGGAGTGGGTGGGGGCCAGGGGCAGCTTGGGGAGCAGGGGGGCCTGCTCCTAGTACTTACCAGTTCAGAGTCAGCTGCAGCTCCTTGGGGACTGCCCGAATCTTTAAAGCTCTCCGAATCTTTTCTGAAGTTTGGGAGAACTTTAAATTGATTTGGACCTTTAATTTGGCCCCCTGATTCGATTCAGATTCAGAGATTTGGTCACCGAATCAGGCCTAAATTCCTCCAAATCAAATTACCCCCCAAAGCTTTGCACAGCCCTACTTTGTCAGTGGAGCTATTCAGAGGAGCAAATTCTCAGATGGTGTAAATTGGCATTGCTCCATCAGTGACAACTACAGCAACTGAGGATCTGCCTCCCAGTCAGTAATGTTCAGCAGGTGGTTCTGACACTCAGATCTGGCCTTCAAGGGTAAATGGTAGAAAAACTAAAGCTTGAAACACCATCAAAGGCGTTTCCTTCCCATTTCCAAGAGCATGGAACGATGTTTTCAAAACTTGTATGGTGAAAAATAAATGTCTATGGGACTCTCAGTACTGGGAGGAGAAAGAAGCAGAGGGGCACAAAGAAACATATTCTTATCTCTTAAGTGACATTTTCCCAGCCACAAATCCTTATTTTTTTATCAATTTGGTATTGAAATAGTTCACGCACATTGGCAGCCCGAGTTTCCCCTCGTGCACACCTTGTACATGATCTAATAAAAGTCAGTGCTTAGACTCCTCAGCCACCTCCACATGTGCCAAGCTTTAGTTAAACCACCCCTGCTGCTGTTTTGAAGCGTGGGACATGGAATACACAAGATGTTGTGGGTGTTTTAATTAGAGCAGGTCCCAAGAGCTTCTCTAATTAAAGTGCCCCCTTCGCCTCTCACCCCGGAGCACATGTAAAGACACTCCTAGTGTACTTTTAACTCTTAACTTTGTCTCTGCACAGTGGTTACTCCGCTCTCTTTTTGTCTTGTAACTGGCAGGTAGTCCTGGATTACCAGGCACAGCAATCAGTGGCAACTGATGAGCAGTTTAGGCTCTGAGGCCCCCTCCACATGTTACATTCATGCAATAATTAACATGTCCATTGCAGCATAAATGGCAAGGGTGCTACAGGTGTACCCGGTTGAAGGCACCATAACTCTACAGTTAATGTAAAACATTTTTATGGCCAGTTTGTACAGCATCTTAAACTGAATATGTAGCTGGTCCTAGCTGAGGTTAATAATTGTCAGGTCCAGCCCCTAAATGAGGCTGGTTTGAGACTCTGGTGTACTCTTTGCTGTCCTCCAGCTGATTGGTGCCCCCTGCACTGGACCTTTGAGCAAGCAGCTTTCAACTTCCCAGTGCAGGGCAACCTCCAGATCCTGGTCCCAGGCTCCCCCTGCACTGGCAAGTAGAAAGGGCATGGTTGGGTACTTATCTCTGATCCCAAAATTGTACCTTCTGCCATCCACATGTGGCATGCCATGAGATGTGGTTGTTGCTATTTAGGAGGTAAAAAGCAATTGCTTTTCCAGGCACTAAGTGGGCCAAGTAAATATTGCATGGGTAGCCCTAATTCTGGCATTTCTTAACTTGAGTGTTTGACTTTTCAACCTAAGGAACTTGTAAGTCTAGTTTTTTTTTTTCTTGGTTTTTTTTTAATTTAGAAAAGGACTTTAAAACCTAACATTCTTTTATCGCACAACTGCCCTTCAGAGCCTCAGCAGAAACCACGTAGTAAAAACCATTGAGTTTGTGGCCCATTTGTTAGGCAATGGGAAAAAAGGGTCCTGCGAGGGAACTACATCCTAGAGATCCCTGGTGATACAAACGTGATAAATTGTAGGTGGGTATGGCTGATCTGACTGTTGTTATGTCATGGTTTTGAAGCATACCAAGCAGTTGTCTAACAGACGTTTACCCAAGCTGCAGCACTTGGAGTCAGTCACTGAGATGAACACAGAGAACTGCCCTCCACTTCTGAACACTAGTCAAATGACAGGGGACTTGGGCGGGGGGAATGCAAATAAAAGGGAAATGGAGAACCAGGCATTTTCTTCCTTAACCACCTCTTTTGCAGTTTGTCTCACAGGGACGAAAAAAGGCTGTGGAATAGGGGGCTGTGGTGCCTGCACAGTGATGATATCCACATATGACCCAGTTTCCAAGAAGATACTGTATCCATGTGATAAGATTTAGAAAGTAATATATTCTTCACAGGAATTCATTGTTAATTGGAGAAGGTTTGGGGGGGTTTCCTATTAATTTAGATTTATATTCTTATGCCCTGGTAGATATTTTGGCAGATGTAGAAGGGTTTTATCCGTGCAAAAAAACTTTTTTGCTTGCCAGACTTGCCAGATTACAGCAGTTCTTTTAACAACTCCTGGAGAGTTGAGACTCCTGTGTCCTTATTTTATTTTGATTCTAGGATCTGCACCCAAGAGAAATCTTTATACAGTTTCCACACATTATTCTTCCTCTGGCAAAGCTCCCCTTGTCTTCTGTGACAAACAAAGGACCATAGGGATCCTTTACAGGTCAGTTCTGGCCAGAGCATAGGGCAAAGGCAGTGAGGATGGCACTGGCTGCAGCAGGACTGGCAGGAGTCGGACAAGTGGCTGCAGAGTTTACCATCCTGCCTACAATAACCGTGTTCACTGGGACCAGGGCCCCAAACTCTGTGGCAGGCCAAGCTCACTGTGGCCACACTCCACATTTCCACAGGCTACATGTCTGACACCCCTGGTTTAGGGCATGTTGATAGTGGCTTTTTGGGTACATACCAGATGTACACAATTGCAGTCAGAGGGCAGGATTATGTACAACTCCTTCCCACATCACCCTGCTGTCTAGTTCAGGAAGTTGTACAATACACCAGGGCTGTCCAGCTTCTAAGTGGCTGAGGGCCACAGTTCCCTCCTGGCCACGTGCTGTGCAGGCCACACACATCCCTGGCCACCTCAGGCATGGTGTCCTCCCACCCGCCACTACCATGTCAGCATATACCTGCACACTGCGCCACGTTCCCTCCCAGCCCCTTGCTGCACTGTTAGCGTTCCTGCACCGCAAGGAATTCCCATGCCCCGAGTCCTCCAGCTGCAGCCTCCCCTGGCTGCACCACCCGGCCCCGGCCCCAGCCCCAGAAGCCGGAGGAAGAAGAGGGAACCCAGAGAATCTGGCTGCACCAGCAGCAGCTGGAGCAGTGGAGGAAACAATGTCCAGACTGGGAGCCTGGGGTTGCAGCTTAACCCCTTGGGGGCCACGTGCAGCCTATAGACTGCCAGCTAGACAGCCCTACACTAAAGAGTGCAATCTGCTTGTGCTTTGTTCTTGGAGACGCTCCACCAGTGTCATGTGCACCATTTTAAATGCCAAGATTCTCCTTCACGTTCCAAAGACATTATCCTGCCAACTCCTGCCTGCTCCCCATCTGCTCGCTGCATGGCACTGCAGTCACCACTGTGGAAGGTGTTGGAAGCACAAAAACCAGGATTCACCCAATTCAGGTGAGAGCACAAAAGACGGTGTAGCACTGGTCAGGCTGCTTTCCAGCCCTGAACTGGGCTGTGCTGTCTGCTTCAGAAAATAAAACTGTCCCCACCCCCCGACTCTGCTCCATAGCTGGAGCAGTGAGAGCTGTCTATGGTGGGTGGGCTACCCCCCAAGGTGAACCCTGGCTGGGGGCTGGGGCTACGGAAAGGGGTTAAACACCACTTCCCCTGCTCAAACTTACTGTTGGCTGTAACTATGGACTACAAGTCCCTGAGGCCCCTGGAAGCTTCTCCCTTTCCTGTACTCTGGCCTAAGCCAAGGAGGCCTCGTGCCTCATTCTGCTTGCTGCACGTGGACCATGGAACCCCATCAGCACCTGTGGAAGTGTCTGGGTAAAAGTAAGGACCAACCCCAGCCCTTTCCTAATGTGCCTGAACCCTGTGTCCTGGTGCTAATGGTCAGGCTGCGGTACTCCAAATGCTGCGTGTGATCACGTGCTCACTGGAGCCAGGAAGTTGCTGAGCGTTGCCACCAGGCAAGTCAGTAAAGCCAGGCTTTGAAAGCAAAGCCTGCTATTCTGTTTCATTCCAGGAAAGGCTGGCCAAGTGCCATGGCTCTCAGTGTGGCTTCTGCACCCCTGGAATGGTGATGTCCATGTACGCTTTGCTGAGAAACCACCCGGAGCCCTCCATGGAGCAAATAACTGCAGCTCTGGATGGTGGGTTTGCTTCACAAACCGGTCAATGGTAGGAGGTAAAATAAGAAGTGGGGTGGGAGGGGGTGTTCATATGCCGTATTACAGTGATAGACATGATGTCAGTCAAAGGCAGAAGAGAACATTAAAAAATCATGCGCAGTCAGTAAGTTTTCTTGGTAGATTTTCCAGTGTACTTAACGTTGGTGAATTGATTTTATTAAGCTAATGCTGACTGTTTTGAAAATCCACTTTGTATGAGGCTGACTGATCTTGGCCTAGTTCTCTGTCAGCAAAACACCTCCTGCTTCATTTAACTAACTCCTGATTTAGGCAGATGTAGCACAGAATTGGGCCCTTCATCTAGGCCTTGATGCTGGGTGTTTCACCCACACTCTGAAATCTTGATTTCTCTAGATTATGGATTTCTGCAAGCAGTTACCACACACAGGAAATAACTGAATGAGCCTCTTCCCTTGAGAGAGCCTGTCCATCACAAGTAACACTTACAAGTCAAATTTTCCTTATCTTCTCTAACCCAGATCATGCCCCACCTTGCCAGAGAGTAAAAAAGACCAACCCCCTGATAGTTTTGTTCCCGTAAAATAGGGGTGTCTAACTCACCCCAGCCCCTGGCTAGGTCCAGACTACAGGACTCCTTACGAGCCATATGCAGACCTCTGGGCTCCTTGTGGATCAGATCCAGATCTGACAGTAGGTTGGGCTGAACATCAGTCGGGGTGACCACAGGGGTTAATGCAGCTGTCACTCAACCCCCACATTGTCAACCAGGTTCCATGTCCCACATTTTGGCACCAGTGGTCCCTACTTACACTTAAGAAAACAAGAACTGCCATTTACTGAGTGAAACCATAGGTCCATCTTGCCCAACATCCTGTGTCAGACAGTGGCCAAGAGTAAAATGCTGAAAGGAAGAGTGAATAAGAAATGACCAGGATTTTTTTCCACTGTTCTTCTCTCACTTGCCCCAACCCTGGATTCCCTGATCCTTTGTGAGTCTTGCTGGCCACATGACATGGCTCCAAGAGCTGGATCTGGCTGGTGGACCATAATTTTGACATCCCTGCTGTAATGGAACAAAACAACAGTCCAGTAGGGATTTTACTATTGACTTTATGGGCATGGTGGTTGGCTAGTGCAGCAAGAGGTGTCAATATATAAGATAAATAGTTTGGAGTTATTTTGAAAAAATATCTTGATACACTAATAAAAATATTAATAGTGGATGATGTACTTCATTGTAGCTAGTGTATAATATCTCAATAAGATAACACCATTCATTAATGAGAGGGTGCCAGCTGTACTTTTTGAATCTGGATGTAGTTTCAGTGTTCAGCAATGTGTGATTTTTTTTCTGTTGTTTTGGTTTGTCCCATTAGAGAAAAAGGACTGCAGGGGTGTTTGTGTCTAGGTGTCTGCTTCAGAGTAAATTGTAGCTGCACTGATGCTTCTGATTAATTATTTTGTGTTGCTTATTTTAGGTAATTTGTGCCGTTGCACTGGATATAGACCAATAATAGAAAGCTACAAATCATTTGCTGGGGTAGGTAGAAGAAAATAATTAGACAAACTGATCACTGTTAGTTAAAAGGGTCCATCTCTTGTATGAGCCCAACAAGGGCCTGATTTGCAGAAGGTCTAGGTACACCTTGGGAGGTAGGCTGTGTCAGAAATCTGTCCCCAAGTGTACTAATGGGAGCAGCTGCATGCTGGATATGCTGGAAAACCTGTCCCATGTTTTGGTGCCACATTGAGAACTGAGCTCATTTGAAAATCCAGCCCTAATTGTGGGCACTTTGACTGATCTTTTGGAAAGTTAAGTATAAATCTTGCCTCAGTGTGGAAGGTCTGACTTTCAGAGTTGCTGGTTACTGTCAACTCCCAGTGCCTTCAGTTTTGGATGTTCGGATATTGAGCCATAGGCATTTCAAGTTGGGCAACCAAAAAACTGAGGCATGCTGAAATTCATGTTCACTTCTGAAAATGTAGATCATGATGTTAACTACATTTCCTAATCTCCCAGGTACACATCCTTAAGATAAGATAAGATAAGATAAGATAAGATAAGATAAGATGCTGAATCTGCCAAGTTTTGAATGTGGCTTCACTTTAGTGTTCAGTATGCATTTAGGACTTTGCAGGCTTGGAAGCCAAATTGCCCACTTACCCACAAACAGAGACTCTCCTAGCCCCAGAAGTCTTGCACAAACACAGAAAGCCTGAAATACTGACTGATGAAACCCTGTGATTGTCTGCAGATAATATAGTTATGGTCAAAGTTATATGGAATCTGTATGTTTTTGGCGGTATATCGGAGGCACTAAAAATGTAACTATGCAGGCTACAATAATATACATTTACTCTTTGCTGATTGAAATGTGTACTGTGTGGCAGTGCTGATACTCATATTATGAATCACAAGGGGAATAATAGTGAAAGAGAAATCAACTGAATAATATCTGATATTGTGCCTTCACTTTTCAACAGCCATTTTTGCATGTCAGCCACAGATCCCCACATGCACCTAGATCACAATTTCACCCCACCTGGTTAACATCTCCCTGGTCATATCCTTAACCTTCCTTGAAAACTGGAAACAGAAGGCAGTACTGAAAACCCCTGAATGGCTCTTCCCTGGCTGGGAGTTCCCAACCCAAGTTGGAAAACTGGGCCTTTTCCATTAGCTTGAGCCATCCTGTAGTCATTTCAAGGAGAAGAAGAGATGCAAGTGAAAAGTACATGTCTGGTGTCAGTCCAGTGTTCCTCATAGGACCTCCCCATATCCAACCACATCCAAATAGGACTCCTTCAGTGGACCCAGAACTCCTTTGTACAGTTCCCATCTAGCAATCCCTTGTACAGTTTCAATTATCTGATCTCACCACGCTGCAGTGATTTGAAATTTTTGCATTGACTTCCAGAGGAACTAGGCTAAGCCTCAGATAAAGGACCACCTCCTGCAGTGGTCAGTGTCTTGCGTGCAGGTAGATTCAAAGATGTATTTAAAAAGAAATCCCATTCCCTTGAAGTTATCTCACTACAATGACAGGATGGGATATGATTTGCTTAGGAACCAACCTGCTGCCAACTAAGAGGAACAGGACAGTGCTGCCTGGATCAGGAAGGAGGTGTGTCCTCATCGTCTGATAGGGGAGATCGGGTAAGATGTAGAGGTTTGAATTACTTCCAGTTGTATTGTAAAGTTGGTGGTGAATGAGCTTCTTTAATCTGTTCTGCATCTGGCCAGCAGTACCTATAGGTTTGTCTACCCTGAAGTCATTATTGCTTAATTAAGAGATACTTGAGCAAACTTCACACTGTCTAGCATGGGCACCAGCAGCAGAGTTGGCACATCAACATGACCTGTAATATTAGCTGCAATGCCCTCCTGAAAAGAAGGGGAAATTAACATCTACTGATCTTCATGCTGCCACAATTGGGATCCTAACAGTACTCATCCAGCTAATTTTCAATTAGCTTGGGTATGTCTGCATGACACTGTAGTGACCATAGTGCTGCTCTGCATCATGTCATAATTATGGGTAACAAGTTTTGTTGTATTTACCAGCATCTCTAAGGTATTTCTGAGGCCATTCCATGAGGAATGTCATGCTGTCATCAAGTTAGAGCAGTTTCAGAGTAATCACAGGTTAATTTTTAATAATTCCTTCTCAGACCTGTGTAACTGTGACTTGCCACTGGAGGGCTAGTGAGCAGAGGTGTGGATAGCAGCTACTACAAGTTTCCCTTGCTTTATGCAGGTTATGTATGTGCAAATTCATTCTTATGCAATGACTCTTTTTATACCAAAAATGTGTCATATGTGAGGTAAATTCACTCTTATGCGATCGGTGTGGTGGAAGCCCACAGGCAGCTGCTTTGTGCAGTGCATTGCGGGAGTGATGCGCACCAAAATATAGTCTCTTGTGTGCATCTGTGCGCCTCACTCATTGTCTGCGACACATGTTTCTGTGGTTGCCATCTCCATTATGGTAACATTCACAACCACCCTGTGCTTGTGTGTACTCTCTGCTGTTGGTGAGTATCATAATTGTCTTGTAAAAGTGGTAGAAATGGGTCTGGGGGTCAATACAGTTGAGGTCTTGGAACGCATCCCTATTTGTTACATTGTAAAGTGGGTTCCCTTTATGCAAATTCAAGTTATGCACTGTTTTCCAGGAATGCACATACAGCATAAAGTGAGGGAAACCTGTATTGCTCCTGTGGGGTGGTAGGGAAAGGGGTGGCATATAATTGGAAAGGAGAGCAGCAGAGGAAGGTGAAGGGAGAAGAGAGGCTCAGCAAGGAGAATGCTTTTTCCTGGTTATAGCTGCCCTAGAGAATGAAGTCCTGATTTTACCCACACAGTAGATATAACATAGGCAGAAACTGGGCAAACTTCCACCCATATTTCTCAGCTGCATGCTGGAGGGAATGAGAGAGATCTCTATGCCATCATCCCATCCTTGATATTATTCATGTGATGACAAGACCCAAACAGGCAAGAAACAATGTTGTCTAGCTCATGCTCTGCTCTGTGAGCCAGGAGAGCTGAGTTCTGGCCCTGGTTCTGCTGCTAGTTTACTATGTGTTGTTGGGAGTCATTGCTGCATGTTTCCCAGTGTGAGAGATGATTTTGAGCTTCCATTGCAAAGTGCTTTGAAATACATGGATGATAAATTCCACATAAGAGCCAAGCATGGCATTTCTTTTACTTACTCTGGAAAGAAATTCTGCTTTTCCTCTATAAGTAAATGTTTATATAAAACTTTTTTTCTTAGATGCGTTCAGGTCTCTGCAATCCAGAAGAATTTCAGCCTGCTGATCCAAGTCAAGAGTTTATATTTCCTCCTGAACTTATGGTAGGAAGTGTTCTCTTCCATGATTTGTTTCTCCTTAAATGAAAGACATGATAAAGCATTTACATTTATTTTTTATAGAAACTTGGTATGGAAAAGATATATTGGGCCAACTTCATCCCCAGAGGGCCACTTTTTGCACTATAAATTCTGGGTTGAAATTCAACATGTGCAGATCTCACGCTCTACACAAGTTCTTTTCTTCCACTCAGTTTAATTAACTGTTAATAAATTAATTAGCTGTTCTAAACAACAAAATACAGTGCTAGAAAGGGAGAAAAAGAAGAAGAGTCTGAGTTCCAGTGCAGAGCCTCTCAAAGCACCATCTCTCCTCTGCGCTGAGCTGTGAAGTATGGTAGGAGAGGGACTGCTGTGGGGCTGCATGTGAGGGCACAGCAGAAGTAGCTGTATGGAGGGGGCAGGTAGCCATAGGAGTAGGCAGGGAAAAGTTTTTTGTTCTCAAAAAAATGTTTGAGATATCAGAAAAATTTCCCCTCCCAAATCAAGACAAAAAGGCAGAATCCCCCAAATTTTTGCTAACTAGGTATCTGAGAAGATTGTGGTTTCAGTGAGTCAGAACATGATCTTTCAACCTTGACAGTTTATTTTAAAAAGCTAATAAATCCTGAAATCACACTGTTGTTGGATGCTCCAAAACTGGACTTTTTCATATCAAAACTTGGCAATGTCTGATAAAAAAGCATTTAATTGGAAAATGTCCAGCCAGGTCTCATAACCTGCTCCTTCCCTCTTCTCCTCTGGGTTGTAATCACTACAGAATTATGCTCCATTGTTTTTTCCACACAGTGAGGTGCCCCTTTCCCACCTGTCTTGATCATGAGCTATTATAGTTTACAGGGTCTGATCTGTTGCAGGCCTAACCTTAAGGATAGAAGACCTGGTTGTCTTGTGGAAAGCATAGTGAAGGGGAAGGAGGATGAGGGGGCTTATTGAAAGATGCTGGAAGTAGGAGTAGAAGTTCTTGGAGGCTCACAGGGGGTTGGAAGGAAGTAAGGAGAGAAGTAGTGGTTGATACTCTAGGGCATGTGTAGACGAAATGGAGGCCCTAAATTGAAGCAATGTGTTTTAAAAAACACTGCTTCAGTTTAGGGCTGATTAAACCCCTGTGTCATGCACACACCCCACTGACTTACCTGCCTCTCCAGTGGGGAGGGGAGGGCAAGCTGCCAGCGGGTGGAGCAGTCCCTGGGCTGGGCAGGGTGAGCTGGTGCTTCTCTCTGCAGCAGCAGTGGGCCCCCTGCACAGGTACCCGGCTCAGGCAGTCCCAGGAGGCACTGCAGCTATGGAGGGAAGCACTGGGCCCCTGCGCAGCTCAGGCAGGCAGGGTGGCTCTAGGGGTGGGGTGTGGAAAAAAAATATCAGGCTTGCTGCTTTTCTTGGGTAGAGTCTGCTTTCCCAGGCTGCTGCCAGGCTGACTGCAGGGCTTTCTGCAGAGCCAGGAGCTGCACGGAGCCCAATGCTTTGCTCTGCCACTGTAGGGGCAGCAAACTAAAATGCAGACGAGGAGTTTTATTTTGCTGCACCCTAAGTCATTTAAGGCACATTACACCATCAAATTTCCTACTGCAGCTGGAATTACTGCGCAATACACCTTCAAGGTGTGCAAACACCAAGACCATTAAAGTGGTGTAAAAGGATTTATCCTGCTTTAAAGTGTCGTGAACACACGCATCTTGTTTCATCTACACACGGCCATAGAGATTTGGGGAGAAGTGTCCACACTGCAGTCAGTCTATAAAGTAGACAGTATTCGTTTGGTTTAGCTGAGAGAATGGGCAGAACTTCAGCTTGATGTGGCGAGTCATAGCTGTTGCTCCTGAAAGATTCTGTGTTTGTTTAATTGTTTCAAATATTCCCTGACGCTGTCTGGGTGCCGGAGTTATACAGCCACTCAAGGAAGTATCTTAGGCATGAGTGACTGGAACAGTGCTGTGGATGATGCACAGAAAGGCTAGGATCCTACTCACTCTCTCTTAGTTTCATTGGCTCCTTTTAGACTTCTCAGAAGTAAATAGCACGTTGAGGGTAGCCAGATGTACCTCTGAATACAAACACTCTCACCATCACTTTTCAGAGTAGTACCTCCTGACAACCAGAATTGTGTGAGAGAGTTTATCTGGGATTTTGTTACTGGCTGTACTAGAAACTAAGTCTCTGCTAAAATGTATCAGGATTCGGGATAGAGAATTTCAGTCAGGGCTGTGCGTGGACTGAGCAGACATGGTGAGAGGGTACATTTTGTCTGAAGCCACCAGAATTTCCAGGAGAATGTTAATACCCATGCAAAGGAGGTGACAAAGGCTCAGTATTGAAGGGAAATCACTTTGCATTTGTTAGTTGCTGAACAACCTTCTCTGTGGGATCCTTCCTAGTGGTTAGCACAGGAGACTTTAGTTATAATCCTCTCTTACGGCTCATTTGTTGAGCTGACACAGGCAATTCTCGTAGCTTCTTCGTGCCTCAATTTCCCTATCTACAATATGGGTTATAATTCAATACACCATTGTAAGATACTATAGAAACCATAGATAAAACGTGCTGCTTAAGTACAAGGTATTACACCTACTGTTACACAGTCCTTTTGCTGTATTTTGTATTGCTTTACAGGGGCCTTAATATTAGCATTTATCTGAAGCACAAAATCTGTATTATTTCCACTACAGAGAATGGCTCAGGAGCAGCAGGGAAGAACTCTGGTTTTTCAGGGGGAAAGAACTATGTGGATTTCTCCCGCTAGCCTGCGGGAACTTCTGGAGCTCAAGACCAAGTATCCCAAAGCACCTGTTGTTGTGGGGAACACCAGCGTTGGTACGAGGGGTCCAGGGTCCCTTCTCATAGGAATTATTACTATTCAGTGGAAGCAGCACTTTCCAAGTGTCTTTGATAACTAGGCCTTAACTTTGACAACTTCTGCATCAAAAAATGGAATTACCCCAACTTGGAGTCCACTTTTGAATGTGTTAGGCCAGTGGTTTTGAACCTGTGTTCTGTGGAACCCTGGGCTTCCACGATAAGTCATGAAGATTGGGGTGGTGGACCAGGAGGCAGTGCATCACCAGTGCTGGGCCGGGTTGCTTGGCTCCATGTCAGCTCACAGGACAGGATTAGGGGCTCTGTGGCACAGGAGGTGAGATGAAAGAGTTCCCTGACTTTTGTAAGTTTAAACACCATGGACTTAGGCCCAATTTATTTGCCCAAATTCACACAGTACTTCAGGAACATAGCTGTTCCTGGAGTGCTAGCTAGATTATGCCATGATCCACAGCACTGTCCCTTTTCCATTGACTTCAGTGAGACTGCCTGTATTGATAAGGACCATTCACCTGAATAAGAGTCTATATGTTCAAGCTTTCAATTAGATGAAACTCAGGAAAGGATAACAAAAAAGTAGGTGCATGTAGAAAGCATCAGTTTAGCCATGTAGGGGTCTTCTGGGTAATCAAGTCCCGCCCCCTGCTTTGCAGGCACCGTAAGTTCATAAAATTATTAAACTCCATCTTAAGCTATTAGATCTTTTGTCTCCACTCCTCCCATTGGAAGGCTGCTCCAGAACGTCATTGCTCTAATTGTTAGGACCCTTCTAATTTCCAATCTAAATGGATTCATGGTTAGCTCAGTTGAGTTTGTGTTACATAAGCTTTGTTAGTCATGTACCCTATTGGTTCCTCTGTATTACAGCCATGTTTTAATGTTACTGTGTTATAGTGAGAAGGGGTGAAGTCCACCAAGACAGCAGCAGCTGTAGAGGAGAACTCAGGATTGGAGTAGAGATCATATGAAGTGAAGAGGAAGTTGGGCAGAGCTGTATGGATTAGCATTAGGGTAAGGGTCTAGAGGAGCAGAGCACCTCTTGTAGATTATAATAGTGTGGGTCTATAGGATGTGAGCTCTTCCCCATCACCTGGAATTGGAGAGTGGATAAAAACAAAACACCTCTCTCAGTAAGGGATATCATGGTGGTCCTGAGCTGTTCTTTGGATAGCCATGTATACAGTGGAAATAAAACTGACTTTAAGAAGATGTAAAGAGACTCTAGTTCTCAGATTTATACTCAGACAGTAGAAACTGGACTGTGTTGCTATTGATGGATACTATTGTGCCATGAGATGCCTGGGACTTTGCAAACAGCTAGAATGGCAAATCCTTTGGAGCTGACAGTGCAGTCTAAAGGCTTGGTGGAGTACCCACTGAAGTCAGTAGGAATCCCACTATTGAGTTCTGCTGGTATTGGATCAGGGCCTAAATTAGGTGTGACAGCAGCGGGAGCTGAGACACAGAGCCTGGGGGCTGCAGCAATTAAAGGTCATAGGTAAATGTATGTAGGTTACATACAGGCACATTGCTACTTCTTTTTAAAATGTATAATAGGTAGAGAGTGAGTGATGGGTCTTCCAGGCACAAGAGGTGACATAAAAACTTGGCATGGAGACACTTGGGAGACTAGGAGATAAAGCAATTGCCAAGATGGGATGAGTACATAGAGTGAAAGTTAGAAGTAAAGTGTAGTTGTGGGTAGGGATTAAATGGCAGTGGAGTGGGGTTGTGTAGGGTTCTGAGGCTGAGATGAGGAATTGGTGGATTCCAGTCTGCCCCAGAAGTTGGGAGCCCCCAAAACAGGAAGGATAGCAATGATGAGCTCTTGAAATGCATCAGTTCTATGATAGACTCACAGTTCTGGGAATCTGACAGCTGTTTTCTGTTTTCTTACTCTCAGTGTAATTCTCCATCTTTTCAGGACTTGATATGAAGATCGGTGGTGTTCATCATCCAGTTATCCTCCATCCTGATAGGATTTCAGAGCTGCGTATTGTGAATAACACTAACAATGGTGAGTCCCTGATTTACTTATTAAGGTTCTGCTAATGGTAATGATGAAATTAATTTAGGTTAATGTGTTCTTAGACACTAGAAGAGATAAATGCTTCATTTCATCACTGCAGAATGGTTTATTTTTTCTGTAGAGTTCAATATATTAGCAAGGCAAGTCAGCTGGTCACCCGTGTCCTTAGTTACTGAGACTGCATACGACAGGCAAATGTTATTTATTGGCCTAGTAGGGAGGGTTTCAGTATACATAATATATACAAAAATGACACTGCATGTGCATGTGCATGTACAATCTGTGACAGGGGGCCATCCAGAGAGCTATACTTAGCCTGCTGAGCTCCCTGGCCAGGCTTCTTCAGCCTTAAGAGGCAGGCACATCTTAGTGCCCTGCTACACACTCATACACATGAAAACACACACTCACAAATGAACAGGGTAAACTGTCTTGGATCAGATGCTGAGGTCCTTATTCAAGCAAGCACCTGCAAGCAGTGACTTGTTCAAGTTCCCTTCTGTTCTTTTATTTGGGGAGGAAGTGAAATTGCAGGGATCCCAGATTTGATGGATTTTGTTTTATATCCATAAATCACAAGGCCATTCATCTGGTAATGGCTGCAGGCTGTAACGAGGAGATAATCCTGCACAGGGTCCCTGCTAGTGCAAACTGTCAGAGTTGTGCTGAAGTCAGCTGGGCTCTGCTGATGCACACCAGCTGAAGGCCTGACCCAGTATAGCATGTCATCGCAGGACCTAGCATGGAACTGAGTCTGTAGCAATGACATGTAATGTGGGGATATTTTCTGAAACAAAGATGCTCAAAAAATCTGAGAAATTGGGATCTTGCCACAAATAGTTGTTTACTTTCATGAGTTTTCCTTAGCTCTGGAATTGAAGTGGTACAGATGGCTAAAATGAATGGTAAACATGACAATCAATATACCAGATATAGCTGTACAAGTCTCTGTTAAAATGTATCTTAAGAAAAGGTGACTTCAGAGGGTGTCCTGGCTTAGAAAAGGATTCTTTTCAGCAACAGCAAATTTCCCAGATGTACCATGAAGCTCCACAGAGACGGGGCCTGATCCACCTCTATCAATGTCCATGGTAATGTTGCTGTCGGCATCAGTCGGTTGTGGCTTTGTGTCAAGTTCTGAAGTCTTTTAAGAGCTTTTCCTTTATCCATTAAACTCCGCTCCAGTCAAACTCCTGTTAATGCCAATGGGAATCTTCTTGAATAAGGACCTCAGCATTTGGTCCAAGGGATTTTACCCTGTTGATTGGTGCAGATGTGTGTGCACATAGTATAATACTTTTTGTGTATATTCATTTACTGAAAAAAAACACTAACCCAATTAATGACATTTGCCTGAGCTAGGCACAGACACAAAATGCACCTCTGTTTTCATTTTTCCTTACTTCTATCTTCAGGAAAGTTGACTACAAAGTTAGTGTTCACATGAACCAGTTGTAGAGTTGAGAACAGCTAAAGTGTGATGCTCTCATTTACCTGCTTCAAATATTTTTTCCAGGACTAGTGATAGGAGCTGCCTGCCGACTGGCCCAGCTCAGAGACATCCTGATGAAAGCAGTCTCGGGGCTCCCAGAGGAGAAGACAAAGATCTTCTGTGCTCTCTTGCAGCAGCTGAGAACTCTGGCTGGTGAACAGATCAGGAGTCTGGCTGTATGTTTCCAGGGATGACAATCAACAGGCAAACACTACAAGCACATTAGTGTGCCATTCACTTGCAAACCTATAAAGCTCATTTAGAGTTGGGTGGGCCTGGGGCTTGGCCATGAATTTGAGTCAGTTGCCAGTTTCCCATGCAGGTAACCAGGTTGACCGCAGCCTGCATTGATAAGGACTGCAGCCCATTTATGTAAAATAAAGTGGGAGTGTCAGTCTGGTGTCAGGGGAAGCTGTCCAGGGCATTGAGAGCTACAACTTGTAACCATGTTGACAGAAAAGCCAAAGCTTTAATGGGTATCTTTCTCCCACCAGAATGGGTTGTAGATGAATAATATGGCAATACTTGCCCTGGAGCTGCCTTTTCTCTACATGTTCTGTGAACACCTAGGTGTTTAGTTCTCCAGAACCTTTCACCAGGCAGCTCTGGTCCTGCCCTCCACATTTTCTTTAAAATTTCCTTGTCCCAGTTCCTTGTGGCCCTCCACTTACACTGTTGGAGCTGCCATTTCTCTTTTCTTGCACAGAGCATCTCCTGGGCAGAGCATCTACCTAGGACCTACCAAATTGAACAAGATCTCTCATGAATTGTAAATTAAGACAACAGGGAAATAAGGAACTGGACTCAAGACTGAACAAGCCAGTTCCAACTCTATAAACTGAAAGACGGGCCCTTAATTTCCTAATATCTGTGAAAGTGGGGTCATGTTAAAAGCCATGACTTTGTATGGAAAAGAGGACCATAAAAATCACCTCTCTCTCTCTGTGAAAGTCCTTAGGGGGACACATTGTTAGTAGAGGATCAACTTGGGATCTGAACCCTGTCCTGGCAGTTGGCAACTCTGTCCTCAACCTGACATCTACAGGTAAGATGCAGAATATCTCTGTTATGGACCTAAGTCAGTAGCACAGAATGACAATTGCTGGTACAGGTGGTGGGTCTAACTGATTGAGCTGTGTTTGATTCATGTCACAGATGCAGAAGAAAATGATTCTGGTATTTTCCTATGATTGTCACTGACAAAAAACATTATCACACAGGCTGCTATGATTCTTTCTGCTGCATGCTTCAGTAGGAAACAAAATTGGCAGTCTCTTGGAAGTGAGCTGGAGAGGCAGAGAAGAGAAAGGCAGCCGTCTGGTGTCAGCCTCCCACAGTTCTGCACATGCCAGGCTAGACTACCTTTAGCTTGCAGATTCCTAGACACTGTCATTGCTTGCTTCTCCTGCTAGTGTCTCATTCATATTGAGAAACCTATGCTCCATTTTCTTAGGAAGCTCTGAGCACCCACAACTCTCACCAAAGTCACTGGGGAATTGGGATGGGGAGCAGGTAAAACAGCTTTGAAAATCAGCTCCTACTTCTCATATTGATCACATGCGAGTAATTAATAAGAGTTTTGAATCAAAGATGTTCCAGAATAATTCTCTTTCTTATTAAAAAAGTGGATAAGTTCTGCCTTCAAGCTTATTTTACTTTTGTGTCTTGTTTTCATTTTGGGGGATTTTTTTGCCTAAAAGCTGTTGAGCAAGAAGAGAACTAGAAAAATACATACATGATTGATCTCTCTGCCTCTTAGGAGCAAGAAAAAAAATCAGCAATCCCGCCCTCCATCATGTCTACTGTTCAGTACTATTAGTGTTACTATAGCAGCATAAATGACCTTTAGCATAGAATTATAGCAGCATGGTGCTTGACAGGGAAAACACAACAAGGCTCTGTACCTTGAGGACTTTTCCAATCCTACATTGTGTAGCTTACACTCCTTTGACTTGATCCCATGAAATTGCTCATTATGAGCAGCATTCATTGCCTGTTTGACTCCTTTTTCTCTTTGGGAAGCTTTATTTTGATATTCCTGGAGAAGCTTCTGCAGTGTGGGTATCAGTCCTAGATCCTGAAACACTGGGGTATTGATGCAGGTCATTTCTAGTCTGTTTTGGTCTCGCAGGCTTGGATTAATTTTGAATCTGCAAAGCAAAGACATTTGGTTTCTCTCTCCATGTTCTCTGACAACCTACACTTTTTTCCAACAGATGGAAAACGGCAGATTCCTTTAACCGATGACTTTCTTTCTGGATGTAAAAATGCAGACATTAAACCAAATGAGATTATAGTGTCGGTTCTCATCCCGTACTCTAAGAAGGTAAAGGTTCTAATTTCCTCCCTGGGCTGTTTTTATCCATGTGCACTGTGCACAGTGTTACAATACTTTAATCATGTCCATATGCACTGTAAGAACTTCGGTACCAGAGCTGCATGTGGCCAGGCCCTGCAAACACTGAGTCACACACTGCCTTTACAATTACCTGCATAGTTTTCATAGATTTCATAGATTTCATAGATATTAGGGCTGGAAGGGACCTCGGAAGATCATCAAGTCTAGCCCCCCCACCTGAAGGGCAGGAAGTCAGCTGGGGTCATAGGATCCCAGCAAGATAAGCATCCAAATTACTCTTGAAGATGTTCAATGTAGGTGCTTGAACCACCTCTTATGGCAGGCTGTTCCAGACCTTGGGGGCTCGGACAGTAAAGAAATTCTTCCTTAAGTCCAGCCTGAAAAGGTCTTGTAGAAGTTTATAACCGTTCAACCTCGTCATCCCTTGGGGCACTTTGGTGAACAAACATTCCCCCAGATCCTGGTGGTCACCCCTGATAAATTTATAGGTGGCCATCATATCACCCGAGCCTGCGCTTTTCCAGGCTAAAGAGCCCTATGGCTCTCAGCCTGTCATCGTAAGGTCTGTGTTCCTGACCTCTGATCGTGCGCATGGCTCTTCTCTGGACTCTCTCAAGCTGCTCCACATCCTTTTTGAATTGTGGAGCCCAAAACTGGACGCAGTACTCCAGCTGCGGCCTCACCAAGGCCAAGTACAAAGGGAGAATGATGTCCTGGGATTTGCTTGAGAAGCATCTATGGAGGCAAGCCAGTGTTTTGGTTGCTTTATTAGCCGCAGCATCGCATTGCAGGCTCATGTTCATCTTGTGGTCAATGATGACCCCCAAGTCTCTTTCTTCCATAGTGCTAGCCATTGTAGTACTGCCAAGCCTATAAGGATGCTGCAGGTTTTTCCTCCCAAGGTGGAAAACCTTGCATTTTTCAGTGTTAAACACCATCAGGTTCTCATCCACCCATTTGCTGAGCCTCTCCAGGTCAGCCTAGATCACCCTCCTGTCTTCTGGTGTGGATGCTTTGCCCCAAAGTTTGGTGTCATCAGCAAACTTGGCCAGTCCACTTCTGACTCCTTGTCCACATGCACAAGGATTCCTCCTGTGAACGAGGGCTTGCAGGATCCTCCACAGACATGGGCAGATAGTATTAGCATTTTATGTGAGTGTGCACAAAATTCCAATGGGGCCTGAAGGAGCAGCTTCAAAGTCCATTCAAGGCACTAGCAGGACTCCCAATAGGCCTGAATCGAATTGGGTGATAAATGCCTTTGGGGAGTGTGACAGGTCCATCCCCATGCCTGTCTAACAGAGACCTGACCCTCTGTCTCTGGGCTACATGCCCACCTATCTCTCCTGCCACACCTTGATGGAACAATAATTATGATGGTACTTAGGTGGGAGGCTGCCTATTTAATACCCCAATGCTAGGGGTTGCTATCCACCGCTCCAACCCTCCTTTGCATGGTGGCCCATGCCTCGCAGGTGGTATAAATGTCGACCTATGCCTTACGGCATTGGATTGGCTCACTCACTGTTGCTGTGTCTCCCAGCACTGGGGTCTGCCCCCGTCTCTGCACCACCTGGTGCTGTGCCCCCCTGGCACTGGGGCCCATATCTCCCCCTGTCTCTGCGCTCCCCAGGCACTGGGGTCTGGATCACCCCCATCACTGTGCCTGCCTGGTGCTGGGGCTTCGCACAGTAATGTGCCCCACTGAGGCCACCTCCTCCCCAAATAGCCTCAGCTCAGTCCACCAGACAAATAATAACATAAATACAAGCCCCTGAGGTATAACATAATAGAAGTCCTTTAAGCCAAACCTAACCCCTTTTAGGAGACAAGCTTCTCTCTCACTTTCCTGGGCCTCCCCCCACCACCAGTACCTATGAGCTCCTATAGCCCTTTTATTCTACCAGAAGCAGAACAGGCAGTCAGGCATCTCCAGTTAGCTTCCTCTATAAGAGCTCCTTCCCTCTTGGCTCCTGCCAGAGAACTAACTCTCTAGCCCCAGCCCTGGGGTTTGTATGTGCCCAGGGCCCTGCCTTCTTCCCATCAGCTGACCAGCCCGGGTGGTTGGGTTATTAACCATACCTTCCTGGTACTTGGGGTTCCTGTAGCCCCAGGTCTTAAAGGGGCAGCCCTGCCTCTTAGGAACAGGGCTAGGTTTCCTTGAAGAAATATGGCTTAACCTGAGCAAAATCTGAAACAATAGGAAGAATGTTCATCATAGAAAAATTGATCCATGGCTATTTCTTGGGGTCTAACTCTGCCACCTTTCCTCATGTTGAATAGTCTCCTACTCCTTGGTCATTCTCATTAAGATCACCATGTAGGGCACACCTGGGTATATGCAAGAGGATCAGGATATCTCCAAGAAAACAAAGTGAGGGAGGGATATTAGTTTGTGGGTGGGAATACAACTACTGTGTGTTTCAAATTTCATGTGGAAATGAACAATTCAGAAAGATGCATCTGAGTCCCATCATACACTGATCACGAAGCATCTAAACTTTGGATCCGTGCTGCAACCTCTGAAGCTCCGAAGATGTTTAGCTCTGGAGTTCTGGTCTGGACCTGTCTGTCTCTGGAAAGGGCATGGTTTTAAGCCATACTTCCAAGGCTTTGGCATCGGAATTGACTGTGGAATATCCAGTTGCTTCCAGCAGCTCCTGCTCTACTCTCCAGCTCTGTAGCATGAAACATAAATATTTTCTTGTTGAAAAAATTTCTCGGTTAACTTGGTCCTTTGGCACCGTGCTGCAACCTGTTCTAGTGCTGAAAGCCACTTAAGTAACATTAATGCACCAGCCATATTATAAGTGACTTGGGCCAGTACTGTTTGCCTAGCACTTCAGAGGAGGTGCTTCTGACAGCACCTTAAACCACTGGGGAAAGCTGTGATTTGGCATGTCAACATATAAGTAGGTGAGCCTTGGATATATTTCCCTTGGGTAAGTCAGCCCTTCACTGGTACTATGTGAAAGAAATACAGAAACATAACTAAGTCACCATATGGGTTTAGCAACTTCTATTTCTTTGTACCAAGTGGAGCTAATGAAGACCCAAAATAGTGGGTTACTTTCCTTTTAAGAGGATTCATATCTGCCAGTGATGGAATTTCTCTCTGTTAAATTCTCTTTTGCTCAGGATGACTTTGTGTCAGCCTTCCGACAGGCAGAGCGCCGGAAGAACGCCTTGTCGATTGTGAATTCTGCAATGAGAGTGCTTTTCAAACCAGGCACAAATGTTATTATGGACCTGAACATTCTTTATGGAGGCATTGGCTCTACCACAGTCAGTGCAAGAAAATCCTGCCAGAAGCTCGTTGGGAGGTACTGACTAAGTACAACTCTGACATACAATACTGTAGGCTCTGTAAAGCCCAGACTCTGCCAGATATCCAAATCCAGACACAGAACTCAGCTTTGTAGAGTTCTCACACAACTTCCACTGGGGCAGTGGTTCACAACTGGCTAGTCCTCTCCAGAAAGTGAGCACCAATGACAATGTAGTGGGAGTATCCAAGGTGCCCAGGAATGCATTAATACAGCCTAGTGCCTGGCACTCTCTTCCAGGGGGTTTCTATGGAGCCCCAACCATAAGATAGTGTTCTCCTTTCCTGGTGGATCATCCAGGCAAGACACTAGTGAAAGCACTGTTTGCTTTTCCCAGTGAAGAAAGACTATCTGTGCTGGCCAGGTTTCACTGGGATACATGTTGGAATGGTTGGAATAAAAATGTCAACCATCTTCATTAATATGAGCCTATTAGCTGGCAGCAAATTTGGTCACTCAGTTAACAAGTTAACTGTTACAGTCTTCACAGGCACATAGTTTCTAAAAAATCCAAAAGGGCAGCAACACCAGGCCCATATGAATTAAACTTTTCTTAACATCCTTGCATATCTCTGTATATGCACATGCATACGTGTCTGTCTGTATCCCAGGCAATGGAATGAGCACATGCTGGGTGAAGCTTGCAGACTGGTGCTTGGCGAAATTTTTCTCTCCCCCTCAGCTCCAGGTGGGAAGGTGGAATACAGAAGAGCTCTGCTTGTCAGCTTCCTTTTCAAATTCTACCTGCAAGTGTTGCATGGTTTAAAGATATTGGTAAGTGATTTCCTCAGGCAGATCAGTGAACTGACGTTGTTTATGTGGGATAGGATCTCAGAAAGGGCACTTTGTGCCTGAAAGCTTATCTAATATTTCTCCCAACTAAATATTTGGTCCAATAAAATATTTCCAAAAAATCTTAGTATATGGGTTCAGATACCACGCTGATTGATGCAGATTATCTGGCTACCTGGGTAGGTCAGTCCCTTACTAAGTGGTGAGGGTGCTGTTACTTGGCTTCTGCACCAAACCATGTTATAGTATAGTTAAAGCTTAATATGGTTTCAGAATCAGAACACTTCTTCTGTTGCCCCAAAATACATTTAACTGTCAAAATGTTACAGCTATGTATTTATAGATGCCATGACACTGACAGCTCTATCAATAAATCCCTATGAACCTCACCAAAAATAGGTAAGATCTAGGCAAAAACGTTAAATAAAATGTGTACCATGACTCTGAAAAGGGAGAAATGCCAAAGGCCCTGTGAACTTCACTAAGGACTGTTATTGCTGGTGATTCTGTGGAGTAAGAAATCAGGTTCTGTGGTGACAAGCAGCAATATAAAACCTTAAACTAACAGACAGATAAGCTACTGCATAATAGCATCAGAAACAACCCGTGGTGCCGGGACTGTGCAGTAACAGCAGTTAAGCAAATCCTAAATGACTGCACAGTAGTAACTGCACAGTCCAAGGTATGTGTAGACGCAGCCAGAGAGTATAAGCATAACATGGTGAAATGGTCTGAAATCTCTGGATGCGGGGGCAGCTCATACAGCCACCTCAGACACTTAGAAGGTAGTTTAGAGAAGGACCCAGACCAATGCTGCAGCAGGGTGCAACAAAATATTCAGGAGTTCAAAAGTTCGAAAGATAAGTCAAATGTAAGCCCATAAGATTTCATTTGAACCTGAAATGTGAATACCGGTGGACATGGTCAGTGTTTCTCTGCCTGTTTTCCTAATTCAGTCCTAACCATGTCATTCTCTTCACCTACATCCCTTCATCCCTATCTTGAACACTAACATCTGAACAGCCTGGATTTTTTATGGCATGGATAATGGGTTGTGTCTTTGATCGTGGGTCACCCATTGCCCTTCAAGCATTATCTGTTATTTGCATAACTCTCCCATCACTTTAAAAGGTGCTTACTTGGCAAGGAAAAGTGTAGTGGAATAGGGTGGTTGTTGCTGTCAGGTGCAGAATGCCATTCCAACTCAGAAATATTTCAATGAAGAGCTGGTGTCCAAGCTGGGGGAGCAAATGGGAGATCTCTACATCTTTAACATTCATTTTTTTCATAACCAGCAAATGGAAATCTTAACTTTAAAAATACTTATCTGACATCAGTGTCATACAATTCCCTGCCTTTCAGGATCCATCAAAGTATCCTGACCTGCCAAAGAAGTACATGAGTGCCCTCGGAAACTTTGAATGCAGACCTCCCCAGGGAAGACAAGTATACCAGGTCAGTGACACTGTTTTCATAGCAAACTATGCCAGGCATGAATTTCAGCTGCCACATGCTGTCTGTCTTAATGACTGTTATGTCCTCTTTTCAGCCTTACTCCCTATTTACGGTAGTGTATCGGTGTCTTTCCTCAGGTAAAAGTTTCTCTGTCAAAAACTATAAGCTGAAGTGTGCACTAGTTGGAAATATACTTTTCAGAAGTCAATTTCAACAAACAAAATGTTTTATTCTCACAAAAAATTTACCAGAATATCTCATGTTTTTAGGCAGACTGAAAACTCTTAATAGCTGAAACTTTCAGCATTTTTCAGCAATGCAGAAATGTCAGAAAACATTTAGTTTGTCTTTTTTAAAATAAACGTTGAATACTATTTTAGGAAAACAGATTATTTCCAAGACAATTTTTATTTAGTAAAAATACAGTTTTCTGTAGAGAAAACCTGGTATAGAGTTGTTTGAAGCAAACATGAAGTGTAGTGTGAGGGTGAACAGCAGAGGGCACCCGAGCTTTCTTCCAGCTAAACACACTGGTAGTGCAACTAATTTTCTATTTGAACTGGGGAAAACAAGGATTGACAGACATCCACTTAGCAGAAACCTGGATGAGAACATTTTTGTTAGGCCAGCCTGTACAAGCCAAAATATGTATTTGCCAGTGTCCTTCAGGAAGATACACTGGGCTGGAGTAGAGCAATCAGCTCTAGTTTTAGATGCCTCCTTTATATAAACTATGAATAAAACATAGCTCAGTTTTAGGCTGTTGAGACAAGATGTGATATCAAATTTGTACAAAATCTACTTCAGGACGGGTGGTGCAAAAGGAAACACACTCTAGTTGCGAGAGAACTGGGCAGAGGGGAACGAGACTTTTGCTCTATTTTGCTCTATTGAGATCTCAGCTGGAGCCCTAAAGTGCCAGTGTAATACAAATAGGCTTGGCAGAATTCGATTTTTATTTTCTAATAATTTCAATAAATAATATTGATGTTTATTTTTTAAGAATTTATTTCAGTGTTATTCATTTAAATTTTCAGGATTGCATGAAATTAGCAGTATGGGGGCCAGAGAATTTATTAAGGGCAATAAACTATTATTATAGTGCAGTTTAACTGCTGTGACAAACATAGGCGAAGTAGAGCCTGGGCATGGGCTGTAAAACCACCTGCACAATTACTGCATTAAAAAAATTAACTCAAGAATTGATTAACATGTAAATCACACACGTTAACTGCACTTAATTGACAGCCCTAATAACTACTGTAGGACTCCCGCTACCTAAGCAGCAGAGCTGCCATCAGCCTCAGCAATGCTCACCCATAGCTCCCTCATCCACTTGTCACTTCCTCTTCCTTTGTTCCCAGTTTCCTGGGGTTTCTGGGAGCTGCAATACAGCCTACAGTCAGCATGGATCTGTATGACTGCTCTCCCTGTTATCACACACTCAGTCAGTCATCAAATTTCTTACATCCCCTTTCTACAAATTTTGATTACTAACAGTGGAAATATTTCTTTGCCAGTCTGTGAGACAAAATCAATGTTTATCAATATTTACTAATAAAAATCGAATTCTGCCAAGCCTAAATACAAGCAATAGAAGTGAAATTACTACTTGGAACTTCAGTTTTGAGTCAATATCTATTTATGTTCAAGCCCCAAAATCTAAACAGTTTCCTCATGGGTTTAAGGACATGCTCTAGCACTGGCCAAATGAATTCAGAAGGTATTAGTAAAAGAGGCTTGCAATAGTTAGTGTTGCAGCTCTAGAATAACATGTTTTTCTTAAACAGGATGTAGATCCAGAACAGCCACCCCAGGATCCAGTGGGACATCCTATCATGCACCAGTCTGGAGTTAAGCATGCCACAGGTGAAGCTGTCTACTGTGATGACATGCATCCTATAGATGGAGAGCTCTCTTTGGCCGTGGTCAAAAGTTCAAAAGCGCATGCAAAGATTGTGTAAGTAAGTGAAAGGTGTAACAAAAGAGTCCCAGTAGAAGTCATAACAGACTCAGGTCTTTCTAACTGAATGTATTCATTAGTTTTACTGAGCCAGAGCTGAAGTACAGCAGGGTACAGAAGAAATCCAGGAACAAAGAGGTGCCTGAAAGAGCAATTCATGCCCAAACAGGGGAGGATTAGCTGCTAATTCTTTTAAATTTGGGTAATACTATGTAAGGCAGAAAAATATATACTTAGTAACAGGCTACTTGCAGATGCTTCACCTTTCAGCTCCTCAGTCAAGTGTTGATCACCTCCTGATTTTCAAGAATATTCCCCTCCACGGCTGGTAAATGTATTGATTTGCTTGCATTGTGAAATAATTACCTACTGGTAATGCGGAGCTGCATTTCAGAACTTTCTATTATTAATGCTGTGTAATATATAGGATTATATATTACACTGCAGGATGAGGGGACACTTTGGCTTGGCACTGCACAAAGGCAGAAAAATGTGTCTTAACCCTGAGCATTTCTATTGTAAGCTATATATAAACACAAGCACATAAGGACTGTTCTGCTACCATCCCTTGGGCTGGCTAACATCATGAGATAAGGATTTCTTTGGCAAGTGTGTCAGGTGTTGGCAGATACATCAGGGAAGTCCAAGGGTGGATCTAGAATTTTGAAAAGAGGGGCGCAGATGGTGAGGTGCTTATTCACATATAAACCAACACATATTTTTCTCCAGTTATAAATAAACTAGAAGCTTTACTAATATGCTTAGGGCTTAGGGCTGAATTATTCCATTTGAGATTGATGCAAAAATTAATATAACTTTATTGGAATGAGTTAAAAACAGTCTGCAAGGCCGTGAAATGGGAGCTTCATTTCCAGGAACAGCTAACAGGCAACAGAATTGCAGAACAAGGGATAGCTTGATTGGTGGAACTTCAACACCATTAAAAAAGAGAGAGGGCCATTAACACCTGTGGAATGAAGAGGTTAGAAGGAATCAGGTAGTTTATAATGAACCATGAAGTCAAGTGATTCCTTCAGCACTGTGAGACTGTAGATATTGCTGCCACTGCCAGGCAGCTGGTTTTAAACTTTAGGTGGAACAGGAATCAGGTAGTGGGGTACAAGTGCCCTAGTGCATCTTCCTCTGGGAGAGTCTGTTCTGAACGAATGGAGCCATTAGCACACAAGGGGAATGAAGAAAGTATATACTGAAATAATGAGAATTTAGAAACATTAATATACAGTGACTAAAATTTTAAGCGCTATTTTATGCCAGTCCTTGACTTTCTCCCCTTCCCTGACCTATTCCTCTCCCCTTCATCTGCTTTAAAATACTTCATAACAGCAGTAGATAATTTTTCCACAATATGTTTCCATGGATCTCCCAATATGGACCAGTTTGGTGGCAATACAAAAAGGACTGTGTTTTTTTCTGCCTTTGGAACCGCTTTTATCAGAGTACACTAGTGCACTCCCATAAACACCCCCGGTGGCTCTGCAACTCATATTTTTCTTTCCAGATCAATTGATGCATCAGAGGCCTTCAAAGTGCCAGGAGTGGTTGATGTGGTAACAGCTAGTGATGTTCCAGGGGAAAATGGCACTAAAAATGAGAAAGCATTTGCAGAAGAAGAGGTACTTATTGCTTCCAGCTGAGGTCCAGTTTGAAATAACTCTGGTTTGTTATGAAGAAGGAAGTTTGCCCATTTTGCAAGTGTTTTGCTTACTATTAAACTGCTCTGAAAATGCATTCAGTAGACTTTAGTCCAACAGCAGCCCGGCAGGGCCTGTACAGGACTCCCAATGTGTGGGGCATAAGGCCAGGGAAGGTTGCCTTTAGGCATTCTGCAGCACCCTTTTATAACTGATTCAGTAAACAGTGGTCGTGACTACCACAGGAAACTGCAGCCAAGCCTCCATGAAAAAGGGAGAATGGCCATGGAATGAGACATTTTCAGGTGAAAAAGAAATAGAACAAGGAAGATTCATGCTCTTCAAAAATAAAATTAAGTTGACTGTAAAGCCCGGTCAGACCCTGAACATATCCCATGTGGGAACACACTGCAGCACAAGCTGTGTTCCCTAGTTTGCTGGCTGAAGAGCCAAGCATCTGGCCTGCCTGTGGCCATCATCCCCAGTGCAGAATTCCTCTGGCCTGGGTCTCTCTCCACCATTGAGTAATATTTAGATAGAACATGTTTTTCTTCAGGACATCTTGTGTTGCCTCCTTTTATGTTTTCAATTTCTTCTCAGCTGCATTTCTCTCTCTTTCCAGTCAACTCTGACCACTTTTCCTTTTCCTCTTCCTTGCTGTTGTGTCCTCATCATTACCCCTTCACATCATCTTTTCCTCTAGTCACCGACATGATGCACCTCAGTTCTCCCTCCCTCCCAAGCACAGGACTGTGTCTGCTTTATGATCTTGATCTGATTGCAGTTATCAGTAGTCCAACCTTGATGGAGCTGCATGAGTACAACCCCCTAGTACAGACCACAAAAGTGATTTACACTGGTGGAGGTTGTACATTTGCTCATATCAGGGTAAGCTGCCCACAGGTGAATGGAATTGGGGAAGATTCCTGCTAGAGTCAAGGCCATATAGACATCGGTGGCATTTTTAGTGCTCAAGGTGCTGTAAGTGAAAGACAATAGATGCCACTAGCACATCCCATCTAAAAAAATTTAGCTTGCACTCAAACAAATTCCTAAAGGAGTGTAGCATAGTGTAGTGTAAGCAGTGTCTGGACATGACCCCCTCTCCCTAAGATATGCTCACTGCACAAAATACAATCAGCCCAGTGTGCTCACCAGGTGCTATGTGTTGGGTGTGTTGCAGGTGATTTGTGTGGGTCAGATTATCTGCGCTGTAGTTGCAGAGTCAGATATTCAGGCAAAAAGAGGTGCTGAAAAAGTGAAGATACAGTATGAAGAACTGGAGCCAATTCTGACCATTGAGGTAAGAATTCATCTTCTCTAAGGAGTTAATCTTTTCACTTGTTTATCCAGGTGTGGAGGACTCTACCGGGTGCTTTTTCATTTGGCAGCAGCGATGAGTTTGTTTCTTCTTGTAGTGTACAGTATAGAAATACCTTTCATTTTTTGAAAGCATGTAAACCTTTGTTTAGGGCATCCCCTTTTGTCTATTGAGTCACGGGCTGATCTTTTCACATCAGGGCTAGAATACGCAGTAAAGGAATATATCAAAAAATGTTTACTCCACAGTTCCATCCTTCCATGGGCCAGTGTCTCAACTGGTCTAAATCAGTGTAGCTCCATCAAAGTCAGGAAATAGATTAGATTACACTAGCTGAAGATCTGGCACCATGCATCTTGCATCCATGTTTTGCCAATGTTCTCTTCTGGTTGATTATCAGAATCCAGCAGTATCCATCTCTGAAATATTTTCAGCAGCCCTGAATGTTGCATATAGAGACTCACGCTACAGCTCCTAATCTGGCGGGAAGCAAAGGGTAATGTAAAACAGAGAAAAAACAAGCAATGATAATAAGTTGGTACCCTGCAATGATTATCTCACTGATTCTAATAT
This sequence comes from Crocodylus porosus, assembly GCF_001723895.1. Taxonomy (NCBI): domain Eukaryota; kingdom Metazoa; phylum Chordata; order Crocodylia; family Crocodylidae; genus Crocodylus; species Crocodylus porosus. Next base: position 21,410,346 of record NW_017728949.1, on the reverse strand, counting down.
CTGACTAATCACGCAAGGTGGAGGAGGTTGTATGGATAATAATGATTGTACAAGTGAAAAGCACTAGACTGTATGAAGTATTACAGTTGACATGTATGGGCTTTTTTACTTGCTGCAGGATGCAATAAAGCACAATTCATACATTGGAAAAGAAAAAAAAGTAGAAAAAGGAAACATTGAGAAAGGATTTAATTCAGCTGATGAAATAATTGAAGGTAAATTGCTGTGTGCACTGGGTGCGGATGGGAAGTCTTGGTGAATGAGTATGATTTGTAGATAGTGGTTCAGGAATAACTATAATTTTTATAACATTTCCACCAGAACTTATTATAAGTTTGTTTTGACAAAGATAAGGCATATTGTCACCTTGTTGATTCATTCTGAGTTTGGGATCCACTAAAACCCTCAGATTCTTTTCTGCACAATGGTTACCTCACCGCTTATTGCCCATTTTTGTATTATGCACCTGATCGCTCCTTTCTAAGCACATATTCCACTTGTTATTGAATTACATTTTGTTGAGTTTTGACAGTCTCCCCAATTTATTTATTTATTTATTTCAGCTGTGTCCTTTGAAGTGCTTACAGACCCTTCTAACTCTCTAGCCCACCATCTAACTTGCTAATGAAAATACCGGTTGGAACTAAACCTGAAACAGAACCCACTTGCTGGATCCTACTTAAAATGTTCTCCCATTTTGACAGAAAACCACTAAAGTCCATTTTAGACCTATGTTTTTAGTTAGTTGTGCTGTATCCCACATTGTGGTGAGCTTACTTAGACCATATTTCCCAATTTCAACTAAGAAAATGTTGGTGGGACAGTGTACCCTTATCCTAAAGTCAAGATAAAACATATCTACTGTTATTCTGCCTTACCAGGCCAGAAAACCTGTAAAAGAAGGACATTAGATTAGCTGGATATGATTGGTCTTAACAAATCTACATTGACTATTTTTTATCCTATGATTGTATCAGTGCTTCGCTGTCTTGTATACTAAAATTAAGCTTGTTGTTCCAGGGCACATCTACATGTACTGTTACAGCCCATGAATAAATTGCGGAGCTTATTGCTCTGGTGCGTATTGTTGCTGGGCCTACCATTTGAATATGGACCCAGGAGTAATCAATTTCAGAACAATGAGCTCTACCTTTTATTCATATGCAGCACGTGGAGCTGGGTTGGAGCAGTCCCGGCTGGCAGGGGGCCCTGGGGATCACCCTACCAGCCCAGGGCTGCCCCACTCTAGCTCAACGTGCTGTGGCAAGAGAGAGCTTCAGGCAGGCAGTCTCATGCTGAAGCACCCTCATGCCCCAGCCAGCACCTCCAGCATCTACACGTGTGCTGTTGTGGAGTAAATGAGTTGACTCCAGCTTAATGGGGAGGCAAGTATAAGATGCCAAGACATTTACTGTGCAGCTGATTAGTCAACTGTACAGTAAATGTCTCATGTAGACACGCCCCCAAATACTAAAATTAGGCTTGGTTGATGTATAATTTCCTGGGTCCTGCTTTTAAAGACAGGTTTTACATTTGTTGTTCTTTAGTCCTCTATGACCTCCCATTATCTCAATGAATTCTCAAAAATAATTGCAGGTGGTTCTGAAATTGCTTTGGCTAGTTCTTTTAGTGCTCTAGGGTGAATTTCATGAACACTTCTGACTTGAAACCTTTTAATTTATCTAAGTATTCTATAACTTGTCTTGTACCGTAGCCTTGCCTGTGGTCCTATTCCCTACTAAAAATGATTGGGTTAAATGTCTGATCACATTAAACCTTTTTTTGTGAAGTCAGAAGCAAAGAAGGCATTGGCCTTCTTGGAGCCATCCCTCATTTACTGATTTACTGTCCCTCCCTGTTAACTAACCGATGTATGCTTTTCCTTGTCTTTCTTTTACATCTGATGTATTTAAGAAACTTTTTCTGTTTATGTCCCTAGCAAATTGGTAGTAATTTTGCACCTGAGCCTTTCTGATTTTTATTCCCCCATGTTCCAGTTCTCTCTGTAGTCTCCATTTGCTTTTAACAGGACAGAGATCAGGATACTATAGAGCTTCCATCCAATGGAGGCTAGTTGTACATAGACAAACTGGTTAATTTACTGCAGCATGAGTCAGTTAGAGGTGTCTTGCTAGAATGAATGTCCAAGCATCCAAGACATGCGGAGTAAGGGAAGGCTGTTCTGAAATGATCTGAAGAGCATGGGTTACACACTGATCCAGTTCTCATCGTATGCTTGTGTGTATGGCTAGTTGTTTGTCCTGTCACTCTGTATAACATTGCCAGTGCTTTCTTCCATCATCGCTGTTCAATTGCATGCAATTATCATCCCTTAGTCATGAAATACTTTAGTCCGGGGGTCAGTAACTTATGGCCTGCAGGCCGGATCTGGCCCATGGAACCTTTGCATCTGGCCTGCAGACCTGGGCTTTGGCAGCATTTGGCATGGGGGCACCTTCTGCAGTTGCTTTCTCTGTGCTGCTGGGGAGATGCGCAGCAGAGGTGGCAGAGTCCTAGCACCCATCCTCTTGCCTCCAGCCTAGGGTGGGTCATTCTGGCCCATAGCTAGAAGAGGTTGCCTACCTCTCTTGTAGTTCATACTTATTGGCTTTTGCTCAATCATGTCACCCCCTAGTGACTGCAGCTATGACCCCTAACAATAGTTAGGACTTGCTCATTAAAAATAGTCAACCTAAGTGATTACGAAGAAGCAGATTTATGGAGCATTAATAAAGGATCGTTTATGCTGTGATGACAGATTTTCATCACTGTTAGGAAAATTTTATAAAAGAAAAATGACAAGAGCAGGTAGAGCAAAAGGCTATCAGAGTAGGAAAGAGACAAATACGAATACAAAGGGGATACGGAAGAAAGGACAGGAATAAAAAAGAAACAACAAAGACAAAAGTTTTCCTTTACAAAGAGACCTAAAGGGAGAAGGATTATAGAGAGTTATAGGTAGCTAGATACTAGGAAGGAGAAAGTTTCAGATATTTAGCTGACACTGAACTTATGCCAGAAAAAAAATATTGTTCAGATATGAGATGGGTAAAGAAATTAAGTTCCTCCTAATAAATAATCTAGGCTCCCTCATGGGGTAAGTTACAAGAATGGTGGAGAAATCATAGAACTGAGTCTCATGAATGGAACTACTTACTGTTATTCTGTATGAAATGCTCTTGTGCTCACTCTCTCACATCTTCGGATTTCTTCTTATTATAAATACTAGTTGTGAGTTTTTCTGGGGTTATAATTGTAACAGGTGAAATGCATATTGGAGGACAGGAACATTTTTACCTGGAACCTAACAGTGTACTTGTTGTTCCAAGAGGAGAGGATAACGAAATGGATGTATATTCATCTACTCAGTATTCATCGAATGTACAGGTAATCTAAAGCATTATTGGGCAGCAATCTCTTTCTCCTCTGAATAACCTGTAAGGTGAACTGCAAGACCTTGTTGAGGTCTGTGTTCCATCTTGTAGATTTCTCCTAAAGCTAATAGATTTTCTCATGCAGAACAATTGACACAGGCCTTGGTGTGTACATAAAGCCGTGCCTAGTCCAATTCAGTGGGGCATGAATGAATCGTGTAACCAGCTCATGTCCAAAAATAGGCTACAGACTCAGCTTTCCATGCCCACACTCACAGTTTGACAGCACAGTTGTGAATAGGATGACCTTATAATGCTTCTCTAATCTAATACACATCACTAGGACTGTGTTCATGCTGGCTGCTTCTGGTGTCACAGACTCACTGGGCATAGAGGATGATTTTGGCACTCCTCCTGAGTCAGCACCCAGGGCTGGTGCCCCTCTCGCCCACCCCTAGTTCGGTAACTGATTTTCAGGATTCAATTCTAAGAGTGGAACTTCACCCAGGGGCCTACAGTGGAGAGCATTGTTTGGTTATTCTCAAACAAAGCTTTTGAAAGCCTTAGTCCTTAGACCAGTGGTTCTCAACCTATTTGCCATAGTGGTCCACACTTGCAGCTCTCAAGGTGTTCTGTGGGCCACAGCCACACAACTTCCTGTGCATCCATTTAAAAAATGTTTTAACCAGATGTCACATGAGCCATAGCAGTGGGCTAATTGGGCCTCATTGTCTTAAACATTATCTTTTCAATCCTTAGTTGAGTCCCAGCGAAGATAGGAACCAAATTCACCGCGATTTCAGTGGGACTAAGAATTAGTCCTTATTTATTTGAGTTGTTCATCAATATTGTTTGTTTTTTAAGCCTTGTATGTCAGTATTGAGAGCCTGATCCTGATCATCTCGTTAACACAAAACACCTGTTTGGCAGCAACAGACCACTGTACAAGTAGGGAATTCAGGATTAGGAGCTAGTATTATTATGGCACCCTATTCACTAGCGTAGGCTAAAGAGTCAATCTTTTCCAAGCAGCTGGTTAGTTTTGTGAATGCCTATGTGTACCCATTGCAAATATGCCTTATAATTCTAAATGCAAAACCATTACAGCTTGCCGTAAAGCGAGTGACGTGTCATTTCTGGAGTTATTGTCTTGCTTCCATTTCTCTTTAAAAACTAAATTTTGTTCATTTCTACCTGTGGGAATTTGGAATAGCTCCATTATCATAGGGGACTACTCCAGATTCACATCAGTGCCCTTTGATTACAACCTGACCCTATCAGGTACTTTCTTTTACGTACTGGGTGCTGTGGGGAAAATAGGCCTTCTACTTTGTGCTTTGATACTGATACTCCTCTGTAAAATCTTGGGATTTCACTTCTACAGGAGTTAGTGGCTTCAGCTCTAGACATCCAGTCCAATAAGATCATGTGCCACATAAAACGTGTTGGAGGAGCTTTTGGTGGGAAAATTACAAAACCCTCCTATTTTGCTGTAATTGCAGCAGTGGCAGCAAACAAGTAAGTGGTGTATTCCTTTTCTGTCATTTTATTGCTGCAAATAAATATTTCTCAAATGAAATATAGCATGTTTACTTCTAGGAATTAAATACTTTGAAGGAGCCTCTAACATGAACGCTGACCATACAATCATCCTAAACACTCTTTCTCTTGATCATAATGAGCCTTTAAAAGAATCCTAAGAAGTTTCCATGCATTTCATGGAGCCCACTAGCTGAGGGCCTGTGCCAAGTCCTTCATGCAGTGTCTGTTATGGTAGATCTGTGCATGAGGAGTTCTCCTGCAAAGTCCATTAATTCAAGTTTTTGACTGGGAAGTTGTGTGAATTTTACCCTGCATCTATGAAAAAAGTTTCACATGCTGCACTCAGTTTTTATTGGCCATGTCCAGGCTAACTATAGGCATTCTGCTTCTCAAGGCCAACAAACAGATTTTCAGCCCCACCAGGCGTGGATCAAGTGAGCACGTAAATAACTAGACAGAAGATAAATATACTGCTTGATTTTGATCTCAGTTATATCACTCTAAACCTGGAATGACTCCCATGAAGTCAGTAGAGCTGGTTCGTTCTTACATAGGTGTGGATCTATGTATCTATAGAAGGTGCAATTTGCTGACATTCTTTGGGTGCCAAGTGATTCATCTGTGTATGTAACAGCTGTCACTCTTAAAACATACATTATATTAGTGATTGGGCATATGTTGTGCTTCTACTTTTTCAGGATATTATTATTATTATTATTATTTCAAATGTGCAGTTTTGAGAAGAGACAGCCCAGACACAGGATCACATGAAGCCTTTCACTGGTTTCATTGCTAAAATATTTGCAGAGTTAGAAATCCTTGCAAGAGAAGGAACATACAGGTGTTCCAGCCTACAGCTGCCCCTTCTGCCCTTCTCCCCACATATTCTCAGCTAGGGTGACTCTGGACTGGTAAGAACAGGGGAGCAGCTGCTACTCCATTCCTCCCAGTCCCTCACAGGAGTGGAGCAGTCTCTGCTCCCCACATGTTTTCCAGACCAGGGTGACCCCAGTCTTATTAAAACAAAGACTTTTCTCCCAAAACCAACATATTTCCCGTGGGGGAAATTGAAGGAATATCTATGCACTCAGTTTCTAGTGAGTGAAATGCATTTCTCCCACTAGAAATGTAACACCTCACCATACCCCTTGTGAGCCTCCAGAATATAGTGCATACATCATGCTAGAGTTGTCCTTTGAATTTACATTCAAGTCAATAGTCTATACCCTGTATATTCAGCGGCACAGCAGATGTGGTCTAGCTGGATATGCCTGGAAGCATAGTTGCAGTCAAGTTGGTAAACTACCAGAGGGCAATTTATTCAGCTGTAATGGGTGACTGAATGTTGTTGAGGAGCTGGTCGTTCTTTAGTACACTGTGCATCTACACAAGAGGTTTACTGTGGAGCTGACTAATTAGTTCCACAGTAAGGTCTCAACATCTACACATACGGCTGTGTTAGGACTGCATGTAAACACAGGTATTATCCTACAGCAGCATTGTTTAGTGTACCACAACACATGTATAGATGCTGCTGAGGCTGGCTGTGGTAGGAGGGTGCTTCATTGTGGGGGCTGCGTGTCAGGTAGCCCCACACTGAAGCACCCTCGTGCCCCAGCCAGCCCCTCTGCAGCATGGTGAGCCAGGTCAGAGCAGCCCCAGGCTGGCAGGCTGACTCCCCAGCCTCCCTGCTAGGTTGGGCTGCTCTGACTGGGATCAATGTCCTGTGGTCCTGGGTGCACATATAAATATAGAACCCAAGAGCAGTAAACTCTGGTGCAAACTGTGCTGGAGTTTATTCAGGTACATTAATTTCACGTCTAGATGTGCCATGTCACGTGGAAGAGAATGAAGTGAGAGGCTGTTTTTGTCTCATTTTCTTAACAAGTTTATCCATTTGAATGTTGGGAATCTGTCTCCTGTTGGGAAACCCCAGCTATTCTCCCAGGCCTAGCTTTCACTACAAGTAGGTACCACAAGGAGGAACTTGTTTCACCTGCACCACAAGACAGATAACCAAACTACTCTGTAGCTCTGATTGCAGTACTATGGCTCTGGTAATCTCTGCTGTGGTGCTACCTGCAGCCTACCAGGGTCAGAAGCTGCCTGATTTGTTCAGGGGCAGATCCAGTAACCTTGAGTCATGGCATATCATTGCTCCTTCTCCCAAGCCACACTCTGAGAGCACTGCCAAACATCTGGTTTCACAGCTACAGGGCCAACACATGTGAAGTGGAGAAGCTAAAGACGCAGCTGACAAGGTTGGTCACTTTCTTCTGTGAACAGAAGTTAAAATTGTTTCTTCTCTTCCGGGATCAACCTAATAACCATTTACTGGATAAATGTGAGGTTAACAGACATTTCAGAAGTGCAACGGTCCGGTTCATCCCAGACCTCAGTGGAGTTACAGCAGCAATAGTTTGGCTTGGTAGCTTCATCTTCCTGCAGTTTGCAATGTTGCAACACTGGTTAAAGTGTGATTTATGTGCTTTCTTTAGGACTGGGCGTCCAGTCCGTTTTATATTGGAGCGACATGATGATATGCTCATCGTTGGAAACCGGCACCCTTTCTTTGGAAAATATAAAGTGAGTGAGAAGGGGAGATAGATCACAGAACTATCTTGGGCAAGACCCTTGGGTGGTGTAAATCAGTACTGTTTTATTGAAGCTGATGGAGTCACCTCTGCTTGCACCAGATAAGGCTCCTGGGCCTAGTTGTGTTGGTTTGGACTGCGTTGGTTTGAATTTGGGTTTTCATTTAGGTTGCTTTGATTGTTCTCTTCTAGATGTTGTTATAAATGAGAGAGACATTAAATCAGTGGGCACAAAAATGATGAAAACCCAAGAAGGAATAAATGGAAGCTAACAATAAGCTTTCTGAAGGATCCTTCTGCAAAATGTCTGCAGCATTTGCTTATGGTATGAACTTAATGAATCAGGTCAGAGGAAAGTTACTAGCGGAGCTTTAATGAAGTTCCAGGGCCGGTCCTAAGAACACAGAAGCATAGGAACTGCCATTTACTGGGTCTGACCATAGGCCAATCTAACCCAGTAAGCTGTAGCACTCAGTAGCAGAAGTGGATGCTAAGGAGGAGGGTAAATAGAGTATGTCCAGAAGTGTCCACCCCCCCACCCCGCTCTTCTTCCACTGCAGCTTCAACTTTTAGGGGTTTAGGAAGTTCTGATTCAGAGGTTATACTTGTGCTCTCAATACCTAGTGATGGGCATTTCCTCCATGAATTTGTCTGGTCCCCTGTTGAACGTGGTTAAACTATCAGACCCCACAGCCTCTTTTGGCAATGAGTTCCACACATTTATCACACACTGTGTGAAAAAACATCCTTTTGTTAGTTTTAGACCTGCTACCTAATAGTTCCATTGCATGTCCCCTAAGCCTAGTATTGTAAGAAAAAGTAAATAATAAATCCCTATTACTTTCTCTGCACCAGTTACTATTTTGTAAACCTCTGTCATGTTCCCACTCTATCATATTCCAATCCATCTCTTACATAAATGGAAAAGTGCTTTCCTATTTAGTCTCCCCTCACTTGGATGTCCTTCTATACCCCTGGTCCCCTGGGTTGCCCTTCTTTTTACCTTTTCTAGTTCTTTGGTATTTTTTTAGGTGGAAGGCATACAAAAACTGATGCAGGATTCAAATTGTAGATTCACCACAGATTTATAAAGGAGCATAATGATATTTTCTGTTTTGTTTACAATTCCCTTATAAATAACATTTTATTTGCCTTTTTGACTGTTGCTGAATGCTGACCTCATGTTTTAGTGAACCGTCTACAGATTCTACAATGCCTCCAAGATCTCTTTCCTTATTTTTTCTCCAAAACAAGAAAAGAAATACCTGATCATGTATATATATTTTGTGTTACTTTCCCCTATGTGCATCACTTTACACAAATCAGCGTGGAATTTCATCTGCCGTTTATTTCTCATTCCCTCAGTTTTACAAGTTTCTTCTGTAGCTCTTCATAATCTGCTTTGATTTTATCACTCTGAATAATTGCATGTAATCTTCAAACTTAGCAAACTCACTAGTCACTTCTCTTTTCATTTATGAAATTATTAAACAGCAGAGGTCCAGCATAGATCCTTGGGAAACTTCACTGTTATTTCGTTTCATTCTAAGAACTGCCCATGTTGCCCACTCTTTGTTCCTGTTTATGTTTTCATTAATGATGGTAGCACCTAAAGTGGAAGTGTGCTAATGAAACTTGCTGATGCCACAAAGCTGGAAGGCATCATCAATATACCAGAGGCCTGGACTATCACAGAGGACCAACAGATTACCAAGAGGTCTGCAATAGTAAAATGGCATGCAATGTAATATTACAAAAGTGCAAGTCAGTTAGGAATTAACAATGAACATTTCTGCTGTAAACTGAGAGCTCATCAGTTGAAAATGACAGAGGAAGAGAAAGGCCTAGTATAGCAGTCAATCCTAGGATGACATGGACTATATCTACCCAGAACAGTACAGAGTGAGCAAGCTAATTTATCAGAAGCAGTAAGTTTGTTATTACAGTACTCTGCCTCAGGTATTTTAAGTTGTCAGTAGGGTAGATTAGCACAGGAGGAGCTAATAGTACCGGTCTCCTGGTCCACTTACAGCAAGTTCAAGCATCTCTATGTAGCACTGCATGTGCAGTGCAAATATATCTTGTGAGCCATAAGTGTGATGCAGCTAGGAAAAAGGCAAATAAGATCCTCAGATACAGCTGCAGAGATATTTCCAGTAGAGATATGCATGTATTAGTGGCAATGTACAAGGCCCTGGTGACACCTCACCTGGAATATTTTTTACAATTCTCATCAACTTGTTCAAGAAAGGTTAATCACATTTTTAATGGATGTGAAGAAAAGGCTACTAGAATTATTTGGGAACTTCAGAGTGAGTTTTCTGAGAAGAGAACACAAGAGCTTGGATTTTAGCCAAGCAAACAACAGCTGTGAGCGGATATGACTACTCTCTGTAAGTGCCTCAAGAGGATAAACACCATAATAGAAGCTATAAGTTAAAGGGCAAGGTTGGCACAAAAGTCAATGATGATAAACTGGCCAAGCATAAATTTATATTGGATATTAGAAAAATCTCCTAACAGTTAGAGGAGAAATATTCTGGAACATGCTGTATATAACACATTATTAACTGCTGTATATAACACATAAAACATATTATATTATACTGTTATAGTATATAACATAGCAGTATATTACATACATAATGAATCTGACTATATAATTATATAATACTAAAATTAATAGGAATAGATGTAGGCACATAAGACTGAAAGGCCCCTGGTGTCACTGAGTCCAGCCCATAGCATGTCATATAATCCCTTGCAAAAATTAAATAAGCTTCAACATATTTCCAGTAGAGAAATGGGGCAAAAATGTCACTGCTTTTAAGATGAAGCTTATTTAATTTATGCAAGGGATTATATGATTCAGAGGAGATTCAACCCAATTCAGCAGCCGAACCTTGAAATTCAAATTGAATTGGGAGACTAATAAAAAGGTCCAAATCAATTCAAAACCTCCAAATTGATTTGGGAAAGTTTTGGAGTTTCGGGCAGTCCCTGCTCACTGCTGCAGGGAGCTGGACCCGGCCTCCACGCCGGTAAATAGGGGGTGAGAGGAGGGCAGCTGGAGAAGGGGGGAGGGGACCATGGGAGGACCCCCGCCTGGCCCCATCCCCTGCCTGCTTCCCCAGCTCCCCTGAGTGCCATCCACTCCCCACCCAGTCTCCCAGCCCCATCAATGGCTACCCCACCTGGCCCCAGTGTCCCAGCACTTAAAAAAAAAAAAAAAAAAAAAGCCCTGCTCTCACTGGCTGCTGCAGCAGCTGTCAGGGCCTTTGGGAGCTCAGTGGCAGAGGCCTGGCAAGAGCTGGTGAGTGTGGGCTTTTTTATTTATTTTTTTTTAGTTCCAGGACGCTGGTGCCGGGCAGAGCAGCCACTGATGTGGCTGGGAGAGCAGGCAAGGGACGGGGCCTGTTCAATTCAGAGATTCAGCCGAACTGATTTGGGACAGTGATTTGAATCAACGAATCGAATCGCTGTCCCCCAAATTGCCAAAATCTGAATCCAAAGCAAATACTAGCCGCTTCGCACAAGCCTACTATCCACCTATTTCACCAGCTGACAGAATGGAAAAATAGCGCCAGCAAAGGGAAAATAACTCTTACCAATTAAGCAGAGAGCATCTGGTGAGCTAGTGCATATTCAAGAAATATGTAAGATGAATGGATCCAGACATGACCAAGTAAAGAGTCTTGATTGTGGACCCAGTTTTCCCTTTTGGCCAGCATCTCCCTACTCAGGTCCAGTCTGGGTTTCAAACAGGTGGAAATCTTTGCATTGTGGGCAATTAGATAGCATAAGCTTGCCTTGCTGTTTCATGCAAGAAAAGAACAATGGACAACTTTCCAGTGAATAAACCATAGTTAATGTGCATATAAAAGAATAGTACCAGAGCTGCTTGGGATAGCAGAGATCTTCTAATAATGTACAGTCTGAACCCAAATTCTGCCCTTGCAGCTCCACAGTTACCTCATCCTGTAGAGAGTGGGCCGTTCATTTAAATTCATATGAGGCCTCCTCTCTTTGGCTATCAAAATCAATAGCAAAGCTCCAATAGACTTTGGTTGACGCAGGAGCAGGACTCATAAAGTTTAGGAGTCTGAGTCTTTTGTTTAACTTGTACATGCTGTTTGGCTTGGTTACAAAGAGCAAGTTGTTATAAATGCCTGGAAAAATTACAAAAAGTGTTGGCTCTTGTGTTACAGGTAGGATTCATGAATGATGGTAGAATCGTGGCTGCAGACATTCAGGCCTACATTAATGCTGGGTGTACACCAGACGAGTCTGAAATGGTATGTCTTTCCAAACAGGTGGTCACTTCACTGAAGCAGAATTTGTCAGAAGAGGTAATGTTTTTAACTGGACCAGTATAGTTGGGAGAGATAGAAGACAACTTTCAAGCTTCAACTGTTCTACTTCAGGACTAAGGGAAAAAGCAGTTACTTTCCATGCAAAGTATAACTTAAACAATTGCTTCAGTGTGACATAATTATTTAATCATATAATAATCAATAAGCAATAATAATCAATAATCATTATTTAATTGTTTTTAGTACGTAGTGAATCCAGTCTAGCTAGGGAACCTTCACGGTCTGCAACAGATATATATCTGTGACATGGATCTTTGTTTTGAGGGACAACCAAGGAGGTTGTCTGCTGCCCATCATAAGGGCTTACGAATTTCATATTTACGACTGCAATGGAGCATGCCCATGTTGATCAGATAACTGCCTGGCTTAGAGCAGGATGATGCTCATTCAAAAGGAAAAAAAACTGTTTTAACGGGAATTTTCTTTCTTGCTACAGGTAATAGAGTTTATTGTATTAAAAATGGATAATGCTTACAAAATCCCCAATTTCCGAGTCAGGGGCCGCGCCTGCAAAACGCATTTGCCCTCAAATACTGCCTTCCGGGGATTTGGCTTCCCACAATCAGGACTGTTTGCAGAAACCTGGGTTACAGCCGTGGCAACCCAAACTGGTTTACCACCCGAGCAGGTAAACAGATTCAAGTTAACAAATAAAATGAGGCAAAATAGAGGCCTTGCTCTCACTGAAGTAAATGGCCAAATCCATGTGGAAAAGAAACGCTGACCTAATCTTTATCAAGCTTTTTATACTGCAATAGATTCATATAGAGCCAGATCCTACCACCTTTGCTCATGCAGCTTATTCTTGAACTACTATATTTACCCAAATCCAAGATAACTTCAAATTTAAGATGACCTTCCCATTAATTAGATTCTATACATGGACAGTTTATAAATTTGTTATAAATTTCGATGTGTAGAATCTAACTATTGTAGGGTTGTCTTTTAAATCCATCCCCCCAGTGCTACAGTAGGGAATGCAACAGTTGAGGGGCAAGCAGCCTGATCCCTACCCCTTGCCTTCTGTCCCCATCACTTATTTGCCCTGCTGCCGCCCCCCCACATGATGTCTGCAACCCCTGCTGCCTGTCCCCCTCCCCATGATGTCTGTGCCTGCTGCCACCAAGTCCCCCACCTGCCCCCATGTTTTCCCTGAAGCTTCTGCCCCATCTGCTGCCTGCCTTCCCCCCCACAACCTTTGCCCCACTGCTGCTTACCATCAGTCACGGCTCCAGCCCCATTCCACCCTGCAACACAGAGCGCAGGGTAGCTCTGGCCATGGCCCAGCTATGCAGCAGTAGTTGCAGCCACAGCAGCTCTGGCCCTGGGATGCTGAAGCTGCTGCCACCACCACTGTTGCTGTATGGCCAGGCCGGGGTCAGAACTACCATGTGCTCCATGCCCGGAGCCCCAAATGACAATAAGCAGCATGGTGCAGGTGAAGGGAAGAAGGCACCAGGGGGCCAGAGGCTATGGGGATAGGCAGAGGGGGCAGAGGTAGGAGGGGATTGGCAAGGGAGGGGCAGGCGGCTGCTGCGGCTCTGACTCTGGCCCCAAGCCACTCTGCTTGTGCCTGAATCCAAGACGAGGGGCTTTTTTTCCCCATGTTGAATATGGGGAAAAAATCCTAATGTTGGATTTAAATAAATATGGTAGCCCTACTGCAAAGTCCAAGAAACAAGGCTTTCTTCATACTGAATAATACTTATTCATTTGAATAGTGCCACACAGGGAAATGTGTACTACTTGATGTAGCTGACAGAATCAGGTCCTTTCATTGTGAGTTTTTTAGACCAGGGAATCAGTAATATGCTATGAAAAATCTTTGCGCTAGATAGATAATTAGGATCTTCTTATTTGACTCCTTTTCCAGGTTCGGGACATGAACATGTATGAAGGACTTAATGTAACTCCTTTCAAAGAGCAGTTTGATGCAACAAACCTGAGGAAATGTTGGACAGAATGTTTGGAGAAGTCTGAATACTACAGCAGGAAAACAGCAGCGGAAGAATTCAACAAGCAAAATTACTGGAAAAAGAAAGGGATTGCTATTATTCCCATGAAGTTCACAGCTGGATTTAATAAGACGTTTTACCATCAGGTAAGCTTTAGGAATGTTGCCATAAAACATCCGAAAGCTCCAACAGTCTAACAAAACCCAGGGAGCATAGCTCTCCAGGACACAAAGGACAAAGGTAGAAAGAAGGGAGAGAGAGAGAGAGAGAGAGAGAGAGACCTGGATTTCTAATTTGATATACTCAAGTCTCAGCTGCTCAGTCATCTGTCCTTTCAGGATGACTATGTCAGATCCGTGTGCATGGCTGTCCTCTCAGTAAGTGCCAGCATAACCCCTGATTCACACTAATCCCCCCCAGGCCTAGAAGACAATTTCAGTTCTTGATTTTTCCACTACTTTCTACCCAAAACCTGCGTGTCATGGCCTCCTCTATTGTCTCGTTCACATAGAAGATAATCATTACTACTTTACCTCAAGCAGCAATGGCCTGTGTTAGGGGCCAGATGGTTCAAACCCTATGAATGGCCCTACATGGTTCTGTAGAGGTGCACATGCTGGAATTTCATTTCTTTCAGTTTTGATCTATTCAATTCAGATGGTGACAAGTCTTTTATTTTTGTTTAATTTTAAAAAATAACACAAAAATTATAATCTGTGAATTATGGAACAAGGCACCATAAAACCGGAGATTCACACTTCAGCCATTTCCTCCACATTTTGATTGCATGTGTCACGTGTTAGCAAGTTTGTAGATTGTTAGCTAAGAGAGAGAGTCAAACACTTCACCTGACAATATTCTACAGTAGCATTCAGACTGGGAGTTATACACACACAAGTGGGTATTTATTCCTGTGCAGAGGGTCAGTGGACCAAGCACCAAGTCCTACCTAAGCGCTCAAAGTAATGCCCAAATAGGACTTAAATATATGTTGGCCTTTTGCCAGGTTTCTCCACAAGGTTGAGTTTCAATCTTAAAGGGAAATCCATCAGGACAATGGTAACTTTATTCCTCTTTATCCTTACTTTGTAGTTTACTGTTGGCAAGTAACAGAAAGGACAGGGAGGGAGATAAGCCTCTCCAGAGATATAAGACATTGGCATTTATTCTGTTTACACTCAGCTAAGGTTCTTCTTTAAAGTCAGTGGGTGAGTCCCCTGAGTAAGAACTTCAGGATTTGGTCCCTGAACGGAAAAACTCCAGAAGGAAAAACTACAGGAGATGTTATGGTGTCCCATGGTCATTAGATTTCATAGTTCTGTCCCAGGCTCAGCCCTGCAGAAGTAGATGTAAATCCTTTTTCTTCAGCAGTGTGTTTAATTCTCAAGTACAGCTTCTTGTTCCACCATCACTATAAAGAGCTTTCATAGGATTATTGTCATGGAGAGATTGTTTTTCCCAATGTGTAATGCTAAATAGAAGTTTATCACATCTTTTCAAATTTGCTTCTTGCCTTTCTGCCCGTTTTATGATCTTTACCCCTGTGGAATCTGAAAAATGACATGAATGTGCTAGAATAAGAATAGACAAATTGGGGTTCCCAGTCCATTCACTTGGCAGCGTATAGGAAGGCAAGGTTCTTTGAGTAGATGTGATATCTTTTATTAGACCAACTGAGTAGTTGGGAAAAAGTTCTTAGCAAGCTTTTGGATGCAGTCACCCTTCTTCAGGCATAGGGAGTCTCTGCTCTTCTGAG
>NW_017728949.1:21392327-21393707 GCF_001723895.1 Crocodylus porosus | reverse complement strand
ACTTAATACTTTATCTAAAGAACTTATGTAATTAGTCCTTTAGGTGCTTTATTCTTTTATTTGGGCCAGCCAAGAGAAGGCAACATCATTCGCTTATACAAAAAACCCCAAAGTAAAAGAAGTACGTTTACATTGCCTGATGCCCACAAGGACTGGCAATCCAGCATCAAACACTGCCATCTCATGTTCTTACTGGGGCAAGGAGGGAGCAGTACCTGATTCTAATCATGTCACCACAAGAAAACTGGATAACATGACCCATTCACCCAATCTCACAGGAAAAAGAAAATAACTGCTTGTTGAAATGAATTGTTGCAATACTCGCAGAACTCCAGTTCACAACAAGCAACCTAACTAGACAGCCCCTCTTCCCAAATTACTAACTGCCAAAAAAGATTTCTTATGTCAGGTATCTAACATGCACCCCTAACCCACCTCTGAATTAATAATATGCTGATTTCTGTACTCTCGGGGGTACAAAACTGGCTCCTTTCTTTCTCCTTTTGGTACATTTAACATCAGCCTTAATGTATTAAGAAGATTCAACCAGTTTCTGTTACCTTTCTTTAGGCTGCAGCTCTGGTGCATATCTATAAAGATGGGTCAGTGCTGGTGACTCATGGTGGAGTTGAATTGGGACAAGGAATTCACACCAAGATGCTACAGGTAGGACAGGAATTAACCATTTGACTGTAGACAGAACTAAAACCAGAAAGATATTCATGCCATGGCATCAGTTGAGAAGCTGAGGTCCTGTATGGAAAATCTAGGAACAGCCATGGTAGTGGGGAATCTGAGGCTGTGTCGCTGCTCCTGATTTACCCAAGAGACCAAATTTTAGGAGTGGGGTAAGGATTTGTCTAGAAACTAGCTCACAATCTATATATTCTTTTGAGAACTCAGGGGAGCTGAACCTATTTAAAAAATGGAGGTACCTGCATCACTGCTATGAATGTTTCTAAAGTCCAAGTGCCTGTGGAATTAATTTCTTTAGTGTAACAAACGTATCTAACATCAGTCCCTTGATTCTGCATGTTATGTGAATATTATAAACACTAAGAATTATGGAGTTGCCATGTTTATATGGCATATAAATAATTTGGGAACTTCCATGTGGCAAACATGAGAGGTACGACTACCAGAATGTGGTGCAGCATTGTACACTGGGCATATAAACAGCTTAACCTGTGTGTGTGTGTGTGTACAAATGGCAACACTTTTCACTGTAGTTACTCAAATCTAAGATAACCTTGAATTTAAGGAGGCCCCCCAGTACTTAGATTATATATATGGAAAATGTATAAATGTGTTATAATTTTCCAGATATAGAATCTAATTACTGGAGGGCTGTCTTAAATTTGTACCCCGGCACTGCTACAA
>NW_017728949.1:21387300-21391987 GCF_001723895.1 Crocodylus porosus | reverse complement strand
TAAGGTGGGGGAAAGGGCCAGAGGAGGAGGAAGAAGCTGCAGAGGGAAGGTTGCAGGCAAGAGGCTGCTGTGAGTCTGACTGTGGCCTGACCTGGGCTCATGGTCAGTCAGAGCCACAATGGCCACCTGCCCCCACCCTTACTTTGTGCGCGAATCTAAGATAAGGGTCCTTTCCCCCCATGCTGACAGGGGGAGATTTTTCTTAGATTCAAATAAACTTTATATATTGTCTTGACTTCTGCCAATTCTGTAAGCCTCTGAGGGACCAGATGCCATTTTGTTTATTTCCCATACAGGTTGCCAGCCGTGAATTAAAAGTACCACTGTCATACATACACTTGTGTGAAACAAGTACAACAACTGTACCTAATGCATTAATCACAGCAGGATCAGTTGGATCAGAAACCAATGGAAAAGCAGTCCAGGTCACATTTATTATGAATTATTATTGTTGTTGTTTCTTTCAAATAACTAATATTGCTCTGAGTGTTTACACCTCTTCCACATATATCTTGTTTTCACTTACACTGCTGCAAACAAGGTATGCATCATGCAGATCCAGTGGTGTTCAATCCACTGTACAAAAAACAAAAACAAGAGCCAGGCTCTCTCTCTTCTCTTTGGAGACGGTTTCAGTTGTACAGTGGTGTGAATATAGCTCAGTTAAACCAGAGCAGATGCCACTACTGGTCCCTGGTAAGTGCTGCCTTTGTGCTGTCCAGCTGGAAGGCAAGAAAGGTGGGTTTAGATGTTCAGGGGCAGGAGCAGAAAGATCATCATCAGAATGAATCTCTCTCACAAATCAGAGCTCACTGTTGCTGGATTCATCCCCTTGGCTCTATTCATCGTTCTCTATTTGTCCCCTCCCCAGGATGCTTGTCAGATTCTGCGGAAGCGCCTGGAACCCATCATTCAGAAGAATCCTGAAGGCAAATGGGAGGACTGGGTTAGTGCTGCTTGTTTATCTTCCTACAGGCCTGATAACTCCATGGATGAACTAGTGGTATTTAGCCCCAGCCCATAGTGTGGAACTGCAGTGCCCCGGGGCAGCTTGGGGAGGAGTTGTGCCTCTGTAGGGGCTGCACAAGCTGATCCCCCAGCATGACTGGCCAGGTCTTGAAACTGTCTCTGTGTGAGGTGTCCTTGTGCCATTTCTTACACACCCAGAGTAGGTCCAGGGCTAGACAGGTCCACTATTGGATGCAAATAGATACTGGACTGTCATCTGACTCCAGCAACATGGATGCATCAGCTGTTCAGTGCTTATCAGAAATACCTTCTGGAGAAGGAGGCCACACAACATTATTGGAAAGGAAGTGGTGGCATCTGAGACAGCCTTTCTGCATAGGCATAACCCTGTGAAAATTGTGCTGTTTCAAGCAGCAAAAGTAAAACACTTGTTAATAGATATATTGTTATATGCTGATGGCTTCTAAATGCTCCAATGCTGTTATCATCCACATGGATTAAGAGCTTTTTGAACCCTGCCACCATCATTCTGTTCACTGCCAAAGGCAGGCTTCACTAGTGAGCTATCATCCAAAGTACTTTTCCCCTTTGGGTAGCCTTGGCTAGTTAAGTCTGGGCAGGGTATTGGTTTTTCTCTCCATAATTCTTGATGGTGCTATGGATGCATCTGCCTCAGCTCCCATTACACCATGTATGATGAGCTTTCTCCCTTCCTGCAATGACTCCCAGTATATCACTACATTAGTTTTGTCATAGGGTTTGAGGCATCTCTAAGTCATTTTTCACCTGCCTTTCCATGCCGGTTAACTTCATCAGCTTTATTTTCTTCAGCAAATGCCAAGTATTTCCCCCATGTATCAGTGCTCATTGAACACAAATGCCTTTAAAATCCCACTTCTCTCTCTGTGGAAAGGTAATTGGTTCTTCATACTTGTTCAGGCTCTAAAATATTACTAAGAATAGCTGGGAAAATATTTATATTGCAGAAATGCTTAGAATTCCTCATCATGCTGGGTGCTGTACAACCATAGAAAAGAGGCAGTCCATACCTGACAGGGCTTGCAAGCTAAAGAATACATATTCAGGAGGTTTCTTCATCTTATCTCCTTGGTTTGAAATAGATCATAGTTTCTAGGGTCGGAAGGGACCTGAGTAGATCATCTAGTCCAACCCCCTGCCATGGCAGGAAAGAGTACTGGGGTCAAACGACCCCAGCAAGGTGTTCATCTAACCTCCTCTTAAAGACCTCCAGAGTAGGAGCTAGCACCACTTCTCTTGCAAGTTGGTTCCAGAATTGGTTCATAATGCACCAATGCATTTTAATCCATGAATTAGCCATGATATTGAAATCAATAGAATTATTTTGTATCATGTATACATTTTGTAAAATGTGTAAATATTTCCAATTCTTTTCTGCAGAAAAGCAAGAAGTGCAGTAAAACCAGCCTGTGATCTAGTTGTGGGGTGCAGAGAAATGGGAGCAAACAGTTCCTGGTTCTCTTGCACTGACTCCCTTTGGCTGCCTATACATGTGCTTGGAGATAGGGAGGGGGGTCTTTTAATTAGAGCAGTTCTCAGGCCACCACTCTAATTAAAACACCATAATGTCACGTGTGTTAAGCCCCTGTGTGTTTAAAAATGGCCATGAGATGCTTTATCTAAACTTGTTTGGCAAGGTTTAGCTAAAGCACCCATGGCCATTTTAAAATGTGTGGGGGCTTAATACACATAATGCAAAAATTAGAATGCAAAGCAGACAGCAGATTAATCAAATCTGCTCCAACATGTTCTAATTAGAACGTGAAGCAGCATGTGTCTAGGCACCCTCTGTGACCATAGCAGGTCAGTTAAGCCTGATGTGTATTAGAAGCCCTGCACATCTGTAACTATGCTGAACTACAATTGACCTATTTATGCCAAGGCAGCCAATGACTGTCAATCTAGGGAAACCAACTGTGATACCTCTTGGGCAGCTCTATTGTGTCATTCCTCAGTTGCAGAAGGAATGGAAAGGTTTTAGCTTTGGGCTCCCTGACTTGTTTGTTCTTATTGTTTTAACATAAAAAAAGTCATTTGCTTCTCAGAAATGCGTATTTGTATGACAATAAATATATCCATTGCAGATTAAGGAAGCTTTCCAGGAAAGCATCAGTCTTTCGGCTACTGGCTATTTCAAGTAAGGAATGCTCCCCAGTCTGCCTGAAATTCCTGGCATCAAGGATCACAGTTATGGGCCCGGATTATGGGCCCAGCAAGGATAAAATTCTCCCCATGCACCCTCTCTAATCCTTTTCCTGTCTCCTTTTCCTCCTATGCTGAATGCTAAATCCTGGACACAGCAGAGAGCCCAGTAAAGAAGCTGTCTGCTAGGGAGACTAGACTCCAGCACAGGAAAGGTGTCTCCCTCTGAGACCATACTAAGTAGCTGCTACTGCCATGTGAGGTGTTTGGGTGGGTTCATGTACTTTTTCCAGCCTCCCATCTCTGCCACAATTGGGCACAGGGACCCTACAAGGAGCTGTGCTCTGTGGCACCCATAAGTCTTTGCCTCCACACAGGCTCCTACCCTCTGTCCCCCTCCCCCTTCTGCTGCCATGGACAACAGACAACAGCAATACAACATTCAGGGTCTTCTTCACCTGGGGAAATACTGTGAAAATAGACAACTGCCAGCAGATCATTAACTAATTGCTGTTATGTGATTTACATGGCAATGTGCTCTCTTGTGAGAAGGGAGGAGGTAATATATATAGAATATTACTGTTCACTCGGTCTGAAGGACGGTCTTGTTTCCACCAGAGGCTACGTTACATATATGAACTGGGAAAAAGAGGAAGGCCATGCTTTTCCATATTTTATTTTTGGAGTTGCTTGTTCTGAAGTTGAGATCGACTGTCTGACAGGAGACCACCAGGTAAGTAGCAAATGTTCTTTTGTGAACTTAAGTACAAACGGGTTAACCTCCCCCGGTGTTTCACTCGTTTTGATGATTTTTCCCCGTGCTTTCTTTGCTAAGGCAGAAGAAATGGTGTTTGCTAAATGTTCTCTGGAAACTGCTAAGCAATGTTAAATGGCTTGGTCCTCTTTGGTCTAATTTGTTCATAGAATCATAGAAAATGAGGCCTAGAAGGGACTTCAGGAGGCCATCTAGAATCATAGAATCAGTGAGTCGGAACAGACCTAGACAGATCATCTAGTCCGACCCCCTGCCACGGGCAGGAAGGAGCACTGGGGGTGGCAGGGGTCATAAGACCCCATCCAGGTGCCTATCCAGTCTCCTCTTGAAGCTCTCCAGGGAAGGTGAGAGCACCACCTCTCTGGGAAGCCTATTCCAGGCTCTGGCCACCCTTACAGTGAAGTAGTTCTTCCTAATATCAGATCCACCCACTTCTCTAACCTATCCAGGTCTGCCTAGATGTGGTCCCTGCCTGCCAGTGTATTCACTTTACCCCACAGCTTGGTGTCATCAGTGAACTTGAACAGGGTGCTCTCCATACCCTCATCCAGGTTGCTGATGAAGATGTTGAACAGCACTGGCCCAAGAACCGAGCCCTAGGGGACTCCGCTGCCCACACCCTCCCAGGGTGACATCAACCCGTCCACTACCACCCTCTGGGTTCACCTCTGGAGCCAGTTTGCCATCCATGTGACCGTGCATTCGTCAATGCCACAGTCCCTCAGCTTGCCCACCAGAATTGGGTGGGACACTGTGTCGAAG
>NW_017728949.1:21371889-21386718 GCF_001723895.1 Crocodylus porosus | reverse complement strand
TCCTGCTGCACCCCAAGGATAGCCTCCTTGAGGAAGGACCACCTTTCCTGGACCCCCATACTAGCTACCCCCTGGGCTCTGAGTGCCTCCCTGACTACTGCCCTGAACACATCAAAGTTGGCTTTCCTAAAGTCAAGTATTTGCACTGTGCTAGTTACCCTCCCCACCTTTCTCTGAATAGCAAACTGGATCATTTCATGTTCACTATCCCCTAGCCTCCCTTGTATTAGCACCTCCCCCACCAGGTCATCCCCAGAGGCTAACACCAGATCCAGTATGGTGTTTTCCCTAGTAGGGATGAGTACCTCCTGCACGAGGTGTAGGTCCTGGACACACGTCAGGAACCTTCGTGAGTGGCTAGACCTGGCCGGCTGCTCCTCCCAGTTGATTTCAGGGTAATTCATATCACCCATGACCACAACATCCTTTGCACACAAGGCCTCCCCCAGCTGCCTGGAGAATTCCAGATCCAGCTCTTCCTCCTGATGTGGTGGCCTGTAATAAACCCCTACCACCAGATCCCTCTCCCCCCGCCCTTTTTGGAGCTTGACCCACAGGGTCTCAGTTAAGCCTTCCACTGGTCCCATTTGGAAGGTAGAACTGGTATACTGTTCCCTAACATACAGCGCAACCCCCACACACACCTTTTTTCCCCTTCCTATCTCTTCTAAACAACCTATAGCCCTCTATGTCTACTGCCCAGTCAAAAGTTTCACCCCACCATGTCTCCACCTAGTTCAGGCACAGCAATTATTTTGGGCGCAGGGCCATTTACCCAGTTTTGGCAAGTTGTCAAGGGCTGCATGGCTAGCCCTGCCCCTTGACTGGTGTCTTGCCCCCTGGTCACCATCTTGGGACCAGTGTCCCAATGTCTTGGGACCAATGTCCCAGGGCCAGCACCAGTAGGGCCCAAAGTGGGGCATAGGCTGGCAGGAGTCTGTGGAGCTGGGCTGGGCTGCACCAGCAGGGAGACTGGGGAGCTGGCCCATCTCCATAAAGCCCCTGCCGGCCGGGACCCTGTACTCCTGTCACCCTGCTCTGGGACCCGCTGGTGCTGGCCCCGGAACACAGGTGTGGATCCCGTGCACCCGCTCACTCCCAGTGCCCCCCCAGCCCCGCAGTACAGGCCGGGGCAGCGTGCAGCCCTGACCCCCTGCTCTGTGGCAGGGAACAAGTTGGTGCTGAGAGCAAGAAAAAGCAGCCCTTCCCCCACCCTGTGGCCAGCACTCCCTGCTGCAACTGCTCGCAGCCCGCATGGGACTGTCCTGAGCAGGCACAGGCATCCCCACATGGGCTATGAGTGGCTGCAGTGCGGGGCTCTGGCCACAGAACGGGTGAGGGGCCACTTTTCCCACGCTCGGCACCAGCTTGTAACCCGCCCCCACAGCCAGCCTGGGCCCCGCACCAGCTCTGGGCATGCCTGTCAGGGCTGCTCTGCAGTGAGAGCAGCTGCAGCCCCCACTCTTGCTGCACCAGGCAGTGTTTGCCACCGCTGCCTCTGGGCTGCCCAGCATGTGAGCTCCAGCCAGGCAGCAGCAAACACTGCCTGGCGCAGCAAGTTGGGGGGCTGGAGCTGCTGCCAACATACACAGCCCCAGTGAATGAGCCCAGAGCTGGTGCAGGGTCCAGGCTGGCAGCAGGGCAGGTTACAAGCTGGTGCTGAGCATGGGAAAAACAGTCCCTTGCCCGCCCATAGCTGGCGACCTGTGCTGCAGCTGCTGACAGCCCATGTGGGGCTGCCTGTGCCTGCCCAGGACAGTCCTGCGCAGGCTGTGAGCAGCTGCAGCAGGGAACGCGGGCCACAGGGTGGAGGAGGAGCTCCTTTTCCCCAGGCTCCTTTCCTGATCGCAGTCCTCCCCTGCCCTTCACCCCCCCCCCCACCTTTATCTGAGGTTCTGGCCACATGGTCCTTGCTGGGACTTCCACCCTGGGGGGTGGAACTGCTATTACGGGAGACTGCCAAGCTTCCCCTGGGTCCCACTGCCCCTGTTTTCTGTCATTTTTGACAGGAACTAAAGACAGATAAACATTAATTTTCTAAATATTTTAGGAGCCCCACAGGCAGGATAAAATGGCCTCGTGGGCCAGATGCAGCCCGCACGCTGTATTTTGCCCACCCCTAATCTAACCTAAACTTCCCTTGCTGCAACTTGAAACCATTAGTCCTTGTTGTGTCTTCTGCCACCACTGAGAATAGTAGACTATTTAGGAGTGGGCAATTATTTTGGCTGGAGGGCCGCTTAATGAGTTTTGGTAAGGCATTAAGGGCCACAAAGTTAGTCCCACCCCTTGACAGGTGCCCCACCCCTTGGTTACCATCTTGGGACCAGAAGCCCCACCGCCTAGCCCCTGACATTTGCCACTGAAAGTCTCTCCCTTTGCCCAGAAAGTACTTCTTTGGGAGCGGGGTTTGTTTGTATATTGTGTGTGTGGGGGTATATGTAGAGCATGTGGTTGGTTGCGGAGTGTGTCAGTGTGCATGGAGTGTGGGTACAGTGCAGGTGGGATATGTGAGGAGAGTGTGTGTGTGTGTGTGCCTGGTGTGGGAGGGGTGTGTGTTTGTGAGGTGTGAGTGTACATGTGGGTGTGGGGTGGGTGTGGTTGAGGTGCAGGGTGTGTGGGACAGTGTTGGGTGTGTGGGGGGGTATGATGGGGGTGGGGGTATGTCTAGGAGGGGTGTGGGGGTGTGGGTGCATGTGTGGATGTGTGGGACAGTGTTGGGTGTGTGTAGGTATGAGGCGGTAGGATGTGAGGGGGTATGGGTGCATGTGAAGATGTGTGTGGGTGTGCAATGTGTATGGGGGGGTGTGGGTGCATTTGAGGTGTGATATGTGTGTGTATGGGTATGTTGCGGGAGCGGGAGGTGTGGGGGGTGTGGGTACGCTGGTGGTGGGATGTGTGGCTCTTGCTTTGATCTGACCTGCCTGTCCCCATGCCTGCCTGGCAGGGCTTTGTTAGCAGCCGAGCTCCTTCATGCCCTACCTCCACCCACACACTCCCCTGCCTAGCCATGCAAGAGCAGGATGAAAGCGAGCTGCAGGCAGAGCCCACGCCCCACGCCGCTCCCCTCAATGCTGCAGCTTCCTCTCCCTACCTGCTGCCCGGAGTGCTGCAGCAGGGACAGGAGGAGAAGTGGCTGGAGGCCAGGGGAGCCCAGCAGTTACCTGGGTAGCTGCAGCAGCAGCAGCCCCGCCTGGAAGCTGTGCCTGCTGGCTGAGGCTTGCACCTGCTGGTAGCCGGGGGCTGGGAGCACCACAGCACACGCATCTCCAGGCAGGAGTGGGTGGGACTCGGCTTCAGGCAGAGTGCAGCAGGAGCAGTCGCGAGCAGGGCCGGATACAATTAATTGGTGGGTGCCTGCCTGCATGCCAGATCCACTCAGTTGGCAAGCTGAGTTTTGCCAACCACTTGTCTAGCCCCATCCTCTTTGTAACCACTCTTCAGGTTGTTGAAGGCTGCTATTAAATCCCCTCTCAGTCTTCTCTTCTCCAGAGTAAATAAGCCCGGTTCCCTCAACTCTCCTCAGAAGTCATGTGCCCCAGCCCTCTAACCATTTCCACTGCCCTCTTCTGGACTCTCTCCAATTTGTCTACATCCTTTCAGTAGTGGGGGGCCCAAAACTGGACACAGTACTCCAGATGTGGCCTCACCAGTACCAAATAGAGAGGAAGGATCACTTCCCTTGATCTCCTGGCAATGCTCCTACTAATGCAGCCCAGTATGCTGTTAGCCTTCTTCGCAACAAGGGAACACTGCTGGCTCATATTCAGCTTATTATCCACTGTAACCCCCAGGTCCTTCTCTACAGAGCTGCTACCTAGCCAGTCAGTCCCCAGCCTGTACCAGTGCAAAAGCAAATAGTAAATTTCTCACCAATAACACACCATCCCTGGGTGGACTTGAACCACCAACCTTTCAGTTAACAGCCAAATGATTATATTGCAGAGACTTGATATTGTTAAACACTTTTAGAAGAAAATCTGTTGTTAACTAGTAGAATTGAGGCTAAGAAGTGCATTGGAATAGCAGAAGTAAAGAATAGCTAATAATATATCCAGCTGGCACTATGGCCTTGAAATTAGACTTGACAGACTGAACTGGGCTACTTGGGTCCTCTGTAAAACATAAGCCCAGACAATTAGTAAGACCCCCTATTTCAAACACCTCTACTGAAGCAATATAAGCCATTATCACATGAAGTAAGCCAATGCAGAGGGGTCCCAGACCATCAGCAACTCCAAGTCATTGCCTTGTGAAATGACAAAAACTTCCAGGGACACTGGGTAAATACACTTAGCAACTACCACACCTCTGACAATACTATCTAGCTGCAGAAGTGGAACAACCATGCCCTTTCCTTGTGCTAGTGCAGTGCATATGGACTTTCTTACATCCACAGGCAGACCTGGCTGGGACTTGGGACCAGCAAATATGTATCTTCTGCACATGTAGAACAAAGATCACTCCCCAGGTACTCCTGCTTCAAATATATTCCTGTTACAGTTAACAGAGGATGAAAACAGAAGTTGAGTTTATCCTCCATCTGATTGTTGGCCCAGGAGATAGTGTAGGATGCTGGGATAAAAGGCTTCTTCCTTGGAGAAATCCAACATCTGCTTTTACTTGTAGTGCCATGCACACAACTTGGTGCATGGAGTGACTAAATCTGCAATACTTCTGCTAATGGCACATAATATTCTTATATGTAGCAGGTGCACACGGTTTAAAAACACCTGTTTATATTGTTTGTAGAATATGATCTTATGCCAGCTTTATTTATTTAACAGAATATCAGAACAGACATTGTCATGGACGCTTGTTTCAGCATAAATCCAGCTGTAGATATAGGACAGGTATGTTTGATTACAACCCTATTTTTGCTTTACAGTAGATATTAATGACAGTTTTGTCTTTATATTGAAGCATTTTCCATTAACGGGTCAATCAAATGTCTACTGAATCTAACAGAATCCATTAATTCACTCTAATGCATGTAGGCCTGGGGCCCAAAATGAAGCAGTATTCACTTTTCAACAACACATGTTAATGATGCCAGATTCAGTAAACTGCTCATCCAGTATCTTCTGGAATATGTTAAGTAACTCCAGATCCTATAAACTCAATCACAATTTATCAGGAGATCCAAGGCATCTTGAAAGACTAGGATTCAAATTAATGCTTTTTCTTGTTTATTCTAACCTTGGCCTACAAAGAAATCAAAACTATTGTAATTACTGAGACAACTCCTACTTTCCTTGTGTTTACTGCAATACAAAATTGATGTCAGTGGTACCAAAATTTAGCAATAAGTTTTCTGAGGCCTGACACAACTGAAATTAATTTTTATATATTGCCTGTTTTGTAGTCTCACTTCAACTAGCTGATATATCTATATGTATATACAGAGGTGGCCTTGAATTCAAATTCACTTTTATCTCACAGTTCTGTGATTTGATACCATTCTTCCAGGAACTTTGATATCTCAGAAAAATCTGTAGGTCCTGAATAGAACTATCTTTTAAATTGTAGGTCTGAGACTATGTGGTGTTAATTCAAATATATGCACACTGGACCAAAGTCAGCAATGACAAAAGCTGTGTTAGTACCAATTGTTTGGGACAGGATGGCATAAATGGCAGAACAGTGTAATTTCCATGGATATAATAGTCAGTTGTCATGCAACTGACCCATAAATATGTCAGTTATTTATAGAGTTCAAGGGAACATGGCAAAGGAAAAGCAACTAATAGGGTGATGTAAACGGAAAAATAAGCCAGTCTTTATTTACATCGTATTATAAGAATTTCTTGCTCCTGCATCTTCTTTATGTCCCCTCTAAAAATAAAATACACCTGTTATTCACTCAAAACAATTGCCAAATTGGTTCAAGTACCATACTTTAGCATTTACTCAAGTTTTATATCCAACTTACAAAACAACCATCACCAGTAATAATGGCCTATGCACTTCCATTGGTTTTGTACATCTCAAACATAGGTTTTACTTTGGCCTGCTTTCAGTTTCCATCCAGCCTATCAATTAAGAATATGTGATCACTTCTCTAGAAAGAGATTTGAATTTCCATCCACACTTCCTTTTTTAAGGCGTGTTAAATTAATAACACTACCTGGGCACGTCTACACAAGACTTTCTACTGTGCAGCAGACTAATTTGCTGTATAGTAAAGTGTCACCATCTACATGCGTGCAGCAATTAGAGTGCGGTAGACTAACTGCGCTGCTGGATAGTCCCATCAGATACAAGTGGTATCTGACAGCAGTTTAAATTAAAACCACGTGGAGATGATGAGGTCCTGATTAGTTTAGTCTGCCTTAAATTAAGCCGAAGTATACTCAGTCGTACTATTTGCACATGTAGATGCACCCCCTATGTTACAGTATGGAGATAATTTCTCTGTATTAGTCCTGTGAGTAAACCTGTTGAAATCAGTGAAGCAGGTTCTGATCTCAGTTACACCAGTATTAACCTGAAGTAACCTGAAGTAACTCTACTGCCTCCAGTGATATTATTCTGGATTAACCCTGATAAAAGGCAGAACAGACTCTGACCAAGTGTAATTCTTTGTGCAATTAAGACAAGGACAACTTTGTCCCCCATTAACTCTGCCCAGGGGTGGATCCAGGATTTGGCAAAGAAGTGTGAAAGAACAGAAACTTGTGCCACAGGGGTGGCTGCACCCACCACTCCCAACTTCCCCTGCTAACCTACTGGTGAAGGCAGATTAGGTACAGGGAACCTCTAGGAACTTTTTAAGGTCCTGAATACAGGTAAGAATCCCCCTGCTTCCACTCTGTGGTCAGAGACATGTCCCTTTCCCAGTCCCCCTCTCCTCCCCCCATGTCCCTTCTGCTGCTGCTTTCCCTGCTGTTGCAGGGGCAGGGGAAGATTCAGAGCTGTTTTTGCCCACTCCAGTCCAGCTGTAGGGGGGGTAGGCTCAGTTGGGAATATGATACAACAGCAGCAGTGGTGATGGGTCAGGGGGGATTCATCCACCCTGGCCCAGTCCCCTGGGAACAGGCACAGGGAGGGGAAATTCCCCTTCCCCCAAGTACCGCTGCTGCCTCCACTGTCACTGTCTCAGCTGAGCCCAGTCCCCATACAGCCAGACTGGAGGGGACCGGAGCAGCTCTGAAGCTCTACCTGCCCCTGGGACTGTGGGGAAAGCAGCAGTGGCAGGAGGAGGGGAGGGGGAAACAGTGGAAAAGCACATGCCTCTGACCACAAAAGGAAAGTAGGAGGGGAAAAGAATGTGTGGATCTAAATCTTAAATTGCCAATGGGTTTTTAATGTTTTAAATGGATGATACTGTTTTCTAGGGCTGTGCAAAATTTCAATGGTCATTTCATTTCAACACTGTTTTGACTCATTTTGAGGTTGAAACAGCAAAATCAAAACAAAACAAAGGCTGTTGAAATAGCCTCAAAACAAAATGAGGCTAGGCGAAACATTTGGAAAGTCAAAACATTTTGACCATAGCACTGGGCATGGGAAGTCAGTCCAGCTGGGCTGAATTCCCATTCCTGGTGCAAGATCCAGCAGGGGGTGGCAAGGCGATCTAGCGCAGGGATGTGCTGCCTCCCCACCCCGGTTGCGATTTAGTGCAGGGGATGGGAAGTCAGACTTCCCATGCCCAGCAAAGCTTTGAAACAGCATTGAAACAGCCTTTCTGTTTCAACAGAATGGAACAACTGTTTCAAATCTAAATGAAATTCGAAACAGAAGGCTGTTCTGTCGAAACTCAAGACAAAACGGAACGGTGCCATTTCACACGGCCCTACTACTTTCCCATTTTTCCGTTCTTCTCCTCAGATTGAAGGTGGCTTCATTCAAGGGGTAGGACTTTTTACAATGGAAGAAATAAAAGTTTCTCCAGAAGGAAAGCAGTACACTCTGGGTCCAGATACATACAAAATTCCTGCTGTCTGTGACATCCCTGAGCAGTTCAATGTTTACTTCCTGCCAAATACACGAAATCCAATCGCCATCTACTCTTCCAAGGTAAGTGAGCCAGATAATGGGTTGTATAGGGCCGAGCTGGGGAGGTACAGGGGAGCCCCTCAGCATGCCCCCCAGCAGACCTGGAAGTGGACCTGAAGGAGAGCCCCCCCACACTCCTGTGGGACGCTCCATGATCATTGCAGTGATCACGAGCCATACCTGCTACCTCAAGGTATGTAGAAAAAACTTTAAAAGCTGTGTCTATGTCAGCACCAATCAGCATTGAATCTTCAGATTCAGCTTCAGCCGAATCAAATCAGGGACAGTGATCCGAATCAACAAATTGAATCACTGTCCCTGATTCGGGCGAAATCTGAATAAATAATGCCCGCTTTGCACGCCCCTACTTAGAAGCTCCAACTGAGATGTGGCCCCACTGTGCCAGCTGCTCTAAGTACACATAATAGAAGGAGCTTGCCCTGAAGAGTTTAAAGGCTGAACAGACAAACTGACAAAGGGCAGGGAAAGGAAGTTATTATTCCTGGTGAAGAGGTGAGGTAGACAGGGCTTGAGGTGACTTTCCTGGTGTCCTACAAGAGGCCTGTGAGAGCTGTCTGTGGCAGCTGAGTCCAGCATTCCCATTGGAACAGAACTTCCTTCCTGTCTGCCCTATTTCAAGGGTTCATCCATGCCTGTGCAGAGTCAGAGCAAGGTGTATGTACCAGTTGTCCAGTCAAGAGTAGAGTCAAGTGGAACTGTAGTAGGGTGCAGGCCTCTGGCTGCTGAGAGAGGGAGACGCACTGCCTGGCCTAGTGTCTGAAATAATTGAACCAGAGAAGCGAAAATTTCTGGGAGAAAATCCATGTTGGACACTTATGACCTATCAGGTATGAATGCCTCTGCCCTTCCCCCTGTTCCCCCCACACACGCACACACACAATTTGGGGGCAGGGAGATGCACGTAGGCTTCTGAGTCATAGTGCTGGTCTATCGCAGACCTGAGCTAGGACATTCTGGCTGGAATGGAAAACTCACTGGGAAACGCTGCTGATCCCTGGCTTAACACAAATAGCCTCTTTCAAATGAAGAAGATGCTAAGGGCAAAGAGGACATCCTACTTCTTTTCAGAGACTGAATAATGCACAGTTGATCCCAGAGGTCCTAACAGTGTATTTAATCATAAGGCAAGAGTACCATTTGTAGTGAATTTGTGTATAGCGAAGCTAGGTTTCTACTGAAAATCCTGAGTTGTTTAGTTACTTTCCAGTGTTACCCATGCAGTCCTAGTCATAATTATTTTTACTTATTTTTTCATGGTTTATCTATAAATATTCCCCTATGGGCCAAATCCTAGTCCTTAACAGCTCCCTGGTTTGGAGCTAAGAGATGTCTGAGGAGATTTACTGTGTTCAAATCTATCAGCTGTCTTAAGGATCTGGGCCAGATCTTGAGTTTGTGTAAATTAATCCAGTTCAACAGACTTCAGCAGATTTATGCCAGCTAGGGATCTGGTCCTACTTGCCAATTTCTAACTCAAACCTCTTCAACTGCCTTATTCTCTCCTAGGGCATGGGTGAAGCTGGGGTGTTCCTTGGGAGCTCTGTGTTCTTCGCTATAAGGGATGCAATAGCTTCTGTGAGGAAAGAAAGAGGATTACCAGAGAACTTCACACTGAACAGCCCCCTTACCACTGAGCAGATTCGAATGGTCTGTGCCGATGACTTTACTGAGATGGTAATGAAGTTTTTATGAATTCTTTGGAAACATTTCCAGTTTAGCCACTGCTTCATCCTGTTTCCAATCCTGCGTATTCTGAATTAATCTGCATTTTGATTGGCCACACGAAATGATCATTTAGCTTCATCTTTTATGTAGTGTATTATAATTGCTGGAACTTTGTGTTCTATTTAATCAACAATACTTTGTTCTATGTTTTCTTGCTGGTGCATTAGGTGCTAACTTTTAGAGATATGCAATCATCAAACAGGTTGAGCTGAATTAAGTTCTGAATTTAACAGATTCTAACAAATCTATGCAGTTTCTTCAGTGATAACCAGGGATCCTGGTTTTCTCTGATTTAAAAAAAATCCCCAAATTTTGGGTAATTCCCCCCCCTGCTTCCACATTTTTCCATGATTAAAATGAAACACTACTAATATATAGATACATACCTATATATACTAATATAGTATATATTACTATATATACTTTTTTTTAAACTGAAAATTGGGGATTATTTTTTTTAAATCAGAGAAAACCAGGATTTCTGGTGATATCAACTTGAACATGCATATTCCCTTGCATGTAGAGAAACTCAAATGTTCTTCATAAATCATGAGCTGACTTTTCCGGGTGTCATTTCACTTCCTTCTGTATCCGTAGCCCAGGAATAAATGTAGCTCCATGCAAGCTCCCCTCCACTGGCTTCCAGATAAGGTCTGGGAATAATTTAAGATGTTTGTTTTAATGTGTATAGTCCTGAGTGAGCTGAGTCCTTCTTATTTCAGATCCGCATGTCCTCAAGACAGCTGTAAATAGATGTTTCATTTGTCCCAAGAGAAAGCCTTTTGTCTCAGGGACCAACAGACATACGGGTTCTCACTTCAGGTTCCTCTGAAGTATGAGGATAAGAAGGTGCTAACGCTCTTCCTGGGGACATGGTTTTGTATGGAAGGTTATTGCAGGTCATTGCCAGACAAGCTGGCCAAGTTTGTGCTCTCTGTGGCCACCTGCTGCTGAAGGGTAGTAGTGCAGCTTAGAAAGTAATGTGTAAATGACTGCCATGCTGGGTTTGATCCAGGTGAAATCTCAGGATAGTAGGCCTGTGTTAAATGAGATGCAGGGGTGACTGGTGCCTCCTGAGTCTTGTGGAGGGGCACAATTTGTGGGCGGGCCCGGAGGCAGGCCAAAAGCCGCATATCCACACCTATACTTCTATGCTGCGGCTTAGTGTCCCTGCCCCCAACACACAGCCAACCCACACAGCAAGAAAACTGCTCCGTCCCCTGATCAGTGGTGAGTCTGGGGCCAGTCTCAGGGGGAACATGTGCCAGTTGTCTGTGATGAGATGTCTGTTTACAGCCACAGTTATCACTGGAGATGCCTAAACTGAGACACCTTGGTGTATGTGGGCAACTGGAGCAAGGAGCTCTTGGGTTCTCAGCTATTAATTTGCATATCAGTTTGTTCACCAGAGCCCAGATCCTCCAGGGCCTCCAGCTGTGTATTCCTTTGTTCTTCAAAGCTCTCTGTGGTACAGCAATGGATATTAAAAGTGAATAGTTGATTGGGACTATTTTTTCAATTATTCTGTAATGTTCTGGAGCAGGGGTGGGCAAAATGCTGCCCGGGGGCCAGATGTGGCCCTCCAGGCCATTCTATCCAGCCCACAGGGCCCCTAAAAAATTTAGAAAATTAATATTTATCTGCCCCTAGCTGTCTATCATGCAGCCCTCAATGGCTTGCCACAACTCAGTAAGCAGACCTCCGCCCAAAATAATTGGCCACCCCTGTTTTGGAGAATTCATTGTATGTATTCAACTTGAATCTGAGGGTCTGATACTTGTATGACACTCTTACATGCAGCCATAGGAGAGGAGAGATATGTTTTTAAATAAATGAATACATAGACTGATCTTGCTCTCAGTAAAACTGTGGCCACAAAATCCCATTGACATCAGTGAGAGTGGGATTTAGGTCCTTGAGATAAAAGCCTGTTTTCAAGGCAACACTATGTAGAACAGAAGAGGAAGGATACCTTATCCATCTGGAATTGCAGGGCAATTGTACATAGGCAGCAAATGACTACATGCGGGCAAAACTGAGTCCCTCACTCTATTTTTACTTGGTATTTATAGGACACTAGTTTCTGACCTCAGTTATACCTATGTAAGTCCAAAGTAGATGGATTTACCTATGTAAATCCAAAGTAAAGTGGTCTATTGAATTCTATGGTACTGTTGCCCAAAGAAGGATTTTGGGACTGAGTCCTGTATCAAGAACATCTATATTCATAAGCATCCCAATTACAGTGATAATGCCTGGGTATGGAGCTCTATTCAAACAGAATGGGAAATGGATATCTGTTCAAATAGAGTGCAGAAGCTTTACAACATAGCCTCAATGTTAGGTAGAACCAGGGTACGAATTATGGGGGAGCTTGGGGAGGGTGGGGCTGAGTCCCCTGTAAAGAACTAGACCCCCCCCATAAGATTGGAAAATCATAACCTGGGGGGTCTACAGTTTTATTAGGGCATCGTGATGGGCAGCCCAATTTTTTTGCAGATCCCCCAAGAGTCAAAGTGTAATTCGAAGCCTGGGCAGAGCAACTTCTGCCTCTGAGCACAGAAAAGGGACAGAGTGGCTAGTGAGGGGCAAATTGTCCTGGTGTAAGGAACTGCTGCTACACTGCAAGTGTGTGTGACACAACATAAGTCATGCCATACAGTGACTGGGTGGTGAGAAGGGCAGCACAATAGGCCAGATTCATACCTGGCGTAACTTCATAGATGATTGTCATTCACCAGGGATGAAATATGGTCTGCTGTGTCAAGGCAAAGTCAAACGTTAAAGTGTGTTGCCAGTACACAAAGGGGTTAGTACTAATAGAACATGATGTTAACAAACCTGGTGAAAAAAAGGTAAATGAACCTCGTGTGCCATCTTGAGCTTACTGGCTGGTTTATTTTGCTTGCAGAGGTTGCTGGAGATTCTTCTTCTTTTATTTTCTGTGATTTGTTAGGTTGTACTGCATGATGAAAGCAAGTCATTGTAAGCTAACTTTTCAGTCATTTAGGCACCTGAAGTAACAGCGAGAGAACAAATGGGATTTTTCACAAGTGCCTCAGTAGGTGAGGCACCTGTTTGACTTTGAAATGATGGGGCCAAAGAAGAGCAATAGGAATCAGGCACCTAACCTGCTTAGGTGCTTTGCCATAGTTACGAGCTACCTATCTGCATCTGTATATTAAGGCACCTAAATCCCTTTGCATATCTGGCCAGCACATGTAGGAGTTGAACAACATCCCCATCCAAAACAGCAAGGAGATGGAAGGGGTTGCCCTTCCTATGCTAGTGTCTATGTGTACGTTTTTGAAACTACTAGTGTAAACCAGCTCTCGGCAGTGACAGAATGGACAACCATGAAACTTGTTGGAGCAGTTTCTCTCTTGGCTGAGAGCTAGAGCCGAGCTAGTTACTCTTTCTATTCCAGCAGTGTCCTTTGGTCTTGCCTCCTCACTCTTGGGCATAACTCCTTTAAGGTCCCTGATGTCCAAAGATCTGCGGAAAAACAACCCGTGGCTCTGCACAGGGAACTGGAGACTCAGCTGATGGGTGGCCTACGCTCCTCATCCTGGAGCCTGAGCTTCACCATCATGCCTGTTAGAGATCTGGCTGCATTGA
This sequence comes from Crocodylus porosus, assembly GCF_001723895.1. NCBI lineage: Eukaryota > Metazoa > Chordata > Crocodylia > Crocodylidae > Crocodylus > Crocodylus porosus. The sequence goes on along the minus strand of NW_017728949.1, from coordinate 21,373,356 downwards.
AACTGCCAGCCAGCAGTCATTTCTGAGAGATTCTGTGGTATGACCCTTCCCAGTGTTAGCACATAGTAACTTCTCCAGGGCCAGGGCGGCAGGGGGAGTGGGCTATGATGCCATGTTACTTCTCCACAGGTTTTGGAATTACAGTGAGTTCTCTCTTCTTAACAACTTTAACGCTATGTGTTTCTTGTTTTTTCTTTCAGATTCCAAGAGATAAGCCTGGAACCTATAAACCTTGGGACATTGAAGTAGCCTAACACTTTCTTCCCTCAACCCAGAGCAGGGCTCAAGCTCAATCTGGGAGCTATAGCAAGATGCTTTTACCACTCTGTTAGTACATGCTCAGACTAGGTGAAATTCTGGTCCTTTTGAAATCTACAGCAAAACTCTCTTTGAATTCAATGAGATTAAGATTGTCCCTGCATATTGTTGAAGATGTGTTCTTTATTAACTTAGATAATTGGGTAATACTGTATATTATTCCTTTCATTCCTAAATTTACTGTATCAAATGGCCTACTATTTTTACATGTCCATTCATTACTAGCTTACTAGTGGTTACTTAATGAATTATATGGAACAAACAAAATGATTGAAACAAACAAAATCCTCTATTCCAGCACTTTGGGAAATGGGACATACGTTCTTGCATTTGAATTTGTGAAATGTATAGCTGCCAAGGCACAGAGAAGTAAACACAAGTCTCTACATATTTCAGAAGATGAACTGAGCTTTTACTAGAAATAAACATACCATTGAATTCCACAGTCCATGAATGGCAGAAGAGGAAGAGCCCACTTCATAACCATCTATTTTAGTGAGAGACACAAATCACCTTATCTTGTTAAGGCTGACACTAGCTTTTCATTATACACATAATCCCATTAATTTACCTGAAACTTCATCTGCATCATTTTGACATTAGGACAGAGTACAATATTTTTCTGGAACGTTTAAGGCAAATTGGACAGAAAGTTTGTTCCAAAACAAGGTCTTTTGCACTTTGGGGAATTTTCTTCCTAAACCATTGCAGTTTAAACAATCTGAAAAATAATTAATCCTAGAAACTGCACTTATGCCACAATTTTGCTAGCCTTAGTGGACATACGGGAGTTTAGGGCTAATTAGACAGTTGGGTACGAATGGTTTAGGCCGTGACCATGTCCCGTTAAATTCATTGGGAACAAGATCAGATCTTGTGTGTTTTCAGTATAATCAATTTGTACATTAAGAATTCCATTGAGTTCTGTAGACAAATATGGCATCAGATGCAGATCTACTAAAGAAATGGCATGCTAGCTTCCTAAATTCATAGTTTCATAGTAGGTAGGGACCTGAGCAGATCATCAAATCTGACCCCTGCCATGGCAGGAAAAAGTACTGGGGTCAAACAACCCCAGCAAGGTGTTCATCTAACCTCCTCTTAAAGACCCCCAGGGTAGGAGCCAGCACCACTTCTCTTGGAAGTTGG
>NW_017728949.1:21367728-21371438 GCF_001723895.1 Crocodylus porosus | reverse complement strand
GAGAAGGGAGTTCCCCAGCCTGTAGGTATGCTGCTAGCTCTTCCTCCCCTGGTGCAGTACCTTGCACTTGTCAGTATTGAAACCCATCCTTTTCTCATCTGCCCACCCTTTTGTGTCCTTACATGTCACAGACACTCACAATCTTGACCTCTGGAGGAGGTTTGGTAGGGAACGTGTAAGGCAATACTACTAGTAGTCTGAATATTAGACTGGGTGCCAAGCACCTCTGATTATCTTTTCCCACTCCTGCAAAATAATGAGGTTGTACACACATAGAGCACTTGATTATGCAGACCTAAAGCTAAACCAAACTAAAGCACAACATTTTATTTTTGTAACACATCTCTATTTTGGGTGCCTACCAGAGCTGCAGTTGAGGAATAGGCATAAATAGAGCTTGTGTGAAAATGTACAACAGGCAGTCTGCAGAAAAAGGGGGAGGAAAGAGAGCATACATATGGTGATATAAAATAGAGTGCTTATTTTATATGTGAAATCTGCTCCGAGATCTTAATTCATGTCCTCAGTAGGAGATGCTGTCTCAGAGAACAGAATAGTTCTGTCCTAGGAGCACTGCCAATCACCATTGCAGCTGTGCTTGACCCAACACCACACCCCACACACTGATTTCACTTTGCTCCCCTCCTCTAGCATCTGCCCCCAGATAATCCTTCCCCTTTTCACTGTCACAGTAGCTGTCTCTAAATGTAACCCACATACTTCTTCTGGCCTTCAAAAAAGCAACAGTTCACATGCTTTTCTGAGCTAGGAGGTGGGTCCTTCTGGTTGGAGTTGTACTGTCACTGTATCCCCACTGTAGCCCATGTCCCCATCAGAGAGATGAGACAGAAGGAGCTCCTGGCAACACGTAAGGTGTAAAGCCATTTGGTCTCAATGTTTCTCATCTTTCATGATGCCTTCAGAGAGAAGAGGAAAGTGACAAGGAATCGCCATCTGATACTGTTACAGATAGATTTCCCATGTCTGTTTCACTAGAAATCCATCTGTCAAACTATCTTGATTTCTAACCTGTTATGAGCTAAGTATCTGTGAGATTATAAGGTGTCGGGGGGGGGGCGGTACAAGTAAGAATTAAAGGTCTGGGATATCTCAATTCGATATTTCAATACTTTTTTTGCTTTGTAAATGTAATCATAATTTTTAATTTTCTGACTGTTAGACATCTGGGGGATTAAAAATTATGGTATCTGAGTGTTTCCTATCTGAGTGTTATTAAAACACATATAGCTTTCATTCCATCTTAACATTGATTTTTGTGCAGGAATGTACATTGTGTTTCATCTCCAAGAACAGCAGTGTTATAGCAAAGGACCATGGATTCAATCATCACTGCTTTTCAAGGAAAACACCTTCCCTTGAAATCCAGAGAGCAGCTCTGTGCTAAGCAGCAGGTTAACTGACCCACTCTCCTTTCTACATTATAGATATTGTACCCCTCCTTGTATGCATTCACCAAATCGGGATTTTTCACAACTTTGCAACATACACTAGTGGCTCCATAAAAGGCAGTGTGGTTAAACTAGGGTAATTTTTCCCCACTGATCTCTTAATATGGATTCTGCTATCCCCAAGCTTGTGAAAAATCAATAGAAACAAAGTTTTACAATATTCAAAAGTCAGGGACCTATTTCTCTTCAGACATGGGTTTCACTTTGGCATACTTTGAATTATTCCCAATAAATTTGGTGCGAAGAAAGATGTAGTTACTGGAAGTTTAATGTAAATGGTACTTGAATGTGTTTTCACTGAGTCCCCAGTACAGACTTAGAGCTTGTTTGTGGCTATGGTTAAAACATGGCTTAGGTGCTCTCTGTGCTACAAAACAAAATATTTTTTTGATCAGCCCAGGGACAACTGTACTGTAATCAGTTCCCCTGACATCACCATTTTCAAGTCTAAGCAGATAACAGAGGCAGTCATGTTCAGCCTGACTGAAAATCACAGGACTATGTGTTTCTGTAAATAAAGTGCCAGGAGTGAGCACAGAGCATCATACCTAGTGCAAAGTCCATGTTTATTTGCAAATCAGCAGGTTAAAGGTTACCAAAGATCAAGACTCAATCTTCTTTATGGGGACACCTAGAAAATGACAAACTGGGAATTGTTTAAACAGAGGTCTCATTGTAACACAGGGGTGGCAAAATATGGCCTGTGGGCAGGATCCGTCCTGCCAAGTGATTGTATCTGGCATGTAGCTGCCCGTCACGTGCTTGACATGGAGCTAAGCCCTGCCGTCTCTTGCCCGGGGCAGCCTGTGCTGCACTCCCACTCACACCTGCTCCACGCCCATCGACAACACTGCCTCAACCTCAGCCCAGGCCCCAGCTAACACTCAGCTTCCTGGGAGGGGTGCTGCTCAGCTCCCCTGACTTCCCCACATGCCCCATACTCTCCCACACCCTCCCCCCTGCCACACATACTATACAAGAGTAAGATGTTATTTTGAACTGTTATGCAATCACCTATATAAACTATTAAAAAAACATGAATCAGGACAAAAACTATTTTTTTAAATAAAATTAAAATGTTAAAGTTAGGGAGGGATCTCTGGAATTCATGCCGGGAGTGCACAGTGTGACAACTTCTTTAATCTTGGAGTTTCCCCCACGCACTCTCCCACTAATGATTGGTGGAGGGGCCCTGTTGCTTGCTGCTCACCACTTATGCCCGATGCCTGGGAGGTGAAAACTGCAGCAGTTTTCATCTCCTGGCCATCACGTGCAGGCAGCACACAACAGGACTCCTCCGCCAGTCAGCACTGTGGGGCGCGAGGGCAAGTCCAAGATAAAAGAAGCTGCCACACCACATACCCAAGCAGATTCGAGATCCCTCATTACAGATGTCTGATTTTTAGTATATGATTTGTTTCTTATCTGTAATTTGTTATAGACAAGCTCAGACTGCCGACAACGTCACCTATGAATGCCCATACATGTACAGCCCTCCTTTGGGCATCCAAGGTCTTATTGACATGGACATTTTTACTTGTTGCTGCCTTTTTAGCCCTTACACTTCCTACATATGTGTGTGGCAACACTGACCTCATTATCATCATTTAAAATGAAATTTTCCCAGATATTTTACATGTGCGGCCCTGCACAGCTCACCAACACCTGTTCAGTGGCCCGCCAGCCGTAAGAATTGCCACCCCCTTGGGAGCACAACACCAGTGCCCAGTGGTTTTCAACCTTTTATAGACTGGAGGCAGCTCAGGATGGACTTGAAACCACGCCCCAGGGAAAATGCAAGCACTTCATTTTTGCTCTTTTTTGCCTGATAATTAACAGCAGTTTTTTTCTATTTCAACCAAGCAGGAAGAGCTCAGCTGTAGGCTCCCTGCAGCTTGCTGAATCCTCTGGGTTTATCCTGCACACCTAACAGGGCATTTTGCAGGGCAGCTTGAGGCACCTTTGAAAGCTCTCAAGACATCCTCGGCTGCTTCAGCCAGTGACCCCTGAGAATCACTGCCCAGCCCATGAGCGGAGTGCGGTCACGTGCTCCGTGCATCACATCCTGGCTCGCTGCACACAGCCCCTTACTCGTTGCACGCGGCCCCAGGCGCCTGTCAAGTACCATCCGCTGCCCCCGCCCCCGCCCCCTCCAGCACGGAACAAACCATCGACCACAGTCGGAGAAGCAGCTCCGCCACCCCCTGGTCTTCCCTTCCAATAGACTGATCCACCCGCCGG
>NW_017728949.1:21362642-21367217 GCF_001723895.1 Crocodylus porosus | reverse complement strand
ACTGACTCAGGGCGGCCGGGGGAGGCGGGGGCGCGCGGCGTTGCTGGGGCCTGTCCCCTGGGCCTGGTGGAGCTGCGGGCGCTACATCCTCGCCAGGGGGGCGGGGGCGGCGCTTCCCAGCGCGCAGGCAGTAAAACTTCCCCCCCACGCAGCCTGTGCGGGGCGGCCCGCGTGCCGGAAGCGACCCCCTCCCCCCATCAGCTGCCACTTCACGTTGTCACTCCAGCTGCTAGCGTGAACTGCCGTCCCAGGCCTGTTTTGATCCAAATCCAGGCCAGATGCCAGGGTAGAGCCTTATTCCTCTGTGACTTCATCCAGTGTCACTTCCCCGTGCCCTATTGCTGCTGGTGCTTCCCCCACGGGTCTGTGCTGGAGCAGGTGACGCTACCCTGGTGCAGAGACCTGTGCAGTCTGTCTGCTGGTCTCCCAAACTAGAAGTTTGCATAAGAATATTTTCTTTTTCCCAAAGAAATCAGGATAAAATGTTTTTCTCTCTTTATTCTGCAGAGTGTCTTTTATGAATAATCAAAAGCAGCAGAAGCCGACGCTATCAGGCCAGCGTTTTAAAACTAGAAAAAGAGGTAAATGTTAACTGCTCCATGCAAGTAGGCTGTTTGTTTCTGTCGCCTGTGGCTGACATTGGCAAGGGTACGTCGGAGCGCATGACGCATACTTTGATGTGTGAACAAATGGATAAATGTGCATTTGTTGGTACATCTTTCCGTTCTGAAACTTTACATCTAGATACCTGCGCTGAGCAGAGACCCGCAAAGTCGGCACTTGGCGTATACATATACTTCTCCTAAGTATACGGAAAGCATGTGTTGCACCTTAAGGGTACTTGAAAGCAAAATATATGAGTATAAATTGGTATAAATTTAAAAATATTGAAATTTTTTAACTAATGTGGAGCCTCTGGTTTGAACTCAAATGATACATTTTATTGCTATTATGTTCCCAACTTGAGAAATAGCTCTTCCAAAATAATAATTAAACTCAAGGGTTGTAAACTACTTTGAAGTAGAAGTTTATGCTGACATATAGAAATAATCCAAATGAAGCTGTTTTGTAGTGACAGGGGAGGGAAGAATCAGTTCCTTGGAGAAGGAGCAGAGAGGGAAAGGACATCCTTGTGGTTTCTGGGTTCCAGCTTCATTTGGAAAATGAGAAATTTGCTTTCCTTTTTAATGTCTTAAAATCTGTTCTCTTAAATAGCTTAAATTTGGGGTAAAACAATAGTTAAGCCTTTCCCCTCAAAAGGATGGGGTGGATTAACTCAGCAGGGGCCATCTTTTTTGGCAGGCACTGACATGTTAGCCCTTCACCCTCTCATTAGGCCACTCCAGTCCCTTCTGCTGCCCAATCTCCTGTTCTACATACTGCTTTCTGTCTTATCTGCTTCTATGCTGTGTGCCCCATTCCTCATCACAGAGGCAGCCCAAGTCACTTGTACCACCTGTGCCATAGGCTGGCCACTCCTGGGTTATCTGTCTTTTTCAAGTATAAGGGAGGGGGTAGTAACAAATAAAAATAGTCTGGAGGAATGTAAAATTTAAATTAGTCTAAGGTAAAGGATTCATGTCTGGGTATGCAAATCTTTGTTTTTTGGTTTCTTCAGGGACAAATATTTCAGTAAATGTTCATTCTGATGCAGTATAAGTGCAGGATTTAGGATGTGGAGACTTGTTTGTAACTTACACTTTTTGTTACATAGTATAAAGTACACTGAGATCTGGAATGGACAGACATGCAGGTATCCCAGGGTAGGTCATCCAGTAGGTAGCTGTTATTGTTGGTTTCCCATTCTTCTAGGCAACGGGAAAGAAAATTATACTGCCTTGGGGAAGATACTGAACAGATAAAGCCTGAATTATAACTTAGTAGCATTTACTTTTCTTTCAGCAGGTTAACTCTCCCCAATCTAGTGATCTTGGTTTAGGGCTTTAGCTTGCTGCTGTGTGCATGTCTGTTAATCCAGTAATATGTTGTCTGTTGTTTGATTCTGAAAATGAGACTTAAAATTCTGTTTACTAAATTGAACCAGCATTTTAAGAATGTGTCCCAATCCATTGTGTGTGGTTTCTTTTATTGCTAACAGTTTGTCCCACAGATAGCTGCCTAAAAAAGGATTGCCCAGTTTCTCAGAAGAGCTTTCAAGAAGATTGCCTCTAGACTTGCATTCAGCTATGGCAAATATGTTGAAACCTGCACTGAATGAGGCCATTATCGAACAAATAAGCACTCCTCTAAATAAAACAAGCATCTCTACAAAAGTGAAAGCTTTTTTTGAAGTAATTTAGACGAGTGGCTTCTAACACTTGCAGTCTTTGCAGAAGGTAGGGCAGGGTACCTTAGACTAAATGGTTCAGAGGGGCATGAGCTCTTGTAGCTACTTTGTCAAGTGCTTGCCTAAAAGATCATGCCCCTGTGAACCGTTTGGTCTCTAAGGCAGGGGTAGGCAACGTTTTTTGCCCGGAGAGCCGGGGGGGGGGGAACCCACAATGTCTACCTTGAAAGGTGCTGATATGCTGGCACCCAGAGCAGCTGTTTGCAGGCTCATGGCTGCAGCCAGCCCACGGAGCCCGGTCTGCTTGCAGCCCCCCAGCTGCCTGCTGGGAGCAGCCTGGGATCCATGGCTGGCAGCAGCTGCTTGGCTGGCAGTGGTGTGCTGAGCAAAATGGCCTTATGTGCCATGCTCAGCATGCATGCCAGGGGTTGCTGACCCCTGTTCTAAGGTGTCACCTTCACCTTGCCCTACCTTCAGCTTCAGATTAGTGCAGCTAACCATCTGTTTTCTCTGGTGGCAGGTTCCTTCTACCTGGTGACTAATAGTTCAAAGACACATTTAACAGGATTCAGAGAAACTTGGGAATATTTCCATTACTTAAATTTTGTCTTAATTAACTAAAGGCACCCTTAATTTGAGTTAAAGACTTCGTTCTTTGGAAGGAATTATGAGGCTTAGCCATAATCACTAATATAACTGTTTGAAACTTCAGTCTTGAACAAGAGAAGATTTGAAGCATAACTAATGGAATGTGATAGCAAGTGTTAAGCATCTTAAAATGTAGAAACTTAGATCTGTTGAATAAGGGGACTGAAATGGTTTCCTTATTTTTCCACCATTATAAAACAAAGCTGGGGCAGGACAGTTGAAATCAGTCACTTCAAACCCTTTAGCTGAATGTTGTCTAGACTGACTGGCTAGAATTTGGTTATAGGTACAATCCTGAAAAAGCAAACAATTTGAAACTTCCCTTAAAGAGGCAGTAGGCCTCAGTAGTTAAAAGCTCAAACTACCAAGGCCCTACTTCATGTACAGAATTGTGAAGATGAGTTCTATGCAGTGAAGCAAATAACATAACCTTCACAGGTTTATCATTTGTAAGAAGAAAATTTACTATAATGCTAAGTCATGTCTTTCTGCACATGTGGCCCTAAATGGGGGAGCATTTCAACTCACATCAGTGCTTTCTAAACTAACCGGTTCAAACTAGTTGGCTTTAATAGTGACTTGCTACTTCTAACTGGAAAAAATGAAATGAGATGTTCGGTTTTGTGTGGAATGAATGAATGATGCAGTCTGCATGGAAGTATACTTAGACATGTTACGTTTCCGGTATGCCATGCATCTTGGTTTTCTCCATCCAAGACATGGTAGAAGGAGCAAAACTTGTTCTTGGGCTACGATGTAAAAGATAGCAATGATTCCTTCCTAGCAAGAAGCTGAGAGAAGGTAATGCTGTGTCTGTGGCCTCTAAGGATTGATGTACATCTTGTTACATTTTAGGTGAAACACCAGGTCACTTGCTGAAGTCCAAACATAGTTGCACTTCATCCTGACGATTGCAGCAGTCCTGATATTTTTCAGGCCAGCTTCCTTAATTCTGACTGGTCCCTAATAAAATAATGGCTGGTTCATTATCTGTACACAGTGTTTTGAGGCTTCTTGTTAAACTTCAACACTTGAAACTCAGTAATGTAGTAAATGCATTTACAGAAGCCATCTTTAACAATATCTTCCAACTTGAAAAATGTAAGTAGTTGAATAGTCTGTCAACCAGCAATATGTTGTTTTTTGCAGATGAAAAAGAGAGGTTTGACCCTACTCAGTTTCAGGATTGTATTATTCAAGGCTTAACTGAAACTGGCACTGACTTGGAAGCAGTAGCAAAATTTCTTGATGCTTCTGGAGCAAAACTCGATTATCGCCGCTATGCAGAGACACTCTTTGACATTCTGGTGGCTGGTGGCATGCTGGGTAAGTGTGTTACATGTTTTGAACTAAACTTTAAAACAGTCCTTTTGATAGGACCTCGTTCAGGATTGAGTAACACCTTGCACAAGTATAAGCTATTGATTTACTTTGGCCCTATTTATCTGAATTGTCTCAGGTCTTGGTAGTACACACACTAATGTTGGGCTACAGCCTTAATAAACTTTGTAAGGAGTTGCCTTGGCTGTCTGCACTGGAGCAGAAATGGTTAATTAAGTTTCATTATGCCTCTCAACTGGATAAGAATTGCAGTTTTTAGAATGTTGGTGGCTGCTTGCTTAGATGGAAAATTCATTACA
>NW_017728949.1:21354169-21362442 GCF_001723895.1 Crocodylus porosus | reverse complement strand
TCTTGCCTGCTTTTGGGTTATCAGTAGGGGTGCACTGATAGAGATTTTGGGGGCTGATACCAATAGCCAATATTTAAGGAGGTATATCAGCCAATACTGATTGGATTTCCAATACAAGTCCCTCCAGCTGGCAAGTCCAATGGGGAGGGAAGGGGTGTGGTGGGGTAGATAACGACCCCCTGCCATGAGGGAGGGGGCAGGGTTAGCCACTGCCCAGGCAGGGGTGGAAGGAAGGCAGCTCCTGCTTGTACCCTGGGAGGGCATGGGGTGGGGGGGTGTACCCCCGGATCAGGGCAGGGCAGACTGCACAGGGCTCTTCTTGGCAGGGGCTGGGCTTGGAGCAGGTGCCAGTGGGAGGATGCTGCATCCACCCCAAACTTTGCTTCACTGCTGGGGCGGTGCTGGGAGCAGAGCAGTGATGAAACTTAGGGTGGATGTAGCATCCTCCCAACACCACTGGCACCTGCTCTAAGCCCAGCCCCTGGTGAGAAGAGCCCTGCACAGCTGCAGGGCTGCCTGCTGCGTACCACCTGCTCTCCTGGGGTGCAAGCCCTGCCCCCTCTCTCACTGTGGAGAGCATTAATCTACACCTCTGCCCTCTCCCCTTCCATCATGATGGACTTACCAGCTGAAGGCAGCTCTCCACACTGCCAGCTGTGCTCCTTGCAGCCTGAGTACTACGCTGTGGCTGTGTACAGCACAGGCATTTATCAGCCCCGTTGAGCTGATATCTGATGCAGCCAGTTTTCTTTATATCGGTACCAGTCTGATATCAGACCAATTATATCAGTGCACCTCTAGTTATTGGGGAGTGTGCTCATGTACCACAGCTTTGTGCATGGGACAGTTGTTTTCCTGGCTGCCACCTTGGCAGTAGTGTCAACATCTTGCATAAGAGCCAGACCAATTTACAAATAGTACTGTGGTCCCCCCCCCCCAATCCATGTCTAGTGCTCCTTGATTTGGGAAAGCAGAACAATGGGGAAAATTTTACTTCCTACCCCCGAAGTAATGACTGAATCCTGGTGGACTCTGCCCAGGCAAAAGCTACAGTTTAACCCTCACAGCTGCTGCTCAGCCAGAAACAACTTCCAGTTCAGCAGTGGCTGTGGGAGGGTTAAAACTGACATATAGTTTTAACCCTTCCTCTAGTGTGGAAAGCCCTGGTGCAGCTACAGTGTTGTCTTCCTGCTTCTGTTTTGGTATAGAACTTGGCTTCTCCACTCTGACACACACATCCAAAATTGGGATGCATCTCAAAGGGGTTGAGAAAAGTAAAGACTGTTCACCAGGGGGAGGGGAGCCAGGTGTTCAAGAAGAGTGGTCGCTCCTTAAGGAGACGATCATCCAAGCCCAAAGGGAGGTAATGCCAACATGGACCAAAGAGAGCAGGAGGGTGCAAAAGCCCCCATGGCTCACCAAAAGCATCCAAGAATCTCTCCTAGCTAAAAGGGAGGGGCACACCTAATGGAAGGGAGGGACCATCACCAGGGAGGACTGTACTGCAGTTGCTTAGGGCTTCCGGGGGGTGATCAGGAAGGGCAAGGTGGAGATGGAACTGGGACTAGTTTCCTGGATCAAGGACAACAAGAAGTGCCTTTTTTTAAATACACAGGGACCAAAAAGAAGGTACCGGGTAATGTGGGGGTCCTGCAAGAAACGCTAGTAAATCTGGTTGTCACACCAAACAAAAAAGCTAACCTATTTAATGACTACTTTGCCTCCATTTTCCTGAGCAGGGACTGGATCAGCCCCCCCACTGGGCCCCCCTCAGGCCCCAGGTGGGGTGCACCCAGGCCAAGGGTCAGTGAGGATCTAGTCAGGGAACTTCTGGAGGGACTGGATGTGTTTAAATCAGCTGGTCCAGATGATCTCCACCCCAGAGTGCTGAGGGAATTAGCTGAGGTCATTGCGGGACCCCTGGCATGGCTTTACAAGCACTCATGGTGCTGTGGTGTGGTTCCAGAGGACTGGCAACGTGGTTCCCATCTTCAAAAAAGGGAGGAAGGAGGACCTGGAAAACTATAACCCAGTTAGTCTTACCTTGATCCTGGGTAAGCTTTATGAGAGAATTATCCTGGCACATGTCCACACGGGGCCAGCAGGGGAGCTCACACGGGTTCATTAGAGGCAGGTCCTGTCAGACCAACCTGGTGGCCTTCTATGAGCAGGTCACAAAATCCTTAGATGAAGGGGTAGCAGCGGACTTCCTGGACTTCCGGAAGGCCTTCGACACTGTCTCTCATCCCGTTCTCATTAAGAAACGGGGACTGTGGTGTCGACACCTACACAGTCAAGTGGGTTGCTAACTGGCTGAGTGGCTGCACTCAGTGGTGGTGGACGGGTCATTTTTGACCTGGAGGGATGTGGGCAGTGGGGTACCGCAGGGCTTGGTCCTCGGGCCCGCACTGTTCAACATCTTGGAGTCATCATTGATGCCAAGATGAACATAGGCCAGCAGTGTGGGGATGCAGTCAGGAAGGCCAGTCATACCTTGTCATGCATCCACAGATGCATCTCGGGCAGGTCTGAGGAGGTGATACTATGCGACACTGGTCAGGCCGCAGCTGGAGTACTGTGTCCAGTTCTGGGCACCGCACTTCAGCAGGGATGTGGACAACATGGAGAGGATCCAGAGAGCCACTCCCACATTCAGGGGGCAGCAGTACAGGCTGTACGAGGAGAGGCTACGGGACCTGAACCTGTTCAGCTTCCAGAAGAGAAGGCTGAGGGGAGATCTAGTGGCCTGTTACAAACTAGGTCAGGGGGGACCAGCAGGCACTGGGGGAGTCCCTGTTCCCCCGAGTATTAAAAGCTGACTGTTAAGAGTAGAAGCCTTGACAAGCAGGAAACTGCAGAAGAGGGTGTAAAACTAAATGGAGTTTTGTACACGGAGAGAGGCTAAATAACAGGACTTCAGCCAGGTGATAATGCCTAGTTTTCGACAGCAGAAGAGCCATATGGACATCTTTTTAAATGGGACTGGTGTGGCCAAACCAGGGGGAATACTGTTGTTTGGGCAGTAAATGGATAGTTTTTCATGGATTCCAGAGTCCAGTAGTATAGGTAGAAATATGGGTATGGAAAGAAAGTATGAGCATCACAATATTGAGTTTTGAAGAAGTTTTGAATGTGGCCTGGGTATGTGGAACAGGAGCAGTAGGTCTAAATAGCCTTTAGGTTGCAGGCTGGACTGAAGAGTTGCATCTTGATTATCCATTCAGAAATGTTCAACTTTTGGTCCTAGTACTACCTCAGAACCATCAGCTAACAGTTAATTGAAGGCATGGAGATACAGGTACAGTATTCTTTCCTGCCATGGCAGGGGGTCAGACTAGATGATCTATCTGCTCAGGTCCCTTCCAACCCTAGAAACTATGAAACTATGAAAAGATTGAGCTTATAATTACTTCTGAATTAAAAATCATGCACCTAGGTTTGTCATGCTGTACAATTTGAAACACTTTTTTTGCATTCATGAAGCAATAGTTTAGCTCTTGCTGCTGTAACAGATGCGTTTTAGGCGTAAAATAAAAGGCTAGTTTTTAATATTTTACTACCTAATTATATAATTATTATTATATACTGATATACGTAATATTTAATATATATTAATATAATATTTATACTTTTTCCTTTTAGCCCCGGGTGGTACTCTGGCAGATGACATGATGCGCACAGATGTTTGTGTATTTGCTGCACAAGAAGACCTAGAAACCATGCAAGCATTTGCTCAGGTTAGTTCTCAAACATGTACTTTTAAACTTACTTACTCTGAGCTTATGTGGCATGGTACACTTGTTATTAACTGGCTACCGTTTTGGGATCACTGTGAGGTAAAACGCATTCTCGGTGCTAATTTAGAAAATGGCCTTAGGCATACAGCACAAATACAACTGAATTCCAGTGGGCTAGAGGGGTGTCTCTCAAAAATACTCCAGAGCCCCAAAAATCAAATTCTAAGTTCAACAAAGCCAGTTGAATCTTGCTTCAGGCACAAATGATATACTGATTCCATCTCTTTCAGGTTTTTAACAAGCTAATCCGGCGTTACAAATACCTGGAGAAAGGCTTTGAAGATGAAGTCAAAAAGGTAGAGAATGGGGTTTGGGGAACAAGAAAAATCCTGCAACTTGGGCTTCTTGAAGCCTTCTCCTTTTACAAAGAGTGCTATACTAGGAAAATATCTACATGCTACAGAATAAGTGCCTTGTATTGGAGTGGTCAGTATCATAACAATGACTAGCTTCTGTACCAGGATAGTGTCTTTTGAGTGGACTTTCTGCCTATCATAAATAATTATTGAATTGTTTTAATAAGCCTGTGCCATCTGCCTGGTGGTTTAAGGGAGTCACTGGCTAAATAAGCTGTTAGTACTTAAGACTGACTACTTTCTATGAAAATTACTCTCTTCTCTTGTAGCTGCTGCTGTTCTTAAAAGGTTTCTCCGAGTCTGAGCGGAACAAACTGGCCATGTTGACGGGTATTCTGCTAGCTAATGGGACACTTAATGCATCAATTCTCAACAGCCTTTATAATGAGAACCTGGTTAAAGAAGGTAGCCTGTTTCTTCCCAATCTTCTTAGTGACTCAATGTTGGGAGCAGAGACTAAGAGACTTTTTAGTGGCAAAAGTCATCAAAACTAAAATGTTAGATGAGGACAAGCTGCCTGTGTGTAGTTAGGCAGGTGTCTTGAATTTGAATGTGATTTTGCAGGGAGGGGAGAGGTGGGTAATGCCACAAGTAAGCTTCCTTCCTCTCTATTAATAGTAACTTTCCCTCTCTTTGTGCAGGTGTTTCTGCAGCTTTTGCAGTAAAACTGTTCAAATCATGGATAAATGAGAAGGACATTAATGCAGTGGCTTCTAGTCTCCGTAGAGTCAATATGGATAATAGACTGATGGTAAGGAAACGTTAGATGAATACTAGATGGTCACATAGATATGCAAGCAAGTAGATCAGTAAACAGATTAAGCTGATAACCTTGTGCAGTACTTGAGTGTGCTAATAGAACACGTGAGCACCGCTTATTTAGAGTAGTTAGTATATGCAGGTTTGATTGTTGTGTGTGTGGGTTTTTTTTTTTTTTTTCAGGAACTCTTTCCAGCCAACAAACAAAGTGTTGAACATTTCATGAAGTACTTCACTGAAGCGGGACTAAAAGAACTCTCCGAATATGTTCGGAACCAGCAAACCATAGGAGCTCGAAAGGAGCTGCAAAAAGAACTGCAGGAGCAGATGTCCCGTGGTGATCCATTTAAGGATGTATGTATATTTGTATTTAAACCATATATATTTCAAAGGTGAATTTTAGTCTTAACCCTAATTCTTCCAGTCCCTACCAAGAACTAATCTCTCTCTTATAGCTGTAGAGCAGTGATCTCTAGCCTTTTTATGCTGAAGATCACTTTTTTTTTTTTTTATAAGTGAAGGGCACCCCAGGATCTACTGCCCCTGGCCCTTGCCTCCTGGACGAGCTGCCTGGCCCAGGGGCCATGCATAGTTCAGCTCAGTCCAGCCACGTGTGTCCTGCCACTCCCAATTGTGGAGCCTCTGATGGACTGAGATCAGCTATCAAGAGGCTCTAGGATTTACCAGTCAATCAAGAGACTGGCTGGTGACCACTGCTGTAGAGGACAAATTTTACTGTCACTGAAAGAGGTGATTTTGTCAAGTGAAGACAAACCTTGTAAGGTTTTTGCTTTTTCAGCTCTGAATTTTTAATTGATATCCATGGAAGCTAGGCTGTGGATGAAGAAACATTATTTTAAAAATTACTGCTTGTGAGTGCTGTAACTAAACCTGAAATGAAAGCACTTTTTGCGTAAGGGTACATGGTGTCTTGTATCGGTTCAGTATGCGTCTCCATAAACTAGTGCAATTATCTAATCTGCTCACAACCTTATGTACCTGAGCATCTTCAAAAATATCCATGTAAGTTTCTGAGTTTGACAGTTTTGACCTTGGGTATCTCCAGTTTTTCCTATGTGACCAAGCAGCTGAGAAACTTTAATAAGGGCCTTTGACACTGGATTTGAAATATTTTGATAAGATGCATGAGAGAAGATTTTGTTCACACTAACCTTTATTCTCTGACTTCAGATAATCTTGTATGTCAAGGAGGAGATGAAGAAAAATAACATCTCCGAACAGACTGTGATTGGCATAATCTGGTCTAGTGTAATGAGCACTGTAGAATGGAACAAAAAAGAGGAGCTGGTAGCAGAACAAGCCATCAAGCACTTGAAGGTATTTTGTGGTTACTCTGATATCGTCTGTGAAAGTTGCTTGGTAGTCCTTACTCTAATTTTTAGACTAAGGCACCCCTCAGCTCCTCTGAATTGTGGTACCCCATTTAACAAGGACTAAGTTATTACAAGTCCATGCATATACATGTATGGTTCCCTTCCCTCGCATGCATGCTGACGTGCACAGAGCCCTGTTCCTACATACATGTGCATGACCCCTGCCCCTTGCCCAAGTAGAATATACATTGAACCAGATTTTGCCCACCCCCACCAAGGGATTCTATCCAGCCCCCAGTGGGTGTCTTGGGCCCAAACAGCCCATGCACTTCTGGCCCAGTGACCCTCATCTAGCCTGTAGGACTGGATCAATTGGATACCCCTTCTTCCATAGAGCACTCAAGTGTTGGTGCAGTTCTGCCAACCTCTGGGCTTGCACCATTTTAATTTCTATCTATATAGATAGCTATACTTATATGAAGTAGATCGGAAGCGAGGTGACTGACAGTCCATCTTGCAGTTCTGTACATTCACTAGAGGCTTTTGTGTGTTTAAATGTTTCTCAGGTGAGTACCATTCAGGAACTCAGGTGAATTACTCTAACTTTGAAAAGGTACCTGGCTGGTTTGTGGTAAAACATTAAACTTCTGGCTTGAAAAGAATATTGTAATCTTCCTTATGTTACTAGGGAAATGGTGGATTGTTTCATTTTTTTCCACAACAAACTTCTTGTATTCCTTACAGCAATACAGCCCTCTACTTGCTGCCTTTACTACCCAAGGTCAGTCTGAGCTGACTCTGTTACTGAAGATTCAGGAGTACTGTTATGACAACATTCACTTCATGAAAGCTTTCCAGAAAATAGTGGTGCTCTTCTATAAAGGTAACTAAAGCTAAAATAATGTTATACATTGTATAACTGTTGCAAAGATCTTTACTGTAAGGCGGCAGTTCCCAGTCTGATACAGGTACCACCAGTGGTACAGACAACCTGTCAGTAGTACACAGTAACGTATTTATTTTATGTGACAAACTTGCTGGTGGTGCTTATGGATGTATAGTTTTAAATTGGAGGTGTGCAATTTGTCAGGGCTTGGAAACTGCTACTCTAAGGAATGTAGAAACCTAATATGTAATATTAGAACAAGCCTGTTAAGAGGAAAGTTAACTTTTTCTGAAAAGAAGATATTTGGGAGAGTGCTTGTAACTATAACTAGCTGTTTCAATTTCCAGGTTTCATTCAGTTCGGAATAGAGAAATTTGCTACCAAAATCTCATCTGTGGAAAGGTTAAAAAGACTTCAGTCAGGAGACACTGTCTTGCTTACACAGTCTAATCTCTTGCTAGAGTTCAGTAGCAGCAGTACAGTTCTTACCCTTGCATAGATCCAAGACCATGGTGAAGACCTTTTTTGGCTTTTCATTGAGGGGTGTGACTTGATCATGTTTTCTGAGCACTATCGAAGTTGTACACGGATATAAAGTACTCCCCACTGGCTGGCCAGTCCCTCATCCTCTACCTAGGGATTCTGCTCTGCACGGGAGCGTGCTGGGCCCATAACCCAGAGGTCGATGGATTGAAACCATCCTCTGCTATGTTGCCCCCTGCCTGGCTTTATAGGCTGTACAGGAGGGACAGGATAGGAAAGAGGTGGGGGCGTGGCGCTCTACATTTAAGGAGGAATACACATCCTCATTAATTAGCAAGGAGTCAGGGGAGGGGCACTCTGAAGTGCTTTGGGTTAGAGTACAAGGCAGTCGAGGGGAAAGGGACTTAATGGTGGGAGTCTACTACAGACCACCCAACCAGGGAGAAGAGCTTGACCAGGAATTCTTGGGTTAGCTCACAGAGGTAGTGAAGGCTAAGTGGTGGTCATGGGGAACCTGGACTTCCCGGACATCTGCTGGGA
The DNA here is from genome assembly GCF_001723895.1 of Crocodylus porosus. Classification (NCBI taxonomy): domain Eukaryota; kingdom Metazoa; phylum Chordata; order Crocodylia; family Crocodylidae; genus Crocodylus; species Crocodylus porosus. The sequence continues at coordinate 21,354,287 of NW_017728949.1, read as the reverse complement.
AGACCAGTCAGCCAGGTCAGAACGCTCACATAGGTTCTTGGCCAGAGTGCAGGACCTCCATCTAACCCAGGAGGTGCACAGCCCCACCAGGGGAGACGCCTTGTTGGACCTAGTGCTG
>NW_017728949.1:21342741-21354069 GCF_001723895.1 Crocodylus porosus | reverse complement strand
CCCCCCACCCCGGCCAGTCAGGTGGGTGATAGAGCTAAGAGCTCACACTTTGTCAATGGATGCCTTAAGCCTAACAAGACTGAGAACCACTTTTCTAGTACACAAGTTGCTTTTGTACATTTAAAAAAAATAAACAACAAAGCCCCCCATTAGGCGAGTAAATGAGTATACTGTAATCAAATGCATAAATAAGCAATTAAGTAAGATTTGCTGTTAGCCCATTTTCAGATCTGGAGGGGAATTATATACACCACCTTGAGGCAGGAGTACAAGACAGAGCCTGGTAAGCTGGCCCTCAAAAACCAAAGTTGTAACTTGACAGTAACAATTCTCATAGTATCTACTTTTTTTGTTTGTTTAACCAGCTGAAGTTCTGAGTGAAGAACCCATTTTGAAATGGTATAAAGATGCTCATCTTGCAAAAGGAAAAAGTGTCTTCCTTGAACAAATGAAAAAATTTGTTGAATGGCTCAAGAATGCAGAAGAAGGTAAGCAATAACTTTTGGTTTGTACTGAAGTGCCCAAAAATCATTGGGTCAAGAAATTCTGATTAGTTTTTACTGTCGAACCAGGGATTTAGTAATTTTTAGCCTCTATTTAAAACTCCTAAGTAGCACTTGTTGGTAAGGCAACCAGAATGGAGCCATCTTTTCCCCTCCTCTAGCAAGTCTGTATGCTGGCAGAGTGCCCATTTGGATTTACAACTGTTTTAAGTTCAGACAGTTGGATGCAGGACATCAGAATCTAACATGTGGTTAAGGGCATGTAACATCATCATGCTCTTGACTCTGCCCTCCAAAATAAAGCTCTGTAGGTGATAGCCATGTCTCTAGAAAGTTAGTTCAGAGTGCCCTCCAAATAAATGGACAAGTCTGTAAAACTGGTGTTCTTAATTTAAAAATAATTAATTTTTTTTTTCCCCTACTGCTTTCAAGCCCATACAATTGTAAGGGTTCATACACAACAGAATGATTACCTGTCTCAAGGCTAAAATTGTAGTGCTCTTGCCATAAGTATTTCAGAGTAAACTGAGTGTGCATAACCTGGTGACTTGTAAAAGCTAGTATCTAAATTGGCAGCATTGTTAATAGGTCTCTAAAATGTGTTTTACTGGATTGCAGTCCCTATCAATTACTAATCAGATTTTTCACTTTTCAGAGTCGGGATCTGACAGTGAAGAGGGTGACTGACTGGTGAAACTTGTCCTCAGTAAAGCAAACAGGAGCTGTAGATAAATGTCATGTCTCCATGTGTTCTTCTGGTTCCTACATCCTACCTCCCTGTATCAAGCATGATATAAGGGCTTTCATAACCAATTTATTTTACCTGTTTTGTTTTTTTTTTTCTAAGAAGGTATTGAATACTTTGGGATTAGTTGTTTTTTTTTTGTTTGTTTTGTTTTAACCATGTTTTAAGTAGCTTACAGGAGCTATAGATTTGACTCTTAACATTGCATTAGTCTCTTCAGTTATTCTACCTCCTGTATTTTCTACTGTAATAATGTAATTTAAGGCTTTCCACAAGGAAATTCATTTTATCCCTGGGTTTTCTATATAAACACTTACAAGCAGACATGATTTGGTAATGAGATTTGTTATGGAAATACTGTTTGCAAATTAAAGTGTAAAATATATATACAAAGTCAAAAGAACAGACTTTGTGTGGTGATTAGTGTGTGGAACTTGAGAGGTCTGTACTAAGCAGTATAGAAAGCTCTATTAATTCTTCAAGCAGCTTGATGGTACAAAATTTCAGCCCTGTTTTATGCAGTGTCTAGGTGTTCTCCACTCTTTGGAGGTGAACGGTAGCAGACAGCTGACAAGGTGGTTTTGAACACTATTCAGTAGCAGTGTCTTCTAGAACACTTCATTTTAGTGAATGAGGAGAGAACTTGTACAGCCTGCTTTATGCTGTCTAGTGTATTTTGCCTTTTTAGGCACTTCCTAGCCAGGCAAAACAAGTGGGTACTTTGAAAGTGGGATAGTAGTGTTCTCTCTCAGCCTGCTGGCATTTATTGCATCTGCTTTGTGTTTCTATGAGCTCCCAATAGAATAGGTAAAAGGGCTGCAAAGTGAAATATTTGCTAATACGTTCACATATCATGTATTTGTGCTGATTTTACAGATGGTTATAGCAATTGCTGTAGCTAAGTTGCAGTGCAAAAAAGTAAAATGCTAGACCAGTCATTGGACAAAAACAATGATCAAACACTACTTTCTGTACTGCATACTGCTCTGGAATATTCTAAAAGATTTCTGCCTTGCCTCAGCCAGAAATCTTTCCCTCCGACCACTTCAATCTCTACTTGTTAAATATTTGTCCCATAAAGGTAGAATTACAGAACACAAAATGCAGTTAGTTAATGCAGGTTTTGGATAAACCAAGTGTTGAAGCTATGGTGTTTCAGTCTAAGGCTAAAAAAGTAATTGAAAAACCTTGTCAGTAAAATACTGGTTAAATGAGTAATCTTGGTAAAACTTCAGTGTATGGATGTCTGTCAGCTTATATGAAGTGGTCTGCTTTTTGTTTTGTAACTTGTCTTCTAGAGACTCCTTTTTCTTTTTAATAAAGACCATTCTTTCACTTATTTTAGTGTTTTCCCCCTACCCTCCAGAACAACTGTGCTTGGTAGTAGTCCGGTACTCATTCTTCTAAGAACTCCCATAAAGGACTTCAACCAACTTTAATATTGCAAACATTCCTGAACACACTTTGCTCACTTCCCTGTGAGGCCTTCAGCAACAGGTGCTATCCATAGTTTTATTGCAGCTGGGTTCTTGTTCTGGACATTGCCTCTCTTCTTTGAATTAAGAGTCAAACTGGCAAGATAGGCTACTGGTTCATAACCCCCCCAGGAAATTAGAAATTAAAGAGCCAGTATTAAACACTGCTGTTTTTTAGGACTACTGCAGGAATATCTTAATATAGATAAGTAAAGCTTAATTATGGAAGACTAAAAAAAACAAGCAGTGTCAACATCTTGCATAAGAGCCAGCTAAAGACAAGAGCATTTTCTTCCACAAGTGTCTAGCCCATCCACTAAAGGTTTTTGAAAAAAAGCTGTTTCTATTTAAAACACTGCTACTTTACTTAAGATATTTAATGTATGAGATGGCACTAGTACTGCTATTCCCCTGCTTTCCTATTTCTGATGCTCAGATGTTAATACATGCATAACTGCCTGCTAAGTGGATTAGACCACTGGGCTAAAACTTGCTTGGCAGGCATGCCACATGTTAACCCTGCACCCTACTCAACTGCCATACTGCTACCCACTATATTTAGCAAGCTTTGGAGGTGATCACTCACTCCAAAGGCATGTAAATAAAAATGCTTACTAATTTGATCTAACAGATTTTTTTATAACTAGGAGTTGAAATTAACTAAATGTGCATGTTTAGGCAAACATTATTTCTAGGAGTCAGATGCAGTGAAGACACTGAAACAGCAATGCTTATTTTGGCACCAGTCACACAGAAGAATCTTTGCAAGGAATAAAACACAAACAGTACACACCTTTAAAGAACTATTATTAGCTTCCACACAGAATTAAGATGAGCAGCCTTAAACTATTTGTGGTCTAATGCAGACAAGTTAGTTTCCAGCATCATTCTAGGTCAGGATGCAACAGGGAAATGCTAGCCATTGTCAAAGGGTAAGCCAAGTCCTTGAACAATCTAGAAATGTGTTTTGAGACAGTAAGTCACAATCTGACAACTTATATAGCAAGAGAATGTCCAGAAAGTTTATTTCAACAACTAGGATCAATAAACTTAAATGTTCAAACAAGGACTACATTCATCATACAAAATAGGAAATTTACCAAGCTAACTGTACAAAATAAATATTTAAAATGGTGTTTGTTGTTGACTGACACAGTCTATAATCTCCACTGGAGAACTATACAGAGGTGCAGATTATTTTACTTAATATCCTGCTTTATAGAGACGAAAAGAAAGGATGCTTCAAGGCAGCATCAAGAGTAATTCTTTTGGCTGGGTCATATTCCAACATTTTTTGAATCAGGTCAAACAGATTCTCATGCTCAGAATCCTGGCAGAGCATAAACTCCTGAAAGAAAGAAAAAGAAAAACGTTAAGAAGCTTACACAGCATCTTCCGTAGCAAAAAAAAGAAAAAGCAAGAAGTTGACACCTTACCTTCAATGGTTTACAGCGCCTAGACACATATCTACCAGCAGAACTATGTTCATCCCAGTCTAGTTGGTCATGGTGAAAATACTTGCGTTTCCTGGACATAGAAAAATTCATAATGAGAAACTATTGCATGATCGTTGCACAGTTTAAGTAGCAAAGCAAGCAGGAACTGGTAATAGGATAATATTTTATAAGAAAGTGAGAAGAACATAAGACAAAACTGGTATTTTCAAACAAAGACTTAATATTAACTCCTTTAACTATATTATAGGAACACTAGATAGGACTGAGAACAGCAAGAAATACTAGAGTTGGGGGTAATACTATCTTAGCTGATAATTCAAATGAAGAAAAAAGAATCAAATCAGAAAGATAAGGCCAAGTGATATTAAACGAAACAAAAACAAACCAGGCACCAGGGATCCGTTACTCAACTCACTGAAGTAAATCATCACATACAAATAAACACCATGCATGACCAGAGCTATTTTTGGCCCAAGATTTTCTGATCTGAAGTTTGATATGGCAAAAAAGCTTTAAAAATCCCCACTCATATACAGTGCTCTTGATACTAAAGCAGAGCATCTTAAATGATGCACAAGAAAGAATGGAACAGAAGCTAGATCAACATCCCCAATGCACTTCCCCAATTTTCTCCCAAAACTAGGCTTCAGAATATAGGAAGGGCAGCAGCAGCACAAAAAAAACTCCCAGAATTTCTGTAGGCAAACTTCTTACACAAACTATTCTTCATTCTGGAAGCAGTGAAGCTCAACTGCAGCTCACTACAGTCCCTCCCCTGCCTTTACACAAAGCCACAGCTAAAATGCACAAGTTCCTCCTCAGAGCAAAACATTAACACATTCTTCTGTCCAGCATCTATAGCTGACAAGGTGCTCAGCTACTGCCCCCTTAAGAGTCTATGCACATTTGCATAACCCCAGCCAAGCAAAAAATGTAACTGTCCTGGCCCCTTACTAAACTGGACACAGAATGCTAGACTGATAGTCTCAACTTTAAGCATTTATTTCAGGCACAAATGGAAGATTTTAAATTCAAAAGTGTTATTCACAGGTAGGGAAGACATTAGAAATGCACAATTACCTGGTTTTTTGTATCATGTGAACTGGTAATGGTCCCAGTATTTTCTCCATCATTGCCAAGTGCTCTTTACTATCATGTGTCTAGAAAAGTAAATGTGCTTAGTTTATTTATTAAGTCTATTCAAGCAGAGATGATGTTCTAATCAAGCTAACCATTATGCTGTAGGTTAGATTCCTGTTTTCTGGTACCCATGTTTCCTAAATAATAGCTAAAGACTATTTATTAAGATTACAATTTGAATTTTCATCTGAGTGACCATATGCTGATAAACTGCTTCAGCAAGTTAAAAAAAATTATAACCAAGTATTTTTCTTCAACTAAGCAATAGTTAGGAACCACCCAACATTTATGTGGCACCATTGGCAGGAGAAAAAATTATTTGAGGGGCTGAGCACTTGTGTACATGCACCCACATCCCCTCTCCACCCAGCAGATAGGTCTGTGGGGGAAGGGGTGGGGAGGGTGCAGATCAAGGCACCAGCACTGAGGGAGGGAGCAGGGCACAGGCAGGGGCTGAGGCGAGTGGGGCCCGGGTTGGGCTGGACAAGCAGGGGCCCAGGGGGTATGTGCCCCTCTGATCTGTGTGCAGGACAGAGGCTGCTGCCACTGAGCACTGGGGCTTTGAGCACCCCTGCCTTGAGAGCTGCACAATGCCACATGCACCCTACTACCAGACAGGCAGAGGGTACAGGGCAGCCCAGCAGCTGCAGGCACATGGCATCACACTGCTCCTGGGGCAGCTGCAGCAGGAAGCAAGGTGTACTGCAGTGGCAACTGCCTCCACCCCACACACGGATTAGGGTGGTACGTGCCCTCCAGGCCTCCTCTTGTTCCACCGTCCAGCCTAGTTGGGGCACCATTTCACCCTGGCCAGTGCTCCTGCCTGTGCGCCACACACTCCCTCGCTGCTGGGGCCTCAATCTGCCATGCCCCCCTCCCCCACAGTAAAGGGAGTGGGGCTGGGGCAGGCACTGGACAGCCAGGGTGGGGAGTGTAACAGAGCTGCGAGGGGGGGCACCCAGCACAAGGAGGGGGTGGCAGCTCCTGTCACTGCACGCGCCCTGGGACAGCATATACTCCAGAGCTGTGCGTGGGGCAAGAGCAGCCTGCTGCTGCAGGCTAGAGGACCACCAGAGCGCCCCAAGGGATGACGAGGTCGAACGGTCACAAACTCCTGCAAGACCGTTTCAGGCTGGACATAAGGAAGAATTTCTTTACTGTCCGAGCCCCCAAGGTCTGGAACAGTCTGCCAGCGGAGGTGGTTCAAGCACCTACACTGAACACCTTCAAGAGTAAATTGGATGCTTATCTTGCTGGGATCCTATGACCCCAGCTGACTTCCTGCCCTTTGGGCAGGGGGCTGGACTCGATCTCCCGGGGTCCCTTCCAGCCCTGATGTCTATGAAATAACCATAAGTTTAGCAGCACCAGTACTTAAAGTCTGAATCTAAGTGCTAAATTAATAATTATTTGCTGAATTTTTTTTTCTGATCTTGCACTAAGGCCAAGATACTTTCTTTAGCACCACAGCATTATGATTACATGCTAGTACCATGCTATGGCAACAAAGAGGTCAGTTCTGGGCAACTCCTTATTTTAACTTTGCTGTAACACAAAAACTTTTTTCTTCTTCTGACTAAAGTCTATGAGCTAGTGCCTTCTCATCAGCCCCTCCCCATTCATATCAACCAGTCACCACTACCTGTCTGTTGCAAGTTTCATAGTTACTTACTGGAAATATTGTGAATCCAAGATAATATTCTATGAGAATACAGCCTATGCTCCAAACATCACAGGGTTGTGACCATCCCAGAGCTATTAAAAACAGAAGTTATAAGGTTCAATCACTTTTGCAGAAAATAAACCAACCGTCCTTTATTATATGCACCTGGCTTGCACAAACAATACTATACAGAATCAATAAAATAAGTTTAACTATACATCTACCACCTACAAAAGTAAGATGGAAACTGAAAGCACCACAAACACAACACTGGAAATAAGGAATGTATTATCTTAAAAAAAAAAAAAAAAAAGTAATATGTAATAGCAGCTCCAAAGAAGTTAAAACCTTATTTTGAAATTTGAAGCAGACCAAAGAAAACCCCAACAAAAAACCCCAATGCATATCAGAAATTTAGATCAACAGCTTAAGACATTCTATGCTTTAGAATTAATAACCACAAACAATTTCAGAAGTAAATAGTTGGAGTATTGTACAAGTGTTTTCTACTAACCTAAAATAACTTCAGGAGCTCTGTAATGCCTTGTTGACACTAGAGTGCTGTGATGTTCATCATCGTATGTGGCACTTCCAAAGTCCACAACTTTAATGTCTGGACTTTTCAGTGTGCGTTCATCCCGTTTCTGAAATGGGACATACATTAGAAAATGCACAAATACAAGTTACAGAAATAAGCTGTGAAAGCAGTTTGTTTCTAGAGACTTACTAGTTTGGGGTTATACTCTTCTACATAGTCTGACTTCACAAATAAAATATTTTCAGGTTTCAAATCCGTATGAGTAAGTTTGTTTAAATGCAGAACTGCAGAAGGAAAAAGTTAAGTTAGCAAGATACTGAAAAACAGCTTTAAAACAAGTAATAAGGAAAAAAAAAAAGGAGTCATTAACACACTTACAGTTCACAGATTTGCAGATCTGATATGCCATTTTCCTAATATGGTCAAGCCGAAACGGCAAAAACCCGTTCTCTTTGATGAAATCATAGGTACTGAGTCCCAAAAGCTCAAAAACAATGCAAACATGACCATGGTGGTCAAACCATTCCAACATCTGGACACAGCGACTGTAAAAATAGCAAAATTTGCTATCAGCCCTATGTCTGTTACAGTAATGTTATGACTGCTGAGGTGCAACATTAAAAAAAAAGGTGACCGGTATGCAAATGCGATGACCTAGTTTAATACGGTACCAGGAAAAACACAACATCACAACTGTCTCAGATACACAACCTGCTAACTAGCATTAATTAGAGTAGAGAGAAAATGGAAGTTTACTTCAGCTTGGAGCCTGAGGCACTACTATTTCTGTCAGCCTAGCAGGCTACAAGTAAAACACTAAATACAAAATAAAAACCTGAGGAACAGGTTGAAAAGCAGCTCTCTGAACTGTGACAAAAATAAAAGCTGGTGCAGACCAGTTCTACTTGAACAGTCTATAACTGTGGCTCCCAACTACTGCCAGCCCTCAACAATTTGGTGTATTTTTATAATTAAACACCATAAAAAGGTGCGAGAGCCAAATTAAAACCAGTCTACAGGCCACTTATTTACCTGTAGCCTTGTAAACCAGTTTGGGAAAATATTAGTCTACAGAAAACTGGCCTTCCAAAATTTCTGTAGAAGATGGTTAATAACCTAACTAACAGATGCAAAAGAAGTACATCAGAGAAAACACACTTAAAAATATAGAAGATCTTTTAGTCAGATCAACGATCACCACTGTCACTGCTCTCAGTGGAAATCAAACTACAGGATTTAAGATTAAGTCATAGTTGGTATCAGGAAATGGTCATATAGGACGTGGTCAGAATCAAAGAACTTCACTCTAAGCCAGGCCATAGGCTGAACAGGTACACTTGATACTAGGAGTCAAGCACAGCTGACTCAGGAGTTTTAAAATATACACATCTTGGTAAATCATTCAAATCAAACATACAAAATTAACAATGATTACTTTGCAAAGGACTGCAGGTGTAGATAACCAAGCAGCACACAGTTAAGTAACAGTAAGGCAATATGGAGATTGGCCAGGGAGACTAAGGAAGGAACTGACACAGCTATAGATAGAATTACTGAGGAAATGCAATACTTTATAGTGGTATTTTTTAAAATTGTTTTAGGATTACACAATTATACTGGTTAAAGAGTTTTAGGACTTTAGAACGCCACAGAGAATCTTAAAATAAAAGCATTTTCCAAACTGTTTATGGTACTTACTATGTACTGCTGGGATCTGATACATTTAAATGCTCCAAAACTTGAATTTCTGAGCGAGCTGCTTCAGAGTATCTATCAACATTTTTTACTATTTTCACTGCAACATGTCTACCACCCCTGGAAAACAGAAGGTTTTTTTAGTGGTTACTACATAACTTTGTAATTACAACCATAGCAAAACCTCCATGTAGTGCACTGCAATCATCCTTCACAGGAAAATTCAACCACAATGCTCCTAGGTAACTAGCAAATGATCTTAGCTGCCTCTTCGTCTATATTAAGAGCTTTTGTCTTAAACTACTTTTAAAAGAATCTACAAAGATTATTTCAATCTCTTCCCCCCTCTGAAGTGTCCATCATGTTACATTATAGATGGGTAATTTTCAGATTCAGAACACTTTATTTTTATCCTTCCATTTTATTTTTACTTCTGTCACATACTAGTGTTAGAAGAAGCCCAATACAGCAAAATCAGTTTTGCAAACAATTATTTCAATACAAATGCATTCTTCATACCTACAGAGTTTGTTACCTACAGTTAATGCAAGCATTACATTTAAAAGACATAGCCACGTGCAATAACTGTGAAATTATACTGCCTGAGAAACCTAGAATCATGCTGCTTATAACTGTAGAGATCAAAACCTTTTCTGGGCAACACTTGGAGAATGAATACTAGGTTCCTCCATATCAGTTTCATCTTTAGACAGAACTAATGAGTCATTTCTTTAAGGCTTTTATGCCAATTAAAACAAAGTCAACACATTAAAAAGTTTGAATGTGTATTTAGTATAGCATGGCATTTCAGAATCCAAGCTGCATTAGCACTGAGAAGTCGCAAGCATGAAAAGAACGAGACTTACGCCTTGCGATCGATGCACTCAACTACTTTTCCAAAAGCACCTTCCCCCAAAGTAGCAACAATTTCATCTAAAAAGAGAAAAAAAGGTTTCAGACATGCAAATAGTAAAGTCACTTAGTTATTTAAAAAACTAAATACTATCAATGCAGATTATTCTAGGCTGTGCCGCTACAAAAAAAATGCAACCTCTCTAAATTGGAATATTTTATTGGAGAACTCGCATCAAGACAAGTTATAGCTCTCATTCTATATTTCATTAACTTCATTTACTATTTTGGAAAATGAATAAGCATTTAAGTTCTACAAAAGAAGAAAAACATTCCCCCACCCAAAAAACCCAAAACAGAAAACAAACAAACAGAAATCAAGACAGAAAGAAAAGACTTCCAAGCCCCCTCACATCTTATTCTAAAAGAAATAATTCTATCTGAAAAGTTAATAAGTTTTGAAAAATATTCTATACATCTTGCACTTAGTACGTCTCCACTCTGACAGATCAGGTGACCCTCCTCATCATCCTCTACACTCCTGGATCTTTTCCTTCGATGACTCTTCTGGAAACGGCAAGTGGGCGGCACCAAGATCGTCCAGCCAATCAATATACCCGAGTGAATTCAGGGCAGAATACGAAATTCATTCAGCAGGGAGATATTCAGGCATTCAGATACACGCCAGGCCACAAACGGTTGGCAGGAGCAATTTCAAATTCAGTCCCCAGAAATTCACAGGGCACATAGTTTATGTTACAGGAGAAAAACATGGCAAGGAACAGATTTTCAGATAAGATACTCAAAGTGGCAAGGCAACAAAAAATTACAACATAACTGTTTTTTGTTTTTTTAAAAAGTGGTTCACTTGAAGCACTGAAATTTTAGGATTTCAGTGTCCTAATTTGCAAACCAGCATGATTAAATATTTACTTGTCTATATAAAATAGCCTTGTGGCCAATCTAGAATATAAAAGTCAAGTAAAATCTGAATTATACATTGCTCGAGTAATATTTCAGAATTTAAAAAAAAAAACCTATCAAAAATGACATACAAAAAACAATATAAATCTACTCCAGGTTGCTTTAGCTGAATGTCTTACAATATAAATCATATCTTCAACTGCTCTAACAATTAAAGGGAGTGGGGCATTACTTTAAGATCAGAGAGCATGCCCTGCTAACAGTCAGACAACATGCATATCTGATACTAAAAAAAAAAAAAAAAAAAAAAAAAAAAAAAAAAAAAAAAAAAAAAAA
>NW_017728949.1:21308666-21342641 GCF_001723895.1 Crocodylus porosus | reverse complement strand
ATGCATATCTGATACTAAAAAAAAAAAAAAAAGAAAAAAAAAGAAGAAAAAGAAAAGAAAAGAACAAAATCAAACCAATAAGCCTCATTTATTTACTGCAAAAACCTGGCTATGTCTTCTCACCATGTTAAAATTACTGTCAAACAAATTTCAGGGCTCTCAGAAGGATTCTGCCTACAACTAGAATAAGTACTTGACATTATAAAACATTAAGGCATGCAAAGTAATGTTGATGTTTCAGAAAATTATTCTGTAGGATAAAACAATCATATGCTTCCACAAGTATATCTAGGTGTCATAGAAACTTCTCATCCAAGGAAAAATACATAGTAGAAAGAACATCCTATTGTAAATATCCCCTGGACTTCCACACTTAACTACTACCACTTAGATGAGAAGTTATAGTCCTACAGAATTATTAAAAATTACTCATACCATCTGTGCATGATGATGTGAGGCACTATGATGACTCTTGTATTTTCGTTTATAACTACTTCTTCCACTGTGGCCCGATGACTTGCTACTGTGATTATGATAGCCATTTTCATGGTCTCTGTGATGATGTCCATTTTCATGTACTTGACTGTACTCATTTCTGTATTCTTCAACATAACGCCGTTCATGATGGTCTCTTTCATTTCCAGGTCTGGCTTCTGTACAGTGACTAGGAATAAAAAAGAATTAAGTCTGGATTAATTCTAATACTCTTACCAAAAAAACAGAACAAAACAAAACTATTCTTCTGCTTCACTCCTAAAATACCTGCAAACCAAAAACCATTAAAAAAGCTACAGCCTAAAGAGATGGCCCACTCATGTATGTACTGAGGTAGAAACAAGCTCTTAAAATGGATGCTTAGCTATTAAAAATCCAGAAGTTGTTTAAAAGTGGTTTTACCTATCAGGAACTTTAGAGTGACTGTGTTTGCAGTGCTTGCTCTCCCGCACACTGCTATGCGATCTCCTCTTTCTCTTATGACTGCTGCTGCAATTTCCATGATCCCAACTTTCCTTTTCATCCCACTCAGGATAGTTAGTTCGCTTGGAGTGCCGCATCTGTCACAGACAAGCCATTTCCCTCTTTAAAATTACATCCCAAATACAAAAGCAACACAATCTAAAAAGCCCACCTGTTTAAATCACTAACCCAGGTTCAGAGGCTAGCATTACAATGGTACAGTAACTGTACCCTAACAACTGAGTGGTTTGGTGTGGGTTTTTTGAGGTTTTTTTTTAAGAATCCCTCCAAGTTATTTCTATGCTTAAAAAACAGGTTTGGCATAGGAACAGACTAAAAGATTTGGTGCCTTGTATCAGTCTGATTGGCATCAGACAGCCACTGAACTGTAAACCTGCCTGTGATATTGCTCTACCCTTACTGCCCCCCACCCCCAGTCTCTGGAGAATTTTTGACTTGGAGAATTTTAAGATACAGTTTTAATGTAAATGTGACTAAAATTGGAAGAAGGGGGAGAGTTGACAAAAATGCAGTGAGTGTTTGCAGAGCTTCTGTGGATAAAACACACCTTAACTGTAGGTGCCGGGAGGGGAGGAATCCTTACACCCACACACACGCTCCCCCCCTGTAGACTTGTTTCGTTCAATAACACAGCCCGCACCGCTTTACAGAGGCGCCCTGAACACTCCTGCCGCGTGTGCCCGCGTTTCCCCGCCCGGCCACGGTCTCTTCGCCACCAGCGGGCTCCCCCCGTGACGCGGCCGCAGGGGCGAACAGCCCCCGACGCCCCAAAGGGGGCCAGGCCGGACCAAGCCTCTCCCTCACCGCCGGGAGCTGCAGAAGCCATTTTGTTTCTGAGCATCTCCGCGCGCACAACATGGCGACGGGCGGGGGAGGGGATCGGTCGCTGGCGGCCAGCAGAGGCGGCAGAGCCGGCCACCCGCCGTCTCCCGCTAATTCTCTCCCCGCCCTCCGGCCCGGCCCGAGGAGCCTGGCGAGGACGTACCGGCAGCCAGCCGCCACGGCGCACCCTCCTCCCCGGCCCCAACATCCGCGTTCAGTCCCCGGCCCGGCGGGGGAGCGGGGCAGAAAGACACAGCGCCGCCGTCGCGCGGGGAATCAGGGGATCGCGTTCCCGCAGCCCCCAAGATCTACCTCTACGGCTCGGAGGGGCTGCACTGTAGCTGGAGTTTCTGCTACCCGGCAATGCCAACCGCTGCTCCGCCTGCGCTGCCACCAGCACAAGATGGCGCCGCCGAGAACGTTCTGGAAGGACGACAACGTCACAGAGCGCATGCGCGGGAGCCGCCCCTCGGGGGTGGGGTGGAGGCGGCCGCCTGTGAGGCCCAGGGGGGTGGGGGTAGGAGCCGGTTCTTAGGCCCGGCCTTGGCTCGTCTTCATGAACGGATGAGGTTCTTGGGGCTGGGGTTCCCGCTAGCTCTGCTCCTTCGTCCTTCTAGCCAATCAGCCCTGCACAAACCCCTAGTCCGACCTCTTAGCACATCTAGCCAGCCTGGCACAAGACAGTCCAGGGGGTCGCAGCAGCAGACAGCGTCCTGCTGCTAGAAACGTTATAGCCCCTCGAAAGCTGCCAGAAATAGGGCCTGGGCTTACCCCGTGACAGCCCCCCAGCACTAGAGACTGGTGAGATGGTGCAGTAATCGCACCTGCACAGGACATAACCAACCAGGGTGGCCATTTGCCCAGGTTTATAGAGGACAGTCTGGTTTTCTGGTGCTCTGTCCTCTTGATGTGAAACCAGATGCCTTTATGGCCTATATTTTTCATTGCTTGGCACCCTCACCACCAACACGCAGCAGCTAGCTGTGCCTCCCAGCACCGGGAGGCGCATGGCGTTCATGGGGGCAGAGCAACTGCCCTCTATTCTTGATGTACCTTGATGGTTGCCCCAGAGCCAGCTCTCCCATATGCCTAAAATAAAATGGAAAAGTGTTTCCATCTGTGCTCCCTTAATTGGCATCTGTACTGCTGGCTTAACTGCGTGCCCACATGTGAACTGAGATGGTGCAAAAACGTTTTACTGCTGACAATGGTTAAAAGGAGAAAGGACCTTCTTTCCTGAAAGCGCGTCTTCTTGAGAATCGGGGCCTGGCCTTGATTTTCCTTCCTAACTACAAAATGTATGTTAGAGAATACCCAGCATTTTTAATCAGAGAGACTTGCTTCTAGTCAAGTAAAGTCAGACCTTGTATCTGACTTGTCATCTTAAATCAGCAAAGAGCAAGGGAAAATATAATGATACAAATACATACCAGCTGGAAGGGAGGGAGGTTGACTAGCTGCCAGTGACAAAATGGCCACTTCGTTAGTTGTAGTATCTTGTTCAACACTAGTAATAAGCTGTCAAAGCTGTGTTGCCTTGGTTACCCCTATGACAGAAAAGTCCTTTTCCCACCATCTTTGCTGTGTAAGCTGTCTCACCCACTTGCCTTTGATACCTTGTGGGCTTAAAGAAGTTACCCAGTGCTCCCTTAAAAGTGACAAGGAAAAAAATATTTTTAACGGTTAATGCCTCTTCTTCCCTTTTTTTTTTTGGGGGGGGGGGAGGTTGCTCTCTGATCTTCCCTGGAGAACTTGTTTCCCAGAATTTGGGACTATTGCGTCCCAAAATAGAATGGTGTCCCAAAATACAAATCATTGACCCTAACATCAAATAAAAATGGTGGAAATGCAAAATCTTTACCACAGACATCTTCAAAATATTAATCCCTGATGTAAAGTACACATTAAAATAATTTTAAGCTGTCCCTCAACATGTATATTCTTGCTTTCAAGAAATGTTCAAGATCAAACTAAGCTTGAAAATGTGGGGGGGAAAAGATATAAAACACTTCTAAAAGCATTTATCAGTCTTTCTATATCACACAGTAGTAAAAAAGGTCACAAGACTGTTTTGCTTCCTTTGAAGGTCACCTTTAACCCAGATGTGTATGACAATTTAAACGTCTTGTGTCACAGGTATCAAGCCAGTACTATCCTTTACCCATCATTATGTCTCTGGTGATCAGCTCCTTTGGAATAAAATCACATGATTCTCATACTCTCAGACTGGGCTGTGGGTTGCAGTTCTGTGTCTGTTTGTGGTAAGCAGGAGATCCAAGCAGGAGATCTGTACTTGCAGGCACCTGCAAGGTTGTTCTCTTCAAAAGCAATGAGTGGTAAAAAGTAACCAGCCTACCTAAAGCAAAATATTACTTATTTAGAACAAAAGCATTTTGGTAAAAAATGTATGTTTTGAAACAATTTATACATGTCCTTTTCCTTCAAGTTAACTATCTCCTAAATCTAAAAAGGCTTTATACACTTTTTAATATTCCCTCTGTACTCTTTCCTTCTGTGTCAGCCTCTCTTTCTATAGTTTCTAATAAATTACACTTTTCCCAACACTTCTGAGTGCCTTTGATTCTCTTTAGTGCTTTTGATGCTCACAATCCCAGTTGTGGCAAAATTTAAGTTTGCAGTCTATGGAATAACACCTCTTCTATTTAAAGGATAATGTACCAAACAAAACTAGAGATAAGCTGTTCGTAGTACAAAGCCTGTAGGCAAATACAGAATGGGGATTAATCATGCTTGGCAACAGTTCATATAGAACACTGATTTTGAAATTGAAATTCACAAGCACCCATTTTATGTCAGTGGTTGTCAACTGGGGATACTTGTATCCCTAGGGGTATTTGGAAAGGTCCTAGGGGGTACATGTGGGCAGGCAGGGACCGAGTGCTGCCACCCACCACCCCGCCCAACCCCCTCCCAGGAGCAGGGCCAGGGGGGAGGGGAGAGGCAAGGGCAGTGGCACCACCCAGCCAGACACAGGCAGGGGGAGCTCATATGCGTAGGCCGCCACCCCATGCCACTTTCCCACAGGGAGTCGCACATGTAGCTCCACAGGCTGCTGATGGGCAGCACGCAATTGGCCGGGTGCAAGGCCTGTCAGCAGCCTGTGGAGCTGCATGTGCGACTACCTGTGGGAAGTAGGGGGCAGTGGGTGGCCGCGGCTTGCGCATGCAAGGTTCGCCCTTCCCCACTCTCCCCCCACTTCACATCTGGCTGCCACCAGGAGTACACTTCTTTAAAAAGGTTGAAACTCCGTTCTATGTGACTAGTTAGGAGTGGGCACGCTTTTTTTTCTTTTGTAGCACAGTCACATTATGGGAAGTGTTGAAACGATAGATGCAGGGGCAAGAACTCTGAGGATGCATGTGGAACAATGTATCCCTAATTTTTCTAAGTCTTATTCCAAAATACAAAGTTCTGTCAGCATGCACCTTTGCTGGTGTATGCTGCATCTACAGTGGGGGTCTAAGAACATTGCTGTCTTACTGAAGTAGCATTAGCCCCATTGTGCAGCTAAAGACTGTGTAATGAGGTCCACTGCCCTACTACTTGGGCATTGGATTAGCATATGATTAGCCTTTTAAGTGATGGGCACTGCCTACTTCTGGTTCTGCTTCTGGCTCATCATTCTAACCCAGGGACTAAGATATCTGGAGAGCCAGAGAATGAGGTAGTTCTGAAGAAGTCATCATGACTGCTAATGGAGTGCTAGATACTTTGCTAGAGCAGAAGCTGCAGGGCATAATGGAGGGACATAAGTGCTAGAGTAAAAGATGAAAGAATTAGCTGCTATAAAGTACACTGAAGGGCCAGACACTGCAGAAGCAGGCCAGTAAGTAGCTAATGGTCTGAAAGTAATGGAGAAAGCCAGAACGGAGAGGTCAGGAAGGCAGGCCATTTTGTTTGTAATATACAATGAGTTAGACTGTTTCAGGATTATGGACAAGGCAAGAAGATGTTAGACTGGCATGATCCAGGTTGGGGTAATCATGCAGTTTAATACCAATGTTGACCATTGTTGACAGCACTCTGCATCATAAGACAAATGGTCATCTATGCATTCTGCACAGCAGTGATGTACAACACAGCCATACATAAGGGCAGCTGCTTTTGCCTGCTCCTTACTGCTGCCATTAATTATAAAGAAATGAGGTAAAAGATGCAAACAGCACAAGAGCTAAAATTTGAGTCTCTGACCTACTAAACAAGTGTCCCGCACTCCCCTGGACATACTGTAAGTCTTGCAGAAGAAGAATGTATTGCAATTACACGTTGAGTGGAAAATGAACACTTTATATAGCCCAATACTAGGGAAGCTTTATTTTGGGATGGAGCTGTAACAAGCAACATAAATATTTATACATTAGATAAATCTATGTCCAGGAGATTCATTGCAAGTCACTTTTTTCCCAGTTAAAAACTGAAGATCGTTTACTGATTTTCAACTCTTAAACGGTTATAAAATGGCATTTGTTAAACTGTTGTAAGTATTCATTGGTTGCACTGCTGAAGGGAAGAGCAGTTTATGGTCAAGTAGATTCCCAGGCAGGAACTTCTTTATGCAGGGTCTGTCTTTATCAGAGTGCTGTCTTCTAGCAAAAAGGCTAACTTAATTATTCTTAGAAAGGCATTAGGTAAGTAATGTTAACATGTCCTAGGAAAGACTCAAAAGAATATTTAGACAAAAACACAGTTTGGGAAAGGGATTGTGTATATGGTTGTTACGATTCTTTCCCTCATCTTCTCTCTGCATGTACAAAATAATAATACAAAAAAATTACAAACCAAAGTCTTGGCAGACTCTGTGGAATATCTAGATTTAAAAAATCCAGCGTTAATTTTTCCCACTGGGACCATGTCTGACGCTATCAGTTACTGAAAGTCCTGCAGTCAAGGAGTAAAGGTATGATAGAATGTGACTGACACTTCCAGTGCAAACATTGTGATCAGTAGTTAGTTTGACCAATCTCTACAGAGCAAAAGGATTGGCATGAATTGTGATGTCCTTAATATGAACGTCGTTAAGAGGTCGATAGGTTTTCTCATTCACTGGCAGCTTCTCCAACTCATCCAGGGTCTCCAAGCCATCAATTACCCTGGAAAAAAAGCAGAACAATTAGGAGATTCATAATGAAAGGTCTATTTTTTATACTCTAGGTATCTCAAAGTTCTTTACAGCAAAACTGTAACCTGCAAGGCAAGAACTGAGGAAGCAAGTAAGGCAGCATACTGTTTGGACAATTGGATGCTAATCTATTTTGAAAAAGAAATTTAAGTGTCCATGAGTGACTCCTGGATGATGATCAGACAGGAAACTATTGTAAATCAAAACAGAGGAACTTAAAAAAGAATAATAGTAATACTCCCATAATCGAAGTTCACACCTCAGCGTTCTTTCCCCCACATTTATTTATGCACCACCTTCCCTCTCAGAAGCTAAATTAGAATCAGCATCAGTAAAATTGGACTTGCAAATATAAGAAACAATAACTACAAAAACAAGCCATTCTGATCTACCCCATCTCTGCTCTGTACAAGACAAGCAAAATAATTAAGGGATCAGTCCATCATATTCTTACTCAAGCAAGCAGTCCTTACTATGAGTAACCATATTTAATTCAATAACTTGTAAGAGTAAAATAAAGGGTTTGCAGGATGAGGTTATATATTTAATGCTTTAGTTTAGTTTCACATTAATAATGCTTGTGAACTAACAACTACAGGGTATTTCAGACAAGACTGATTTTTACAGGTCTGTTATGCTTGCTCTGGTATAATCTCACTTGTAACATGATGATAAGGAGGTATATTGCTGAATCACTCACTTCCCAAAGACAGTATACTTCATATCCAGATGTGGCTGCTTGCCATATGTGATAAAGAACTGAGATCCATTGGTGTTAGGACCATTATTTGCTAAGGAAACAACTCCACGGACACTGTGCTGGAAGAGACCAGAAAGGGAAAATATGCATAAACACTCTTGCTTTGGTGAACACAGGACTGCGATACACATGCTTTGTGTATTGCAAAGGTCACTTACTTTATGCTTCAAGTCCCAAACTTTTAAAAAATATGAAACAAAAGTTGATCCCCTGCCAACTGCCAATCATGAACTACTACTAATTCCTCAAATATGCCCTGAGTTGAAATACTTTCCTTACTCCCAAAGAAGCATAAAAGACATCTCACAGCCATTCAAATTCTTTGTTCCCATGATCTGCAAAAATAGACACCCCTAACTTTGCCCCTTCCCAAACTATTGAGACTCCTGTATCCCACTCCTAGCCTCCAACAATTACCATCAGCCAGTTTTTCTGGTGCTGCTCTTCCTCTACTCCTTGGAATGCATTTTTGTTATGAAAAATGTCTATATTATAGAGCATAGAAATACCTTTAGGTATTCACTGAATTCATCTTCAAATTTCCTGCCCCAGATACTGCTACCTCCTTTCCCAGAGCCTGAGAAAGAAAAAAAGTGATGTGAATGTATTACTACTTTCTCAGATTGGGGAAAAAAAATCATTGTTCACTGCCATTTTCAGAAAACTCGTCAAATACACTTACATCAGTTGAAACACTTAGAGAACTCAGTCTACTGGGCCAGGGATTAGGATTTTGTTGTTTATACAGTATGTAAAACATACAAGGCCCTCATCCTGAATGGGGTGCTCATACATCAATAACACAATTTACAGAAAAAGGGACTGTTGACACAGATTCAATTCAATATGACTGAGTGGCAGGAGAAGTGAATCAAACTTTCCTCCAAATGGCAGCCACTCTGTGGTAGTTGTCCCAAATGCTAGAGATATTTTGAAGACAACATAGTCTTAGTATAGAAACAGGAACGCTAGTCACTGACTACCTATGCAACCTGTGGCAAATAATGGTGGTAATAATGCACATCAGCCATTATCTGATCAGCTTAAATTTGTGTAGAGGTTTGCATCTGAACTTAGCTACATGAGTATATTATTTTAAATCCAGCGTTAATGGCTGTTTACCTGACATTTTTTCACAGAAACCTACCTAGATAATTACAATTTCTCTAAGCAGCTATGATGCATCTTATTTTCCTGCCAAACCTGACAGCACACACTGTATCAGACACTGATAGAAAGATTTACCTGCTGGATCCCCTGTTTGTACCATGAAGCCCTTAATATTCCGATGAAATATGCAGCCGTTGTAGTAGTTACTAGCACAAAGAGCCAGGAAATTCTACAGATGAAATTGCAAGAGTGCTCTATTAACAAACAATTCAGCAGTATTCTATTGTGTTACAAAACACCTTGTGGTATCCCAAAAGCAACTTTGTCAAGATTGGCAAAGCTAACTTAGTCCTTCCTACTTTGCAATGCAGGGAGATGCTGCCATCAGTCTTCTGCTTCTAGCTCCCAAAATAGTACAAATCCAGTTATCCAGGATCTCTCATTGTCTCTCCTTTCTTAGGACTTATAAATACAAGCTGTATTAATAACACAAGGTAAACTACTACTATTTTTCACATCAAAACCAATCCATGAGGGCTAGTGAAATTTCTGCAGACAATATATGGAGGAAAAGATCTAATAGAGACATGTGACTCTTAAATACAACACAGGCACAACACTCTTATACATGTAACCAGTGATGTATCTAATTTCAGACAGGGACTGCCCTAGTTTTATTCAGTAACAGACAAAATAGCAGGACAGATGCTGCATCACATTTATGTGCATTAACTCTTAACTGAAATCCACAGGACTACTTGCAGTATCTGAAGATATAAACGTGAATCTTTGCAGTTTTGTGGCCAAAGTTGGAAAAAAAGAAATTGCAAATCACTCCTATACCCTGTCTGAGACAAGGGCCAGTACCAGATGCTGTAGAAGAAGGTGCAAGACGCATCATAAACAAATTAGGAATAATCTACATATATCAGAGGTTTTTTTCTAATTCTTGCTATAGTAAGTTGATTATTCTCTGAAGCATGCAGTTTGTGTCTTATGCAATAAGATATTTTCATTATTTACAAATCTTGCTAAATTCTTGGCCTTATTGATGTCATGTGACCATGAGTTCAACAGGTTATTCATGCACTGTATCAAAATTTACTTCCTTTTATCAGTTTTGAATGTGCTCCTTTTTAATCTCAATGGAAGCTCTTCTATTATATGGAAATGTACATGAAGATGCCAAGTTTACTTTTTCTCTACCATTCATTATTTTGTTTCCATCATGTCCTCTCTTATTTGTCTTTGCTGAACACTGAACAGTTCAAGTCTTGTCATATTACTCACTTCACAAGCCTTAGGAGTTCGTTCACAGAACAGCTCTATTTTAATATCTCCCACATCAGTGTGCAGAGTAACAGCCTGAGAGAGAGACAGAAGAAAATCATTAACCAGCCTCTTGACTTAAAAAAGGAAAAACCAAGTCTCAAGCCCTGCTTCATTTGCTAGTCACCCTGGACAGGTAAATGTTTCCCTGTTAACCATTATTTTGATTCCTGTTCATATCTCTGAGCATGCAATATTAAACTAGTAGCATATCTGGATTTGTTCCTATATTAGGTGAATTATCTCAGCCTGTACGTTGGGCATCTCAGTTACAAACAAAACCCTGAACTGCTTAAAAAAACCTGAACTGCTTAAAAAAAAAACAGTAATAAAACTGGGAACAATAATACTGACTGCATTAGAGCTTTCTCATTATGCTGTCCAGAAAGGCTATGAACAGATGTTGTCTTTAAAGCAGGAATAGCTGCACCAGCATATGTCCCAGAAGAGCTGATCTGCTTCACTGGTGTTTACAGATGTTGCCAGGGCCCATTTTTACACAGGATCAGGCCCCTGATGCTCCAGGTGCCAGGCCCCAAGTTGGAACACAGCAGCAAGATACATGCACAGTGGGAATCCCTTGCAGGGGATCCTTGCATCCTGTGTTTGCAAGTGGGGACATCCCTATACAGATTCCCCTATTTGTAGATGTGTGTCCCAAGTTGGGGAATGGCAGCCTGATGCCCACACCATAGGAATCCGCTCTCTAAACACATGGGAATTCCCCTGCAGAGTATTCAGAGTAATGCAGCTGCTGTTCAGCCTGAGTTACACCCCAGGGCTACATTTTCATCTGTAGGAACACCACAAATAAAGTAAACTCAAAAGTAACATGGAAAAAGTCATGACTGTGAAGAGCCTAGCCAGTCACATCTCTGCCAAGCCATGACAAAAACCTGGGTTTATTCCAGTTTCGCTCAAAGACAGCAGTGCTTGTGGGGTATGTAATTCTGTCTATAACGGGAAAGAAAGACTTCCTTACATGACAAAACTGCAATCTTTCAGGTTACTTTAAAGACAGCACTAATGGGCTCTGAAAGGTATCCTATAAACCCCTCCCTATGAAGATGATGGCTTCAAAGTACAGTTCTCTTAGTAGCCAGTGGTATGTTTGATTATGCATTCTTATATACAAGCACAGAGCAAACTTTCAGGAAAGTGTGGTTTAAGCAGAGTGAGCAAGCATGTGCTGAAGTGGTGACTTTATTAGGGTGGAATGTGCTGAGAATTAAAAATAAAAAAGTAAGGTGAAACGCTAATATAGGATGAAAAATGGTTGTTAACCAACTGGCTCTAGGACATCTAGACAAGGCCAAGAAGAATAATAGAGTAAACAAGTATAACCAATTGTTTGGTTATGACATATCACCCCTTCCTCGAACCTATACAGAACATCCTCAAACAACTGCAACCCATACTAGAAGAAGACCCAATTCTTGAAGACATCTTCTCAGAACCACGCATCGTAGCCTTTAAACGAGCGCTGAACCTCACTAACCTCATCACCAGAAGAAAACATCCTCCGGCCCAAACACACTGAATGGATCCACACCATGCCATGAGAGAAATGTAAAACCTGCCAACATATCTCCACCACCCCCACAATTACTACACCTCACAACAAAACCATCGGC
Organism: Crocodylus porosus; assembly: GCF_001723895.1. Classification (NCBI taxonomy): domain Eukaryota; kingdom Metazoa; phylum Chordata; order Crocodylia; family Crocodylidae; genus Crocodylus; species Crocodylus porosus. Next base: position 21,330,868 of record NW_017728949.1, on the reverse strand, counting down.
ATTCCTAGATCTTACAAATGGACCTCCAGAAATGTAATATATCTCATCCAATGCACCAAATGCCCTGATGGAAAACACGTAGGAGAGACCAAACAACAACTAGGCACCAGAATGAATGCACACTGGAAATCTATCAAAGACAAGAATACCCAATTACCTGTGGGGGCACATTTCTTACAAGCAAACCAATCTCTCTCCAATCTCTCAGTTCTAATCCTCCATGGGAATTTACAAAACACTTTTCACAGACAAGCCTATGAACTTCACTTCAGCAACCTCCTGGATACAAAAAATAATGGATTAAATATAGACATTGGATTTATGACACATTATAACCTGCCTAACATCTAACTCTCCAGGTACCTCTCCACTATTTGCCTGCTACATTCATCCCCCTTTGCCCCGCCTCCCAGCTTGTCTCTCACCCACTGACTCCTCATTTTACATTTTCACTGAAGAGCACAAACCAACTGCAGATGCTTCCTCAGCCTGACAAAGAGTATTCAAACGCAAAAGCTTGCTAAGAAGAATTTTTCCAACTATTTGAGGTGGTTTACTAAAAGATACCACATTTACCCAAAGAAGCTTGTCTGCCTATAACCAATTTTTTGTGCTTTGGAAAGATAAAGTAGGCAGAAAAAAAAGGTGATTTACAGACTAGATCCAATTGGTTTCTGGAAGGGCTTTTAGGTGATATCTTTTATTGGACCAACTGTATAGCTGGGTGGGATGTTAAGAAAGCCTGGGGCAAAAGAGACTATTCCTTAGGTATTCTGATGTGAATGGAAATCTAGAGGGATAAAACAGAACAAGAGAGGGGTTGTTTTCTAGAGTTAACTAAGTCACTGGAGCCATCCAGTCCAAAGCATCTAAAATTTTGCCCTTAATATCCCTGTTGTAAGTATTCAAAGCAAACATTTGCAACAGTTCATAGAATCTTAGAAAATTGGGGTTGGAAGAGACCTCATCAGGTTACCTAGTCCAACTCACTGCTCAAAGAAGGACCACCCCCAAACTGTATCATTCCAGCCAAGGCTTTGTCCAACGAGGTCTTAATAACCTCCACGGATAGAGATTCCACAGCCTCTCTGGTTAATCCATTCCAGTGCTTTCCTAACCTCCACATGAGAAAGTTTTTTCCTAACATCTAACCTAAACTTTCCTTTCTGCAACTTGAGGCCACTGCTCCTTGTTCTGTCATCTGCCACCACTAAGAACAGTTATATCCATTATTAGTAACTGCAAAATAATACATGATTTTGAAGCTGTCTGGCGGTTTGCAGATGGTAGTATTGCTTTACTATTTCACAGAAACTCTCTTCAAGTAATCCACAGAGATATAATTAGGTCATTTGATTTAATATAGTATTACAATCACTGGCATGAACTATCAAATACCAACATTGTATAAATGACATGAACTTCCAGCTGAAAGGTAGAAAAACAAACCAAACAACTGAACAGGAGTACTCATGACCCAGGCTGGGCTCTGGATTATTCATAATTCGTTGCTGTCTATGAAAAACTCAGGGGGGACTTGGTGGCAGCCTAAAGTATATCAGGGCATACAGCAGGGTTTGGGGGAGCATCTAGTCAGCAAGGCCCCTAGGGCAAGACAAGAAATAACAGGCAGAAACCAACTGAAGATTGCTTCAGGCTAGACACAAGGAAAAAGTTCTTCATAAGCCAAGTGCTGAGGGTTTGGACCAGGCTCCCCTAAGAAGTGGTACAGTCACCCACCCTAGTAATCTTCAAAAAACATCTTGACCCCAACAGTCTTTCCTGCCCAAGTGCAGGAGGGCTGGACCCAATGATCTGTAAGGGCCCTCCCAGGCCCTAACAACTATGAAACTATGAAAAAAAAATGCTATTTGTTAACTTTCAAGATCCAATCAATTACCCACCTGTTAGTGACAGAGCTAGCATTTCAGAGCGCACAGATCATTAAATCAGAGTGTTTATAAAGAATAACAAGCTAAACCAGAGTGAAGACAAAACCTCACTCATTGTATGAGACAGCTGTATGGAAAACAATTATAAAAAAACAATGCAATATCTGCATGTTTTTACTATATTTAAATGTAAAGAAGGGAAGCTGTTTAACTGGAATCTCTGTGAAGACAGTTTTTCTATTCTAGCTCAGATATGCAATATTAATCATACAGTTACAGTGAGACTGACACCTTTGCTTTTCCAGAGCATATTGTACAGAAAACAACAAAACAGAAAGTTGAGATTTTTACAATATTGAAGTAATTGTGAGATTATCTGGGACACAGAGCATCTGTCCTGTTTTCAAGAAATACCAGTCTCACAAAATGTAAAAATATATAAAAACCCCTTTCTGCCTCACCATCCCTTCTCCTTAGGTGTCCAAGTGTCCAATGTGCAGACATGTGTAATTGTTTCCTGCAAAGAAAGTACAATTATTTTAATTCCTATTCATCATTTCCTTTTAATTCTAAAACTCACTGACATCTACATTGTGTGGCTTACAAGCATTTTAAAAAAGCCGTGCATTACTTTGAGAGCTACAAATTAATAGAAAAAAAGTTCTTACAGTTAAGAGACATATGAAAAAAATGCCCTTTTATATGATGAAAGACTGAAAAAATTGTGACCAGCATAGAAAGCCAGAAGGGACCTTTTTTGACCTCCTGTGAAACACAGGCCAGAAAACCTTATCCACCTGTTACAAACTCACACCCAAACGAGGAAAATTTGGGGCATTCAAGGAGTGTCATGAATAGATGTTTTCCTGAATTAGAATCGCTAATATGGTGTTGGGTCTCCGTAGCCAATGTTAAAATGTGTTTAGTTTTTATTACTTTTATGTTTCCATGAACCATGATATTAGATGTAGCTGTATTTTTGTATTTTAAGCAGGGATCCTGGTTTTCTATTTAAAAATCTCAAATTCTCTAATTAAAAAAATCCCACAAAAATTCCAAATGATCTGATTAAAAACCCCCAAATCAGTGTTTTTTCTGTGATTAAAATGAAACATCACTATATATACAGGCATTAGTTGAACACAATGTTTTATTAATATATTTACAATTTAAAAGCAATTTGGATACCTACCAATGCCTCAATCATTATAATAAAGTCTAAATATCTATATATTTTGGCATTTGATTTTAGTTTTTTTATCACGGAAAATCAGAGCCCCGCCCCCTTTGCTCACCAGGACACAAGTCCAACAGCAGCTGTTCCTCCCTGCTGCTTTGTGGCGCTGAGTAGCCCTGATACACCAGTGCCCTGCCCCTGCCCATTCTGTTGCCCCTCACTCCCAAGCAACAGTTCCCACAGCCATGCTGGTGTCCCTCACTCCCATTCTACAGCCCTTCCAGTGCCCCTCACTCCCAGCCCACAGCCCCCTGGTCCTGCCACTGCCCCTTATTCCCCTGCTGGTGCCCCTCACTCTGAACCAGAGTTCCCTAGTCCTGCCAGTGCCCTAGTGTGTGGGGAATAGGGTGGGTGTGTGGAGGCGGGGGTGTGGGCACAGGTGATATGTTAGGGGACATGGGGGAGCACAGGCAATGTGTTGAGGGGCAGGGGAGGGCACATCTTGGGGGACGCAGAAATCTGGGAGGCATGCGCCTCCAATTCCTCTTCCCAACTGTCACCTGTGCTCCCTGCCACTCCCCGCCCCCCCACCTGTGCCCACTCTCCTCTCTTGTAGACTTACCTGGAGGGAGCTGCTCTCCACCACACTGCCTGGCTGCCACATGCAGGTGTGCTCACACGCATGCATATAGCACCCTCTACCCCCTGTATCCAGCTCCTCCCAGTCCCAAGCAGCCCATTACAGACTGGAACTCTGCCAGTCTACAAGGGGAAACCTGTGGTTTCCAGGGTTTTTCTCCTTTAAAAGAGAAAATCTGTGTTTTTGCACAGCAAATGGGAAACTCAAATCCCTGTATATAAGGAACTCATATAAGCCTGTCAAAGGATTATTGATTAGCTGTCAGGATAGACAAAAACTATTTGCAGCTAAGAGGAACAATGCTTGGTTAGCTGAGGAAAAGAAATCACTGAGAGTTAATATGAAAGATGGCTATGCAGACATGAGCTGAGCTGAGATATGTGAGCGGAGACCTGTTCCCAGACAATGGGTGTTTACATTTCAAGCAGGAAAGGACTTAGCTGGGGGAAAGTCTAATCAAAAACCTTTAAATAAATATGGGTATGAGACTGTAACTCTCTGTTATAAGTGATAGCTAGGGATACTGGATCAGGTGTCTGAAAGGATGTAAATATTTCTTAGGTAGGACAGCATCAGGAAAGAAGTGTACTCTGACAAGCAGAGCTCATGCCAGGGGTGTCAAGCATCCAGCCAGGGGGCAGGATCTGGGCTGTGGAGCTGGGTCAGGGTGCTGCTTGTGGCCTGGGCCAGTCTGCGGGGCTGGACCCTGTCCACAGACCCCCTCCTCCCCTTCCCTCCTGTACCTGACCTGGCAGCTGCTCCAACCAAGCTGGGCCCTGCCTGCACGTGGCACACAACCCGAGTGGCTGCGCCGGGGCCGCGTGTCAGCCAGGCCCTGGCCGGGCTGTATCACACAAGACTCCTGCTCCAGCCGGGCTGCGACCCGTGCTCGAGGCGCTCGCACCTGCTGTGAGCAGCGCGGTGCCAGGAGGGCACTGGGGCGGACAGGCCGGGCAAGGGAAGCGGGGAGGGAGGCCCCGGCCTACACTACACGTCCTCCGCCGCCCCGTCCCCCTGGCTGAGCGAGGCGCACCGCGGGGACCCGCGCGCACCTACCTGCGGAGAGAACCAGTTGCAGTTGGAGCGAAGCGGCGCGCGCCGAAGGCGAAAGCGGGACCAATTCGGGGGCGGACCGAAGCGGCGCGCGCGGACGGGGAGGGAGGGACCCGATTCGGGGTCGGACCGGACCAGGCCGGGGGCGTGGCCAGCTGAAGCTAACCCCACCCCCGTGCCCGCCAGCCGCGCATGTTGGTGCGGCCTTGCTTGCTGCAGCGGCTCCGCCGGCGCCTCCCGCGCGTGGGCCCCGGTCCCGGCCCCGGCCCCACGCGCGGCGTCATGGAGCTGCGGGCGGTGGCGGCGGCGCTGGACGCTCTGGCGCCGCCGGGCCTGGCGGAGAGCTGGGACAACGTGGGGCTGCTGTGCGAGCCCAGCCCGCCGCACGCCGTGCGCACGCTGCTGCTGACCACCGACCTCACGGAGCCGGTGCTGGACGAGGCGCTGGCGCGGGGCGCGGAGCTGGTGCTCGCCTACCACCCGCCGCTCTTCCGCCCGCTGCGGCGCCTCACGCCCGCCACCGGCTGGCGGGACCGGCTGTTGCTGCGGGCGGCCGAGAGCCGCGTCGGCCTCTACTCGCCCCACACCGCCCTGGACGCGCTCCCGCGCGGCGTCAACGCCTGGCTCGCGGCCGCGCTGGGTGAGGGCTGGGGCGGGGCGCGGCGGCGGGAGCCTAGAAGGGGCCAGGGGCTACCCCGGCGCTGCCTGGCTGGGAATAGCGGCTGCTGCTGGATGCAGCCCGCAGACCTCCTCCTCTCCCCTCTCGGACCTGGCCTGGCACCTGCTCCAGCCGGTCTGGGACCCCTGCTCACTGCCCCTTGAAGGTGCTGTGAGCAGTGTGTGCTGCAGCAGGTGCTGTGTGGGGCATGGTTGCCAGGCACATGGTTTTAAACTTTGAGAGGGAGGAGTAGGACTCAAAGGAGGGTTCAAGTGCACCAGTGTATACCCCTCCCCCCACCAGATACATCCCAGGATCCTGCTTTGAGGTGACCACTGTGCTAGATGTGACCTGAGGCCCCTCCTGGCCCTACTCTCAGCCAAAATTGCAGCAAGACATTTCAGCCTGGAGGTGAGGGAGAACTTTCTGGGGTTTAGCTGCCAGAACAGCCTTCCCAGAGAAGGTGTGGGATCTCCATCCTTCGAAACTTTTAAGAGCAGGTTAGAGGGGAACCGTGCTAGATGTGACCTCATAAGTTCCTTCCAGCCCAGCTGTCCTGTGCATCCTAAGTTGGTGTGTAGGCCGCTGGCTAAGTGCATAGACCTGGATCTCATCTGGGTTTCTGGTTTAGGGAAATGATGGGTGCAGGATGGGCATGTGTTTTCCCCCTCCCTCCCCCCATTACAAAAGGTAGAATGTTTATTGTCAGCTGAAAATGCCCTGATGCATTTTCAGTGTTACTTGCTTGGCCTTGGTCTTCGTAGGGTACGAGCACTTCTCAGTCATGGGTTTCCTCCTTCATCAGGTAGTCTTTATGGGACAAAAGTACACCAAAGCTTAAAGGACATGTCCAAGATCAACCAGTTTAGTAGTGACAGATCTTCCAACTCCCAATTCCATTCCTTGATGATTGATCATGAATTGTAGGCGCTATTTAATTGGGCAAAGGGGCGTAACCTAAGGCAGTATGTAGTGCGCAAGCTGTCTGATGTGTAATGCTAAGCCCAAAAAAGCACCAGTAGATATAATCAAAATGAATAGTCTAGCACCTTCCTTGAGGGATGAGCCTTGGTTTTATTTCAGCTCTGATACAGTTCTGTTATTCAGCACATCAGGATGGGAAGCACTGCAGCATGTTTGAGTGTTCTGGCAGTAGTGTTAAGCCATAGACTGCAAGATGTTCTGGTATCTTCTGACTCATGAGTGCAGTTCCAAGTATAATAGTCATTTGTGTTATTATTGGGGTGGAGAAACGTGGGAAGAGACACTTCCACTAGAACTTGATAAAACAAATTTCCCCAGCAATACTTGCTTTCAACTTAAGAAAGAGCTGTATATTTAGGAGCAGCAGGAAAATGTTGGCTAAGAGTTAACATGGAGATCTCCCTGTAAGATGCACATCTAGCCATGGAAAATATCTTTGTGAATTGAAACTTCTGCTCTGAACTGCTGTGTTATTCTCACAGTATTCAATTCAACCTTCCACACTCGAATTTCAGCTATATAAACCTCCTTGTAGATCTTGATTCTTTACTCCTAAAATTGACTAGTAAATCACAGGCACTGTATTTCTCTAGACAGATCCTCAGTGGTAGGGGCCATTTTGTTGTTTTTTTGTTCAGTATCATGAACTGCTGGGTTGCATGTTCTCTCAGGTGCCTCTACCTCCTCTGTCCCAATACAACCATCGACTACTCTAACATATCCAACTAAGGGCAGTCACCGAGTGGAGTTCGTTGTGGGCCAGGCTGAGCAGCTGGAAGCTGTCCTGGCCAAAGTGCAGAAAATTCCAGAGGTTTCATCTATTGTGACTCTCCCTGCCAGGTACTGCATGTGGCACTCTGGGTTTTTTTCCTGCTGCTTTGAAAAAATAAATACCATTGACATGTCACTCTTTTTTATCATCGTTTGTTCTTTCTAGTCAGTCTGCTGGTCTTACGTGATCTGCTTAGTGATACCAAAGTTTAGTGATATTAGGATTTCTTTGTAGCATGTCATTTTGTTGATAAATGCCATCCTTTTTTCTTTTTTTTCTTTTTTCTTTTTTGGAGGAGAGTAGGGTTGCCATTACTGAGTCTATAAAAAAGCATTTCTTGAGCTGTTGTCTCTTCTATTTTGCATTGTTACCTTGTCCCTTCTACTCTTAATAGGAGAGCTCTGTGTTCTGTTCATTAGATTCTGACATCTTTAAAAAAAATAATAAAACCATTGTTATTTTGCAGGGCTGAAGGTGAGGACCAGACACGAGTCAGTCTGAACTGTACTGAAAAGGCAATGCAGGATGTAATGTCATTATTATCCCAGAATGGTCTTTATCACATGACTGAGATCTTGTTGTTACAGAAGGTAATAAACTTTATTGCTGTTCCCCCTTTCACTGAATTGCCTGTAATGTTTGTGAAAGGTGCTAGGTTGCTGGCTCTAGAGAGTAAAATGGCTTACCCCCAGAACAAGAAGAGTATTGGCAGTAATGCAAGCTTCCTTATGCTGCCTTTTCTCAGGTTTCCTTACCACTGACATTAGGGCACTTGAGAGCACTTATGCTTCACAAAAAAAGTGAGGCTAATTGTGTGGCCTGTACTACCTCTTAACCTATTTGCGGCATCTAGTGCAGACAGGCTCAATGGATTACCTTGTCCTTTCAATCTTTTGTGAAGTACGTAGAAATTCTTTCTCTATGTGGTTATTTCCAATGTACCCCTCAAGTGTCAGTTCCTGTAAAGTAAAAATTTGATTAGCTGGCATGAGCTTTCTCATAGTCATTAAACATTGTTTTTTTCACAGCCTCTGCTTCCACAGACTGGAATGGGACGTCTATGCAAATTGAGCAAGCCAGCTTCCCTGTCAGCCTTAATTGAACGAATCAAAAACTACCTAAAATTGTCTTACGTCCGCCTGGCCCTTGGTGTGGGAAAGACATTAGGTAAACCTACAAGTATGACTTTTCACCATAATTGGTGCCCCTTGGATACAATTAGCATGCACATGTATGGGAAAGAGACTGCTGTATCCTCTCTTTAGGACTGGTATGATTCCTTGTGTGAAATAGCTGCTTGTTCAAAGAACAACTAACTAATTTAGTAATTACTATGCTACACAAATCACTGAAAGTCTGCTCCTAATGTAGTCTGTATTTTAAGGTGAGTTTTGCATTGCACTGGTCATCCCTGTGAAGGAGGAAGTACACAAGCTAAGTATGCATTAGCTTTTTCATGGTTTGTACGGTGGTTTCTCCTGTCTTAAACTTTTTCCCCAAGATCTCTGGGGACAAATGTTACCATGAAACGATAATTCTAGAGTGAATACGTAGCAACATAATTGAGACTTAAAAACTACAGAATCCTTAATATTTCAAGCACATTTTAGCACCTTGCAAATGTATATAAATATCCATGATTAGAGGGGCATAAACTGAGGAACAGAGAAAGTGATATGTCCAAGGTCAAACCATGAGGCAATAGTAAAACCTAGAAACAGAGCCCAGATCATCTTTTTTCAGTTTTCCATCTTAACCTCTATAGAAATGCTGTCATTCCTCAAGAGGTATAACTTGTAAGACTAGATAACCTTTCCTTTATAATCTACCTGTAATGCGCAAGTATGTTTAAACTGAAAAATATATTTTGTGCAAGTTATTCAGAAACTAGTCACTGCTTTTAAAGTGCCTAATTCAGGGTGTGACTCCTACTTCAGACAAGTCTGAAAGGTGTAGTTACCAAACTATAGTGGCTAGTAGTGCCATGTAAAAGCATCTTACTTTCTCTGTGCACCAATTCAGAAAGCTTCTCGTAGCATGCAGGATGGAGTGCTGAGTAGTTCATGCATCAACACTTTCTAGTGTTCAAGGCATCTTGCTCTCTTTCTAGAGAAGTGGTTGGCCTATCCACCTCCAAATTAGAATCCCTTTCCTTCATCCAACACGTTTCCACTGGTCCCAAGAGCAAGACAGAATGTTAGCACTTCAAATTATCTTGTCAGTGTTGGCATCAAGGCTGAAGGACAGGGTGGGAATTTAATTGTGGCATTTGTTATTCTGCAGAATCCCAAATAAGGACAGTTGCTGTGTGTGCTGGTTCTGGAAGAAGTGTCCTGCAGGGTGTGGAAGCTGACCTCTATCTCACTGGTATGAGACCTGTTCTTGTTGCATCCTTTTTTTTATGAAAATATTTCTTAGACAAAGAGTAGTCTGGCTGCTGAAGGAACCTGCCATGACAGGGCATCAGGTATCATTGCTGAATAATCAGTTACTAAAAGAACAAATATTTTGAGGAGTAAGATGGGTCTACTGCTGAACTGTTCATTTTGTCAGGTACAATAGAAATGCTGGATAGGAGAGACTTTTTCTGTATTCAGTGAGGAGAGCTTACCGGACTCCCAAGACTAGTTCACTTTGAACATTCATTTATGCATGATAATATAGATGCCTGTACTTAACCTGTCTACATGCGTATACATCTAAATTTATCAAAATCATGGGGTAAGTGTTTCTAATCACAAAGTGTAAAATAAAATAAAATAAAATAAAGCCTCAGGCCTGCATACAGGTACAGCCTGCAGAGCTCTGCCAGCTCCAGTAATGATCCATAAGGGTGGGCACAATGAACTGCAGCCAGAGCCAAGATGCAGGAAGAGAGAAAGTACAATAAAAAGCTTTTTTTTCTTTTTCTTTTCTTTCTACAAAGAATCCTGTGGGTGAGAAGTGCTCAACTTCCTTTTAGAGACTTAATTGTTGTGCATCTGGCTGAACCCCCCCCCAAAAACAAACAAACACCTTACTGTTCACAAGGAACTAGTTAGCAACATTTGAATACATCTAGGATAAATTACAAAATATTCTGAAAACCAAAGTTAGACATTTCCCAAAGATTTAAATGTTCCATGTTCAAGATGTTTATAAAAACACAAGAAGGTGCATCCATTAGAACCTCAATTTAAAAAATGAGGATTCAAAATAGAGGAAGAATGCAAGTAGAAAGGGTGAAAGAATTTTTATTAAAAAAAAAATAATTTTTATTCTTCTTTCTGGTTCACTTAAATTATTATTTGATGTTATAGATTATTATTCTGTGTAGTGAACTGCAAATACTGTAGTTTTATGTACTGTATGGGGTATCTCTTCTCATGCTGACAGGAGAGATGTCCCACCATGAAGTGCTGGATGTTGTTGGCAATGGGATAAGTGTGATTCTGTGTGAGCACAGTAACAGTGAGCGAGGCTTCCTGTTGGAGCTGCAGGACATGCTGGTCACCCACCTAGAAAATAAAGTTAACATCATTGTGTCAGAAATTGATAGAGACCCTCTTCAGCTGGCATAGAAGAAAGCAAAGTTCACTGCATGGAGTCCAGAATGATTGGACAATACTGTGTCTCCTATGCCTTAGGAAATATCTGATAAATAAAGAAAAATACTGTTTGTTTTTTTTCAGGCTCACAAATTAAAGGCTTTTTCAATGCTTTACTCTGCTCGTCTTCACTAAGGATAGGAGAGAAAGAAAGTACATCAGCATTCTAGCAACATGTATTTGATATTAAGAATGCTTAAATTCAGTTGACAAAAATACAATAGTGAGGTCTCTGTTTTAAGTTTACTTCATTTTACTAGGGTTAGAAAGTTAGACCCAAATCACAGCTGGACTAGTGGCAGCAAATTTCCTCGTAAACTTTAAACCATGTCCCTGCACTTTGGCCTTAGCTTTGTAGAAGGCAGCAAGAGTATTTAGTTGCAAAAACAGTGTTAATGTGATGCTAAGGCAGATTGTTTACATCTGCAAACATGAGAAATTTCAGCTTGTTTTCTTACCTGCATTGTAGACAGAGATTAAAATGCTTATGTTCTTATCTTTAAATGCTGCTTCCTTACTTATGGTAATAATATTATACCAGAGCTAGGGCTGGTTTTAATCAGTAATGTTTGCTTTCTGTAATTTTATTCCAGCTTTGACAGGGGAAATAGCCTCGAGCCCTTATCATCAATCATTGAGTCCAGCCCCCTGCTCAGGGGCAGGAAGTCAGCTGGGGTCATAGGACCCCAGCAAGATAAGCATCCAATGTAGGTGCTTGAACCACCTCCAATGGCAGGCTATTCCAGACCTTAGGGGCTCAGACAGTGAAGAAATTCTTATGTCCAGCCTGAAACAGTCTTGCAGTAGTTTATAACTGTTCAAGCTTGTCACCCCTTGGGGTGCTCCAGTGAACAAATGTTCCCCCAGATCTTGTGTACACCCCTGATAAACTTATAGGTGGCCATCAGATCACCCCTGAGCCTGCACTTTTCTAGGCTAGAGTCCCATAGCTCTCAGCCTGTCATTGTAAGGTCTGTTTTCCTGACCTCTGATCATGCATGTAGCTCTCCTCTGCACTCTTTCAAGCTTCTCCACATCCTGTTTGAATTGTGGAGCCCAGAACTGGATGTACTCCAGCTGCATCCTCACCAAGTTGAGTACAATGGGAGAATGACATCCCGGGATTTGCTTGAGAAGCATCTATGGATGCAGGCCAGCATTTTGCTCACTTTACTAGCCGTAGCATCACATTGAAGGCTCATGTTCATCTTGTGGTCAGTCATGTCCCCCAAGCCTTAACATAACTTGTTAAGTAAAATGACCATAAAGAAGTCTGGGACATTGCCCTCTCCCCCACAGTCAGCAGTGCTGCAGGTACACTCTGGTAGGGAGGCAAAGCTGCAACCCCATGATTTTGGGAGTTTTTAAATTTTGACCAACCAGCTGGGACTAGCCTGTAAAATCCAGGAGATATAGCCACCCTATTCTTAACCCAATATTTGTATCCCCTCTGGTTTCAATTCATAAGCAACATAGAGGCAGTACTATCACCTAACTTGGTGGTCTTCAAGAGGAGACTTGATAATCATCTAGCTGGGGTCATCCGACCTCATTCCTTTTTCTTGCCGGGGCATGGGGCTGGACACAATGATCCACTGTGGGCCCTTCTGGCTCTACAATCTATGAATAGTCCCATGCCCCTTCCCTACCCCCATCATACTATTACTGCTGTTATTTCCCTGCACCCCTCTCTCACCAGAGATAAAGTATCTCCACTGAGGAAAATACTTCAATATAGTTCAAGTGTAAGAGTCATTCTACCATGTCTGTGATGCCAATTAAGTCATTCTTTTCTTTACAAACTAAAAGTTGCACAAGACAAGGACTAATACAGAGTTAACTTTTTTTACTAGCAATGTACTGCAGCCCAGGAAATCTTACCTTGAATAGAAGGGCTACTGTAATCCTGGAAAGTCTGGCTAAGGTTAGGAGTATGGATTAAGCACTCTAGTCAAGTCATTTTTATAAACTAGACTATTTCACTGAGAGCACACCTTTACCAAACTAAGGGCACAAAGGGCAATGACACTGCATAATGAATTGAGTTCTGTGTCTCATGACTGAACACAATACAAGGTACTTGAAAACTGATTTAATTCTTAGCTATAATTGCAACAATTCATATAATGTTTCTTCCTGATGGCGATCCTTTACAAGATACTCAAGAGTTCTGAGATCTTGGGCAAACCACAATCTCAACATCAGATGTAAGCCATTTTCAAGCCTTAAGTGTCATGAGAAGGGATGCAGATGCCCCTTTGAATTTTCATATCTTGTATTTTAAAAAAGGATCTGGAAAACACTAGTTAGGATTTCACCCCTCATTAATGTAGGAGTATGTTGCATAGACAGCTAACATAACATTTGGTACCTTCAAGTTACAGACTGTGAGATCTGTGGACATAAAACACACTAGAAAAAGTGAATAAAGTCATTTATTTAATCAATATTTTTGGTAATTCAAAGGTCAGATCTTAAACATGGATGCAATATAATTAGGCTTCAAGTGTCTCCAGTGTCTGGCTGGCAGATAATTTCATGTAGGCAATGGAACTGCAAGGCCTAATAGTGACAAACAAAGCAGGAAAAGGTTACATTTGTGCCCATGTTTTTTTCTTTAAAATGTAAAAGGAAGGGCTGAACAATGTCCAACATGCTTCCCTGTTCACCTTCTGTGCCAGACATTTTTCCTTATGTGCAAGAAATCCAGGGTGTCTCTGGTTTTCTTAGAAGGCACTATAGAGGACTGGCATTTTATGGACACACACCTGCAAGAGAAACCTTATAAAATGTCAGTATTTGTTATTCACACTGACAGAAATTAACAGTTTTAAGTTATCCCAATTGCCTGAGAAATACTTGGAAAAAGCGGTCAAGGTTTTAGCACTCTTCCTTCTCTAACTCAAAGCTAGGATGGTTCTCAGTATGTAATACTTTGAAGGAATCCTCCAGGAATATCAGGGAGGGGACAGCCTTGTTATTTGTAAAAACAAGCAAATTAAAACAAAAAAACCACACAACACAGTCTTCTGTACATTCCATGAAGCATGAAAATTAAACATTCTCCAACTACTAGTCATTTAAAAGGCTACAGTTCTGCTAATTCACAATTTTCAATAGAGATCTGGAGTTTGGAAAAACCTCAGTCTTCTTGTCAGTGTCCAGCATAGGTAGAAGATTTAATAAATTACCCACAATTCACAAGCCTACTTGTATTCTACCCCACTTGACTCGCATGGTTCAGCTTGGTTTCTTTAGGCATTCTAAGTCTTGGCCTCTTCATGCATTGGAAGCCCATCCATGTGACTGGTGTGCAGACAACTGGAAAGCATTTAGCTGTGAATAATTGCATCTGTATTATAAAATATAGCTTTGAACATCCAGTCATTTGCACTTCCTAAATAAACTGCTCCAGCCAAACTTTCATCTCTGGAGAGGTTATGTACTGAAGGCACAATTTTACTAAAGAGTTAGTTTGCCTAATTGATAATGGAGGCTGCATAGATATGAAGAAGGCATCATCTGAGGTGAGAGACTGAGCAGACCAATCTTACAGAACTCTTTACACAAAACAACTTCAAGTAGTTCTGGACAACTTTAAATGTCCATTGCATTTCAGTGAACAGTCTATCAGCTCCCCTGACAAAAGGGAGAGCTGATCTGAGTGCAAGACTGTGGCAGTAATTGCCATAGATGGTTTGGGATTGGAGAGGTGCGTCACACATCTTCATCCTCTTTTCCTAAGAAATCCGTCAAGGTTCCAACTTCTACAGGAATTAATAAATACTCCACTCCATCGACTCCCTGTAAACAGACACATGCACCATTAACATAATACCTTGGGAAAGAAAGCAAGGATGAATAGTACAATATGAGCCACTGCATAGATTCAATGCACTAACAAATTTATAAAAAAAAAAACAAACTAGACCTGCCTTCAGTGGCTAATTCTGTGGACGAGGAGGTAAAAAGCAACACAGCTGGAAGACAGTCACAGCCTTCTGATGTGGAGTTTACTACTCTACATCAGTGGTTCTCACCCTTTTTAGAGTCTTAATTTTCAGTCTTAGAGTCTTAGTTTTCAGTCTTTTTGACTATGGAAAAAATAAAAGCAGTTCTTCTGTTGCAAACAACTCAAAGACCACAATAGGTCAGATTGTTTCAACATCGATTCTTATTTGAAATTTCTGGGTTTATCTTGCAAATTATGTTTGCACACTGAATATTGCAAACATTGTATGGCACCCTGGTTGAGAGTCACACTACTTTACACAGTGCTCCAGGCTTCAAAAACTAAGTAATACAACCTCACTGCTGGAGCTGGCAAGCAGTCACCTATTCGGCTTCTGAACCCAAATATCTCCAAGTTATCCAAATTGTTCCTCAGGATTTTTAACCAATTGGGATTCTGAGAAATACCAAGAAGAGCTCTAAATAACTAAGCTATGGTGCACTTCTTACAGTGTTGTTTCAATGCAAAGAACATTCAGATGCTATGTGCAGCTCCCTTCTTGGCATTGAGATCTGTGGACGTAAAATCTCTGGATGTTCAGTCCTCTTGCATACCCACCCATCATCCATTGGCAAGTCCAGAAATGTGACTAACTCAGCAGCGACACAAGAGATAAGCTTCATTTAGTCTCAGCAACAAGCACATACATTAATAGGGCACCCACCAGGTGTAACAGTAGCTATGTTGGCTTCCTCCAACTTACCCGCTTGGTTCGAATGAGCTTGTGGTCCCTGAATTCTGTCAGCTGAGCCCTGAGAGTGAGGTCACTGTTCACAAGAAAGGCCTCCCGGCATTGCTGGTAGAAGTCTTGGAAGGAGAGCCCTGGGTGTGGAGGAGAGTTACTGAAAAAATTAAACACTATCAAAAGCAGATTCTAAAGATAAATGTGGTCTGCTAGAGGGGCAGAGTTGTTTCACCAACACAGTCCTGAAAAAGCAGATTCTCCTCCCAGTATTACGCCTGCATCACTTGAACAAAACAAAGCAGTGATACTAGGATACACAATTTTAATTAACTCCTTCGGAAGAGAGGGAAAAAATCTCTTACTATATTAGCCATCCCTCTGATCCAATAAGAGCATACATTCTACATTCTGACCTATATTTCATGCAGCTTTCTTCCAAGGATGCAGCCAAACCTGAGATGATTTTGTGAATTAGTGGTACATCTGATAGTTCCAGACCCTCCATATTCTTAAAGGAAACTTTCAGAGCACCTTAAATGTACAGGCCAGTGCATTTTTCCAATGCACAGCTCCTATTTTTCCTCCACCTTCCTCAGAACACCACTTGTATGCAAATTTCAGTGTGACAATGAATATTAACAGAGCACTCTATTAACCACTGTATAAGTGAGCAGGTTAAGAGCTTGCCACAGAGATCACATAGTCAGTCAAGGGGAGCACTGGGAATAGGAAGAACAGGAAGTCTCATCTCCCAGCCTTCACTACTGGATGTTATTTAATGAACACAAGCAGAAGTTGACTATTGCATGTCAGGCTTCATGACAGCAGGAAAAGATTCCACAAATCCAGCTGTTTGTCTGGCTCTCTGTGAAAGGGCAGGGCATGCACTCCAATGACTAGTATTACTAGAACGATACTCTGCTGAACTGTTATCAGCAGCCATCGGCTCTATAGTTTCCAGCACATCTGCTACTGACAACACCACCTACAACAAAAGAACCCAACTTCCAACACAGCTACTCTGGCAATGCTGACACAGGGAAAGGAAATGCCACATGCAAGCAGGTACCTGGGTAAGAGGGATTATCCTTGTTCTCCAGCTGGTACTGGGCCAGCAGTCTGAATATCCCCCTGGGGAAAAAAGGAAAGCCATGATAAAAATTAAGTCGTTTTTCTTCTATACAAACAGGACTGTGTGCACACAGTGGCTGGACAGAAAGGCTTACTTTTCACATGTCATTCATTTAAAGTAGTCCCATCTGAGCATCGTGTCTTGGCTTCTAGTTACTTGGAACCCAAGGTAAACATTTTTACAAGTTGAGACTTACCAGTAGGCTGACTTCTTTATACACAAAGCCCAAATTAAGTTGGGTTCCCCATAGCCCAAGACAGCACTGAAGACTGCATTCAGTTCTTCTTTTATTACCCACTAAAAGCAAGAGATCTATAGTGGCAAGTCATATCATGATACAAAGCAATTCTGTGGTTTGTACGCTGCACTGCAAAAAATACAAGTCATAGAACCTGTCCCATTTCAACCAGCTAGAAGCATTCACTGGGAGTTATGGAAATAACCTCAATTCAAGCAACGTGTTTCAATGCATTACTCAAATCGGAGGCATTTATTTTATGGTGTCTCCCAAAATAAACCACTTCAGCTATATTTTCTAGTTTTAGGGTTCTGTGGTATATACTTGCTTGTAAACGTAACAGTGACTGTGCGCTTTGTCTCCACCTGCTGAACTGCACTGCTGAAGGGAGCTGAAAACATATATACCTACTCCAAAAGTTACTTTTCTACATAAGCATAAGTGGCTGCCACAGGGATAATCTATGACAGCCAACAGGGAGGGGGGCAAATCTCACAAGGAGGCAGGGTATCAAAACAACCCCAAGCCTGCTTTTCTGTATTGCCTCTACGGGAAGCTAATGGATTTTGCAATACCTGTTTAATGCCTGCCAACTTGCTCGTTCACAAGGGATATGCCACTGACCCAGACAAAGGCAGACAGAAAATGACATGAGTTCCTCATATGCCAGTGATGATACTAGGAGTTGGATTACCAGTCCAAATCACTATGCAGCCACATTGTGCCATAGCTTCAGTACTAGGTGCTTTAAAAAACTTTAGCCAGCCTACCAGTTATCTGTAACTGCTGGGAGACCTGTCTTCCCATTTTTTCATGGATGGCAGCATAAGAGGGAACACAGGTGTGCAAGGTGAAACACTGTACTGATGCACAGGAGGTCAAAGTTCAATTCAAGCTCTGCCACAAACTTTTTGACACAGGATAAGTTAATCCCTGCACCTTGGTTCTTCTTCTCCATCTTTTTTTTTTTTTTTTTTTGCCTAATCTTGCTTGTGTTTAATGTATTAACCTTAGGACTGGATTTATCCTGTTAGATGTACAGAGCCTATTCAGTTAGGGGCCCCAATCTCATTAAGGTCTTTAAATGCCACCACTGTATATAGTCATGTCTTACCTTGCATTGGGAGTGAGACTGCGCAGGACATGTGTTAGAGAACTCAATGCCAAGGACCCTGATTGCTGCACCAAGAGTGAGTTTTCATAGGATGTTTCTTCCACATAGGGACTGTATGTGGTCGTTTCATACCAAAGCCAGTTATAGAGGCTTTGTTTGGCCTGATCCCACACTGGAGAGACAGAAAAGGAAGAGGAAAGTAGAGAACATTGGGGATTTAGTTTCTCCCAAGCATACAACGTAACCCACCTGACTATGGCCCCTGCATAGTCTTTGGAAGTTATTACTTATACCATGCAATATATTCACCCAGACATTTATAGTCAGAACAAGACACAATCCCAACAATAATTTACACACAGCTTCAAGCACAAGCGTTAGGCAGTGCCAGGGCAAACAACCGGGTGTTCCGAGTTTGTGGTGCAGAGAAGCAGAAGTTTTCTACTGCTAATTTGACAGCGAGCAGACAGGCAGCTAGCTTTGTATGTACAGCCTTGTCACAGGAAGGCTCCACTATGCTACTAAAACACCAATATCACTAAGTCTATTGTGTGAAGCTAAGGACAGAGATAAAGCAACAAAGGCCATTTTCAAAGTGCACTTAATGCCAGAAGGGATCTTCTTCTTTCTAAAGACACAAAAAGGCTGTGGAGGACTCACTGAGTGGAGCGTTGATGTGATCAATGGAGGCAATGAGGTAGACGCTGGGCAGGGAGGATAACTGGGCAAGAATTTGTTGGCTTCTGTCTCCTCTCAACATCTGGCTGTCCAAGTTATGGATGAGGAGATAGAGCTCCAAGGAAGAATCTACAAGGGGAAAAACAGCAAGGGAACAGTCACACTAAGGAGGCAGAAATAAAGAGCTGCTTCTTCCGCACTGTAGCTTGAGAAGAATCCAATTAGTCAAATCCTACATACTGTTTTTCTCTGAGAAAGGGCTTCCTCACATTACAGAGATGAGTGCCAGTCATGCTGTATTCCAGACCATCCGTAATGCATTAAGCAAGCACCCTGCACCATAACTCTCATCACCACTACGGCTGTTGCTGCCAACTCAGGCTTTACTTTCATGACCTTCCTTTCCCTTTGCCAAAAGTTTCTTCTGGACTAAAGATTTTCACTTCTTCTAGTTCTAAGCTTCAGGATGGCTTGATTTCATCTTAGCTGTATACACTGGACCTAAACTCCCTCCTGCTTTAATGTTACGCACGCAAGATAAACTTCAAACAATGAACATACAATTTTTTTTTGTGATGTGATCCAAAGCCTACTTAGGTTTCTTCCATCAAACACTTAAAGAAGTAACTGTGGCTTCTTGGCATAGATAAGGCAAAGGGTGAATTTTAAAATCTTCAAAACTTCACTTGCTGCTAATCTTCCTAATGGAACAGCTACATGGCAAGTTGCAGAGTATCCCTGAAATGGGAACATCAAATTACACACCCAATTTTGTTCATAAAACAATTAGCTGTTTGACTGCCCAGCATTCTGGGCAGTCCACTAACCCATCATTGTGACCAATTAGAGTTTAGTATTCCTGAAATGTAAGAACAGCTACAAATGGTGATAGGCTGCTGGCCAGCCTTTCCCATTCACACTCCCTTTCAATATAGTCACCAGAGTAAAGCTACAGGATGGAAATTGAACATTTCAACAACAAAAATGGAAGTCATTGTTCCAATGGCAACAGGGAGTTCACATGCACACACGTATGTATAAACACAAAATGTAGCCACTGGTACCTCAGAGTATAGGGTACATTGCTAAATGTAGAATTTAGCATGAACTGTGTGATAAGACATATTTAATATTGCTTTTGAACCTGAATTTTCATTTCCTACATTAAAATCACAGGTTTAAAAGGGACCTCAAGGGTCCCTGCAGAGACGCAGGATTTGGTATTCCTGAACCATCCCACACAGATGCTTACACCTCAGCTTTTTCTTGAAAGCCTCCAATGAAGGAGATTCCATGATTTCTTAAGGCAGCCTCCACTGTTCTGTGGTTCTGGCAGTTAAAAAGTTTCTCCTGAGACTTTATCTAACTCTGCTTTGCTGAAGTTTAAACCCATTGCCTAGCATCCTGCCCACTGTGGCAATGGTGCTTTCATAGCAAGTATTCAAATATTTGAAAACTGTTATCATGTCTCCCTCTTAATCTCCTCTTCTCCCCACTGAACATAGCTTGTTCTCTCTCAGTCTTTTCTCAGAAAAACATTCCAAACTTTTTATCATCTTTGCGGAACTTAGTTTCTCTGCATCCTTCTTAAAATATGGTATAATATCTTCCTGCATCCTGGTGACAGTACTTCTATCAGTGTGACCCATAAAAACGTTTGCTTTTTGGTCACAGCGCTGGTGTTTTACATTGAGATTCAGATCCACCAAAGCCTCCAGATCCTTCTTGACAGGGCTACTTCCTAGCCTGTTATCTCTCTTTGTGCCTTTGGTTGTTTTTTTTCTGAGACGTATCACTGTACCTTTCTCTCCATTTTTTCTCTCTAACCCAGTTCTCTAATTTAATCAAGATCCTTTTGAATTTTAATCCCATTTTCAAGTGTTTCCAAGCCCTCCCAATTTTGTACCACCTGCAAACGTGATCAGGATGCTCTATTACCAAATCCAAGTAATTTATAAAAATGTTAAAGGGCACTGGACCCAGAACAGACCCTCTGGAACCTCACTTGAAACCTCCTGCCATTTTGATATTAATCCATTTACTAAGGGTTACTTGGCTAGTTATGTATTCACCTAACTGCAATACCTTCTAGTCCACATTTCTCCAGTTTACTTATGAGAATGTCACATGAGACTGCGTCCAAAGCACTACAGAAGTAAAGGCATACTATATCCACTGCTTTCCTCTGAATCAGCGAGCTAGTTATCCTGTCAAAAAACAAAATCATGTTGCTTTGGCACAATTTGTTCTTAAATACACGTTGGCGGCTACTGATAACCACTATCTCCTTCAGGTTGTTTAAAAGCTGAACATTTTAAAATTTGCTCTAGTAACTTCCCATGTGTCAAAGCAAGACTAGTCTATAATTCTATAAAGGTCCTTTTCCTTCTTTTTTAAGAGACGGACACTATGTAAGCCCTTCTCCAGCCCTCTCAGCCCTTACCAGTCATCCATGATTTTGTAAATATTATTGCTAGTGGTTCTGAGATTTCTCACCTCAAGGTCATTCCTGACAGCCTCACTAGATGTATAATGTGGATAAGCAGGAAAAAAAGTGGTCTGAGGAACAGAAATTCCAGCAATTGCTCTATTATATCATGAATTGGAGTTAGGCATGCAGCAAACTTCATAAGATGAGAGGGCCAAAAGACAGATGGATGTCTCCATCTGCCCTTACCAATACCCTCTGCCTCATTCTCCTCCATAGTGCAGTGGCTGTGGAAACCCCATCCCCAGGGCTGTGCAATTCCTGCCTTCTGATCCTGAAGCATACTTCTGATCCTTGCCACCCTTTCACATCAGGTGTTCAAGACACCTGCATTAATTCTGCATTGCTATAAGGCCTTGCAAGCACCAAAGGTACATAACCAGTCCCGTCAGTTTTTATATGGTGACTGAGGATCCAAAACCCCAAATTTGGCAGTAGAAGCAAAGCTAGGGAAGAGTTAACATGGCTTTTGGTAGTAACACCTGACACCTCCTATGGAAGCAGCATCCTGACCTAGCTCTGTTCCTTGCTTCCATTCCAGCACCTCCCTTTACTGAGTACCTGGGGCTCCCCTTCCACACACAACAGCACTGGTACTTTACAGGGTGATGTGACACTTAAATCACTGACACTTGCGACACTCATTTTTAATGGAAAGGGCTAGAGAAGCTCAAAATCTGTAAGAGTTCTGTTCCTTGAGCCCATTCTTAAACAGATACCTGCTTGATCCTTCTCTTCACAATTGAACCCAGTATGATAGTCCCACTCCCCTCCTCAGCACAGCAAACTCTGTGTGACCTCTTGAGTAACTGTCACTTGTGGTATGCACAGGCTGTGGGCTGACCACTCTACTGATCTCAGTGGGTGCTGGATCAGGCTCTTAAGCAACCGTTAAAAACCTCCTTCACCTGCCCACTAGACAAACTTAAGTTTACCATGCTCTGTTCAATGCATGAACACACAGCTTTTTAGAAACAGTCAAAATTTCTCCAACAAAAGTGAATTAAACAGACTTAGTGCTCAACAAAAGAGCAGTAAACTTTGAACGGAGGACTGGAAGAGGGCCAACGTGGTCCCCATCTTCAAAAAAGG
>NW_017728949.1:21305959-21307502 GCF_001723895.1 Crocodylus porosus | reverse complement strand
GCAGGGGGTCGGACTAGATGATCTGCTCAGGTCCCTTCCGACCCTACAAACTATGAAACTATAACTATGAAACTATTATGACCCTGGGCAGAATGCTCATTTTCTCCTCTTTCCTTAGCAGCATACCTTTAGTTTACTCTCACCTGCTAAAATCTAAACACGAGAATACCATATCTGCAAACACTTGACACTCTCACAACTACATTTCACACCCTCCAACACCCCACCCAGAAAGTACTACTGATGTCATTCATGCCTGTTTTTAGAAAGGGCATAAAACCATAAGACAAGGAACAGAATCACTGGAGTGAATCCAGAGATCTCAATAGTGTGTGCATGTGGAAAGTGATTGGTGTAATGAGGAAGACACCAGACATTTAAAAGCTTTTCTACCATCAAGCAGAGTCCAAGGTTTGGAATATCTGCTCAGTCACTTTACCTTCTTTAAATTTTTTCATAATGAAGTCTAATTGGTCCAGAGGACTCCGGAAAGTCCCCACATGGTCCAGCACTTCTTCTGTTATGGAGGTCAGAACCTACAATAGAAGAGTGAAAAGTTACCATCTTCATGAGGGTTTTCTGATAGTTGTAGGTATAACCTGTCAAGTCTGTAGAAGTTAGCCCTTCACAGCCACCCAGGAAATGCCTTGACTCCTACTATCAGTAGCCAGTTGCAGTGGCGCTGCATAAGGTGCATACCACTAGAGTAGCGTTTCTCAACCTGTGAGTCACAACCCAGAAGTTGCAAGAATATATGAAAGGGTTGCAAACAAAACTTTAAAAATGGATTCTCCTTTAGAGAAAAATGTGGGAAACCATGGCTTTTTCCCTTGCAGGCTGACAGAGTTCCAGTCTTCAAGGGGCTGTTTGAGGCCTCCCACTCCCCACACACACTGGGGGGGCTGGGGACAGTGGGTTGGGAGTGGCCAATCTTTACAAATGGGTCCCGGTACAAAAAAACAATTGAGAACCACTGCCCTAGCAGCAGCTAAGTTAAGCCACAATTTGCACCAGTGCTACTGACCCATTTTTCACACTGGGCTGTGCTATGCATCACCAATTTCCTTTTTTTCAGTAAGGATCTGCAGTAATGCAGTTCCAATGGCTAGAATCATAGCAAGTTAGAATGGGCAAAACAAGAACAGAATGTTTTTCAAGAAGAGAAAAACGAGAATACTTTTCAGGCGGGAGTCCGTGCTTAGGCACTGAGAAATCTGCCTGCAGTCTATAGGATATAATTTGTACTAGAACCCCTCAAGCTTTTGTTACACACTTACTGATTTCACAGTGATGCTGGGGAAGAAGCCATTGACCACAAGGTGAACTGAATCTTGAAGCAAAGAGGTACGAAACTTCTCTAACAAATCTCTCTTTGAGCCCAGTCCATAAAGCAAAATATTGAACCCCAGGCTGCAGGGAAGAGAGCAAATTCATGGGGGGGGGGAATAAAAAAAAAAAAAAAAAAAAAAATCAATGATTCATAGGCCCTTTAAGACTCACCCATTCCTATTTTGGATTATGTGAAACAATGTAATCCAAATCT
>NW_017728949.1:21271034-21305859 GCF_001723895.1 Crocodylus porosus | reverse complement strand
ATGTTCTTATAATTCTGAAGAATTATTCAAATTCATCATACAGCCAATAACCTGTCTCAGTCTGGAGGAGTTTCAGATCAAAATGTCAAAGGCCTAGAAAGTCACTGTTCTACATGAGAAAATTATGCCATCTAAAAAAAAATTTATCAGCATGTAAATTTAGGTCCTCCAAAACACTGCAGATTAATGTACCGATTGCTCATGGGCCCTTCTTTCAAGCTATTCAGGCATGTTACACTTAGCTTTTCTCGTATATCACAGCATTTACAGGATAAGGTATTTAAGCTTACTGGTCACATCTGGGCTTGCAAATCCATGGGATCTCTCTGGAAGGACAGAACAAGCCCAGCTCTAGGCCTAAAAGGAAGAATGACCATCACTGAAATAACCAATAATGAAACACTTTCTAAGGAGCTGAGTGCAAACTCCCACAAACTTAAAACACAAACAAACTGCATGAGATATCTCTGGACTTGACCCAAATCCTACATTGCCCTCACATACACCTTTATACTCATTTTCTCCCCGTTCTCAGCCTTTTTTTCCCCATTGGTCCCTACGGCTCTCCTTATCAGGCTGCCATCTTTCTCATGCTGTCCCCTCTGTCTGGGATGAACCCATCACTTCTAACAAAATCAAGAAACTTCAACTACCACTATGCCCTGCATCCCCCTGCAAAGCTTTCTAACAGTGATCTCATCAGAGATATCTGCTCCTGTCCTCTACAGAACTATTACCCACCATAGCATGTCTGGGTTAGAATGTGATCAATCTAGGGATAGGATGGGGGTCCTGTCCTCTCTGTAAGGCATCTGTAGCTGCCATCCATATCTTGCAGCTGTCCATAAACCTACATCATTTTTTAGAGAGAAGTATTCATCATACTCTTGGTTACACACACACATACACGACACCTGTCTACCATGCACAATGCAAACTGTTGCAGTCTCCCCCAGCCCCAGTGCACCTATAAACTGAGAACAGGGATTCATAAGCAGGGTCCCGCA
This sequence comes from Crocodylus porosus, assembly GCF_001723895.1. Taxonomy (NCBI): domain Eukaryota; kingdom Metazoa; phylum Chordata; order Crocodylia; family Crocodylidae; genus Crocodylus; species Crocodylus porosus. The sequence goes on along the minus strand of NW_017728949.1, from coordinate 21,304,852 downwards.
ATACTGAGATATCTTGAGATCCTTTCAAAGGTGCTCCATGGTGCCAACATGATTCACAAGATAAACCCAGAGATTTCAAATAGGAATCCACTGCGTTAAAAAACATTCTGACCTATTGTGATCTTCCTGAGTCTTCTGTGACAGAAAAACTCCTCTATTGCTTTCCTTTAGCAAAAATGAGTGAAAAAACTAAAGAACCAACATTTTCCAATGGGTGCCTCAAGTCTAAAGAGGGGTTCCCCAAGTCTAGAAAGGAATAAGAACCACTGAACTGGAACTTGAAAGCAAAGAAAGGTCACCTCTATACAGCCACAGCAAACCAATGCTGCAGAAAGTGGTACTGGCAGTTATAGTGACTCTATGATTTCCTTCCCACCTCCTTAATCCTGTTGACCATTTATAAATAACTAATTAATGTCAGACCAGAGGTGCTGGGCACTCTCAGCTCCCACTGACATCAACAGAAGCTGGAGTTACTGCACCTCCATCAATCTAGCCTGTTCAGCTGACAAGAGGATCATCCAGGCAGAACTTCACTTACAGATGTACTGCAAGGACTCAGTCCTACAAAATGAATTCTTCTTAACCCAAGACTTGAGTGCTGAATCAGGGAATTGCTTATTTCATAGCCCATTATTAAATGATGGGTTGGTTTGCTGGGAACTAATACTCATACTTTTTTTTTTTTTTAAGAGAACTCCATTGGATACTTACTGTAAATGCAACATCCATTTGGAAAACAGGGATTCGTACTGTTGACTTAACTCTTTCATTTCAGCACCAAATGTAGGGGGAGCCTTACTCAAGAGGTCACGCAGAGTTTGCTGTGTTGGGGAGGGGAGAATGGGACAGTCATACTGGGTTCAAGTCTGAACAGAAGGATGAAGCAGGTATCTGTTTAAGCATGGGCTCAAGGAACAGAACCCTTACAGATTCTGAACTCCTCTAGTCCTTTCCATTAAAATGAGGTGTCACAAGTGTCAATGATTTAAGTGTCACAACACCCTGTGAGATACCAACGTGACCTAGTAGCCCAGTTTTGCTGATAGGGAGAGTGAAGCTGACCAGTCAAGTGACTACCTTTAGGAAATTTGGACCTGCCTGGGCATAGAACCAAAATCTATGCCTTAATTGTACTGCTATCCTAGGTCCCTTTCCAACATTTGGGCACACTGATACTGAACAAGCAGACACATTCAGAGCTCTATAATTCAGTGAAATATAAAAGCAGCAAGATGACAACCCTCTTAGTAATGGGCATATCTTGCATCTCAGTCAATGGGCTTTGCATTAATTCATTAGTCATTAAAGGTAGAACGTTTACAAAATATTACTTTTAGACAGTAAATCATTGAGTTTTAAATACAAAGCAGAAAATATCTGTGCAAAACTCAAAACTAGCCTCTGAGAAAGTGCAGTCAAAAATGCAGGAAAAATGTGGAAGGGTGGTTTAAGTTTTTCAGAGGCCTGTCAAGTGTTAATGTTAAAGTTAAGAGGAACAATAATAATTCTAGTAGCAAAACAACTACTGCTGTAGCATCAGGTTTACAGAGACTTAACATCCTCTCTGGTTTTAACATATTTGTTTCCTGCTCCCATACAAAAGGAAACTTTACTGGAGAGAAAACTCAGATGTAGCTGTGATATTTCAGAAAAATGTAAAGACACCACTGCAAGACTGAAGTTTATTATCCAGAGAAACTTGACTGGCAACCCTGACACAAAAGTCTGCTATGTGCTCACGGAGCAGATACATCAGTGCTACAAACAGGACACAAGGGAAGCATGCACTGCCAACATCTACCTTGATACAATGCATTCAATCCCAAATGAGTATATACTAAACGGGCCACTCAATGAAAGAGTAAAGCGTAGCCAATAGTCAGATGTATATGTCTGGCTACTAAAACAGAACTCATTTCAGAGACAGGGGCCACTGAGAAATTGTCAGATGATCATCCTGCGAGCTGCTCCCTACCTGGCTGAGACCTGAACCTGGAGAGGAAAGTGAGACCTGTATTTCTACCTCCCTCATTAACATTCTCCTACATTAATATGGAAGGAGTAGGTAGCTTAAAACCAAAAGACAAACAAACAAACAAACAAAAACTCCATCCTCAAAAGGCTGGCTGGTGGCAGACTTCATCACCATTCCCTGTAACCATTGCCCTTCCCCTACATTCCCAGTTGTACAACTCTCAACCTGTTTTCAGTAGGCCTTTTTCCTATAGCTTCTCCATTGTTACTACAACTGGTTAAACTCCACTGATTGTCAGAGATGCAGCTGTTCAAATGCTGCTAACCCTTTGCCTAGCTTAAGGGTCCTGCCATTATTATCCCTGAGGAAGTTGAGCTGACATTACCTACAGTGGGGAATTTCAAGGAGGAAAACCTGCAGTGGGAGAGGCCCTAGATTCTGTGGGCAGTCAAACTCCTCACCATAACACATACCTGATCTAGTTTCCTGCTATGCAGCTTCTGAAGGGTTCGATCAGAGGTTAGCACTTTGGAACTACTGTGGGCTTCAAAGTATTCTTCCACCAGGCTGCTCTGAAAAGGGACAGCAAAAAGTCAATCTAAAGTCAGCTTTGCTTTCTTCCCACCCTGCTCCATCTATCTCCATAGGGCTAAGCTGTTTCATTAATATACCACTTGACAGTTACACTTGCTTCTCAGTTGAGAGGATGGCAAGCATCCAGAAGAGAAGCAGACTGAGAAAACTGTCTGCATGAAGGCCTTTAGGCTGTTTCCATATGAACCTTTGGCCAAGCGCTCCTCCTCAGGTCACCCCAACTTGAAAGACGGGACCGAGAAAGATGCCTCCTACTGAGCAGAATGAGACAGCAATTGGGGATGGGTGGGATCCTAGTACAGCATAGGGGCTACACAAGTACCAAGGCAAAGAAAATGCATGCTTTCTTTTGCTGGGGAAGAACTAATTTCTGCTCTGACACTTAGTGTAATGTCTTTGTAGTGCCTGCAAGCTTCAGAAGCTGAGCACTGAGAAACACAGGCAGTCTTCAACTTATGACGTTCTGAGTTCCAATGAACAGCACTTACGACCCTTATAAATGGACACCCTGTTTTGAGGTTCTGACAGGTTTCAATTTTACAATGCTCAATACAGCTAGTAAGTCTGTTGTGGTGTAAAGGAAGGGGGCAGATTAATGCCCTGGCAGCAAAGGAAGGATTGGGGCTGGGACAAGTGCTGCCTAACTGGGGGGAGGGAGGGGAGGATGAAGGCGCAGCTCATCCGGGGGGCGCAGAGATTGGTGTTGGGGGGGCGGCTCCCGCCACTGGTCTGCGAGGGCATGGGGGGAGCAGGGTGCCCCCAGATCTGCGTGGGGCAGGTGGAGCTGCACCACACTACATTCTGCGCTGGCGTAGCTGCGCTGGAAGCAAAGACTATGCCCTGCCACCACTGGCCCAGGCAGGGGCACAGCATGATGCCCATGGGATGAAGGGGCGGCTCACTCCTGGCAGGTGCAGAACAAAGCCGCTGTGTTGCCTTTGGATTAGCAGCACTCAGCAGCAGGGAGGCATAGCCCCTGCTCCCAGCACCCACCCAGAGCAAGCCACACCTTCATCCTGCACCCCCTTGCCCCTGCTGGGCCAGAAGCAGCAGGGGATAGCTCCTGCTCCCAGCACCGCCACGCCTGCCCGAAGCACAGCATGGTGCAGCCCCAGCCTAGCCCACTTTGCGAAGATCTGTGGCCCCCCAGACCAGTGGCACGCAGCAGCAGGAGCCACCCCCCCTCCCATCCCCATGCCCTCCAGACAAGACACATCTTCACCCTGCGTGCGGGACCTGACCTGCTCCCCCTCAGACCTGACCTCAATTCTGACTCAAGTGCAATGGCCTTATTACCAGTGACCACCCCCAAACCTTAGCCCTCATGGCTGCACTTGCTCCACACTCACAGTTTTATCTCCCTTCAGTTTCTTGGCTGGTGTTTTCTTCATAGATGGGGTGGAAGCTACTCTGCTTTTATCTGGGGTCTTTCGGTCGAATACTTCATCACTGGTTTCTTTGGGGGTCTCTTCCTCAGAGCACGAGGCAGAATATTCACTCTCACTTTCTGAATGAAAGTCTGGAACTAAGAAGTAAATATTCAGGAGGTTAAGACCTGGTAACAACCTTCTTTAAAAACTACCTAGTCATTTCCTATAGCCTAGATCATCTTGTATACATCTTTTAAACATCAAAGTCTTATGCTTGTTTCATAGCTGGACTGTTACCCTAAAAAACACTATTCTGATCAAAACTGCAAATATGCTGGCCGAATTCTATCTTTTCTCTTTCAAATTATTTAGTAAGACTCCGTAAATTGGTACAAGCCTTGAAATATGGCTCTTCACCGAAGACTCACTCTGAAAGGGACATTATGGGATTCCATGTTTCTCTAAAAGACTGTACATTAGACTGAGTAGGAAGAGGATTTTCCTCCCTTAATTTCCAGTTTTGCAAACACAGGTTGGATTCCTTTGGATCAACATATCACCATTAACAATAACAATTTTGTAATGAAAATTCTGTTAACACATCTGAATCTGTTAATTCGAAAGTATGAACACAATCTGGCTCATTCTCCCATGGCTTTAAAGTGCTAAGAAAAGCAGATACAATTTAGTAAAATTAAAGTACATTTTTAAAGTAATATTTCCAAAGCACACGAGTTAAAAGCCAAAATCCCATTTTCAAAAAATGACTTGGATACTGTGTAAGATCCAGTGATGCTCAGTCATTTAGGTGCTTTTGAAAAATACCCAAAGTCGTACCAGTGATCAGTTATCTAGATGCAGAGGAGAACACCAATAAGCTAAGATAACTAAGTAAAATACACAACACTGCAAGAACATGGCAGGACGCAATTTTCTGACTTGGAGAAAAGCACAAGTGTCTCTTCATGGTATTCAGAGAATCCTACTGGAAATGAAAGTTCAATGGAAAAACTCTATATTTCCACTACGGATGAACACAGCAGAAACAACAAAGCTTGTCCAATTGGGCCTACTAAGTCCAGCTTTAATTTGCTGCTTCACTTATAACAAAAACATAGAACATGACACATCACACATGCAACTCTCTCTTAAATTAATCCTGAATGCCTCAAACTAGCCAATGAGAGGAAATAAATTATTACAGAAGATTAAAATTCCAGTTACTTCTTACCTGCAAGTCTCTTCCTGAGCCTGTAAGGCGTTGTGGACACATATTCATTCTTTTTACTCTGCAAGAACATAAAAGTGTTAAAGAAAGTCACATATGCCCTACCAGTAGCAGCTTCTTTGTAGGCAAAGGACCAGGATTTTATTTTTGAGCTCTCACCTTTGGTTGGCAAAGGGCTGAGAATACAACACCAGTAACGTCTGTGCACAAGGAAAGAGCTCTCAGTGTGGAATAATCCCCACCCAATTCTCTGGGAATAGGACTAGATTCCCAAAGAGAAGCCATCTATGTTAAACTCTGGGCAAAAGTCTCTCCTGAACAAGACACAATTCAGAGTATCTGAAGCAGTAATGTGGAAGTGAGGGCAAGGGTGAGACATGCAAGTAACTGTCCTTCGCGCATGATCAGAGGTCAGGAAAACAGACCTTACGATGACAGGCTGAGAGCCATGGGGGTCTTTAGCCTGGAAAAGAGCAGGCTCAGGGGTGATCTGATGGCCACCTATAAGTTTATCAGGGATGACCACCAGGATCTGGGAGAACATTTGTTCACCAGAGCACCCCAAGGGATGACGAGGTCAAACGGTCATAAACTACTACGAGACCATTTCAGGATGGACATAAGGAAGAATTTCTTTACTGTCCAAGCCCCCAAGGTCTGGAACAGTGTGCCATCAGAGTAGGTGCTTGAAACACCTCCGAACACCTTCAAAAGCAAATTTGATGCTTACGTTGCTGGGATCCTATGACCCCAGCTGACTTCCTGCCCTATGGGCAGGGGGCTGGACTCAATGATCTTCCGAGGTCCCTTCCAGCCCTAATATCTATGAAATCTATGAAATTCTACTCCAAGTCATCTGGAGCTTCAAAAAGAAACCCTTCCAAAAACATGGCAGGCCAGCCACAAGAGGTTGTGCAGAGCTGAGCAGCACAGCTGTTATGTGATGAGCCTAAAGAATAGTGAGCACTTTTATCCAGTCATTGACTGCACCCCTATTAAATAGATCAGTTCTGTTCAGTGGGGAGGAAGGAATAATTGTGTGCATTTTGTCCAAGAGTTCAGAACTCATAGGACTTGCAGGCTCACTCTCTCTTTTCTCATCAAGTTTGACACAATGTCAAATCAGGGACACCAGACAAGAAGGACCCCTAAAGACAGCTTTGATGGGACGTAAGCAAGTCTTACATCACAGAGACATAATAAGTCTCAAGGCATTTTCTGCAACTTCAGTAGCACATCTGATGTGTAGGTCTTAGGAACTGACTATGCACAAATGCCACCCTAGTCACCCTTGTGTCTTCAGTCAGATGCAACATTTTACTTTGTGCAGTAGCTTGCTGTTTTTGTTTGCTGGCTGCATTCTGCCAGCAGCCTAAAAAGCCTGTACAGACCTGGAAGAACAAGGCTCATGAATCAACCAATATGCACAATCTGTATTACTGATGCATGAGGCAGAAAGAGTTCAGGGTTCAGGCTCCAGGCAGAGTTTGAAATAATCATTATTTATTTATTTTTAGTGCTGTGCAATTAAATTAAGAATGATCAAGAAACATAACAGAGTTCCTAAGCGTTATCAAACTAGAAATGCACTTTAAATATGCCACAAAGCACTACACATATATCCATTATAGTGCTAGGTACATTGTCATTTAGAAAAGTCTAGTGGTCTTTTTCCTAGCACTTACTTCATAAACATTAGGAGAATCAGTCTAACCCTTGTGCACCCTCAGCCAAGAGGCTAGACTGAACAGATTCATGGACAGTTAATTATCCTGTCCCCTCAAGGTTCTAAGTTCAAGAGTTTGGAACAAGCTCCTGTAACAGTGCAAGGGAAAGCTTGCCTTGCTCATGCATGAAGTCCATATACCCTGAACTGTACCTAAACTGCATTGTAAGATGGCTCAAGTCTCCTGGATCTTACCCCAACATCATGGTTACATCATTAGCGATGGACACTAAAATGAAGTGCCTAGAAGACAGCAGTTTCAGATGCACCCGCATATATGTTAGGGTTAGAAATCCACACGTGTAAATTTTACAAGAGACTGACAACTTAAGCATTTATCTGCATACAAAAAGGTAGTCAAATACTTTCATTTGTGAGAGACAGGAATACTCTCATCCATTCTCACCCTGCTTAAAAAACAGACATCTGCCCAGAAAAAATGTTGGGAAAAGCAGAGGGGCAAGAATCTTCAAGCCCACAATACCATAACAAATCAGATGGTTCATATCTTAAAATAGAAACAAGGAAGAATCAATGCTCACCTTCAACTGGGCTTTATTTGAAGAAGAATGCTCTGCAAAGCAAACATACCAATGAATCAAATAGAGCACCACATATTTCCTACATGGCCAACCTTTTCCAATACTAGCACAAAATGATCTTGCTCCTCCTGCTAAGGAACATGGGCATCAGATACCCATCTCAGAGATACTATTCCTACATATTAATTCTCTGGCCAGAGTAGTGCAGTTGACAGTCCTATCCAGAGAGGACAGATTTAGATTCCAACCACAGGTCTGCAGGAAGATTGCCAGCAAGGGTACCTGGGGATGTGCTCAAAAAGCATATGCTAAGGTTGGTCTGTTTATGTCCCTTTTGGAGGCTACACCAACCACTTCAGACTTACTCTTTGTATTCCAAACTAAATTGGACTCAAAGAAGTTGCAAACAAAACACATACTACTGAATATAACAATGACGTTTCAACAGGATGGCTAAAAAAAAATTAGCAAGTGAAATAAGAGCCAAGGGGAAGACCAAATGCTCATTTTCTTCTAGGCCAGTAAGGAAAGAATAAAAGGTCTCACATCCTAGTGAACCACAACACCTGCACTTCTCAGCTCTTGAATGCAGTTTGAACTGGCTTCTAGTCACTTTTTTCCATTTCACTAATCCACCTGGTAACTTACTTTTGTTGTTTGGAGGAGAGCTAGTAATCTTCTCAGGACTGCTGGAGCGGCTGAATGTTACATTTTTCCCTGGGGTCTGGGCTAGTTCAGAGGCTTTGTGGGGAAAACAAAACAAAAAACAAAAAAAAGAGCAAACTATAAAAGATGGTGGGTATGAGCCTCCCACCAGCATCTCTGGGTTAGCCAGTTGCATGCACAGTAACTCTCTCATGCATTAATACCACCCAGACTTTGCAGGCAATTCCATCTTCCTCCTAAGGCTGGTAGGTCTGAGTGGCACCATTGGCGCCCCTCCAGACATGCAAGTAAAGCAGTGATGGTATTTGAAGTGCGATCCACACAACTGCGCTTCCTGCCATGCATGCCACATGTGCATGGCAGGAAGCATGACTGCAGGATTGCAAAACAGTTCCCATCACGCCTTACTGCTTGTGCAAGAGGAGGCTGGGATCACAAGCCCAGGCTCCTCCTTCAACAGCAAGTAGCAAGCTCTTGTGGCTGGGAGTCCCCCCAACCTACATGGCTTCCAGCCTTGGGGGTGCTCCAGGGATCCCCACAGCTTGGAGATCATAACTGACATGGGCTCCCAGCTGTTGGGGTGCTAGGGGCACCCTCATGGCTACAAACCTGTATCAACTGTAGACTCCCAGCCATGGGGGTGCCTGGGGAGCCCTGGCAGGTGCCAGCTCCAAGCCACTTGGGCCCCTAGCCACACATTCAAATGGTGTGATAGGAATGAGCAGAAAAGTTATACATTTTTTGTGGAATAATTTTGTGGCTTATTCTTCCTTTTTTCATGCTGCTAACTGATTGAAAGTTTGAGCAGGTGACGATTTAAGATGTGATAAACCATTTAGTGACGTTTTAAGTGTAACGTGTATGTGGGGCCTTACAGACCAACTGGTTCAGAGAGGTACATACCTTCCTGAAAGATTCAAAGATACATCACATATACAGCTCTTCTGTAAATTAATCCTGAACACCTCACGCCAGTCAATAAGTAAAGATAAATTTCAACAAAACATTATTAATTTCAGCCACTACTAGAAGTAAACTGCTAGGAGGATCACTTCAAGTGAACGCATCTATAAATCTTAAACTCCTAGACTGCAATTTTGTAGGATGTTCTTTATGAGGGCTCATGTCTCTCGAACCAATTACTCTATCTAATGTACCACACTGCCCTACCTCAGGTTACCTCAGTTTACCACCTCTCTTCTTCTAACACTGAGTAAATTTAGTGCCCTTGAAAGGTTCTTGAAAACCAACTCCTTTCTTGACTGATAGCACAGGAATGAATGGTTCGGGCAGAAACAAAGCAAGCTTCCCCATGCTGCATGTTAACCTTAGTGCCTTGCTCCGAGAGGTGAAAGACTTTAGTCGCAGCCCCTGTTTTAGACCTGATAAACTGGACAATATGGTCATGGCTTATGTGCCAAGAACATCAGTACCCTAAGAACTAAGCTAAAGTTATTCCCTGTTGATAATTATCAACATGGTCTGGATTTGAATGCCATGAACTGAACATGACAGGCTCTATGGCCCCATTAACAGTTCTTTGAGACCTCCAGACTCCACTGAAGAAGACTTCAATGATACCAGCCACAGCCCAGCATCTCCTAATCCAGGCCTGCTTTAAAAACCACAGCATTAACTTGGAGAACTCCTCCAACCTCAGTTTTTCACTTGCAAGGCAAAGGATGGAGAGGCTTAAGGTGCACGGTAGAAGGATATCACTGTGCATGGAACAAAGAAGTGCTGGAAGAGGGCTTATCACTGAAGTAGGAAAAGGGAGCTGACAGCACTTATTGTAAGACCTAAAGCTATTAGTGAAACGCCGTACAACTGAATAGGAACCTCTATATCATTGGTTTTCAACTGAGATGTTGCAAAACCCCCTGAGGGGTGCTACGGTTAGGTAAACGTACCCAGAGTACCTCATGCACAGCCAGACTGAGAAGGGATGCAGCACGTACACACACACTCCTGCCTCATTAGGGTCTACTGATAAGCCAAAGCAGGCAGGAGACCCACTGGTTTATACTACAGCCCTTCCTACTCCAGACCCCTTTCTCTCCCCTCCCTAGTCCCCACTCCCAGAAACAGTGGCATGCAAGACTGTTCCATCTGCCCCTCGCTTCTGTTTTTGGGAGGCGCCAGGCATGGTCAGACTAATAAGAGATGCAGCATGAGCCAGCTCTCCTGTCCAGAGACATAACAAGTCAGTCGGGTACCTGGGGAAGCTGTGATGCACAGAGGTAGAGGCATCATCAGGCTGTCCCTGTGGTACTGGTGCGATGTTGCAGCTGCGGGAGCAACTGTTTTTTGGGTCTTTTTGCACCCCACCTTCCAGGTCAGGGCCTGGAGCTACAGCCTGCTTAAGAGTTGTCAGAGAACTCGAATGAGGCAGGACAGCACATATGTACTGCAGCTCTTTCCAGCCTGGCTGCAGCAGCACCTAATTAACACCAGCTGAGGAGGCAGAAGAGTGGTTCTCAACCACAGGTGCCACAAATTTGAAAAAGTTGGGAATAACACTCTAAATCTAGGAAGGGGAACCATTGCTGCATGCATACAGAATAGGTCCTCTGTAAAAATTGGACCTGCATTACAAAAGCCACCAGCATGTACACGTCACATCCAGACCCGTTTTCTCCACAGCGCTGGTCTCTGTCAACTGCAAGACTGACAGAGCACAAATACCTTAATAAGTCTTCATGTTAATAAAAAGATAACAAAACAAGAGCCTACAAGGAGCTCATTGCTCCATGACAGGAAGGAGAACATACCCAGCTCTGCCATCTTGCCGGAGCGCTTTGGAGTCTGGAAGGAGTAAACTTCACCACCACCACCTGCCCAGGGGCCATTTCTGCAGGAATCTGTTAGACATGGGTAAAGAGTGGTTTCTATCTGATAAACAACTGGTGTGAGTCTGACACGATGTTTCACTATCGATGCTGGAGGTTTTACATGAGACATTTGTGTGATAAAAATAAAGGGGGGGGGGGAACAGTTCTTGAACTGCCAAACCCCAACCAACCACACAGACAGCCAAAGCTGGCTGTCATCAACACCTGCCTGAAGAAGAACAGCTGTCTCTTAACAAGCTTGTGCAAGAGTTTCCTGAAATGATGGACATTGTTTCTGCACCAATACCTTGGGCGCCTGCCCCCAACACAGCCACGTAGCTCTGCTGTTCCAGGACCTCCTGCTCCTCCTCGTCATCCGAAATGTTCTCAAGCTTCTTCGCGAGCCTCCTCGCACCCAGCACGTGGGGGGCTCGGTCCCTTTTCACTTTAGCACCTACGATTGCAAAGAAAACCCACGCCTGCCGCTACACCGCTTCAATACTCCGTGCCACAAGAGCGCCCGGGAGCTCCCGCGCAGCACCAGAGACAGGCCCCGGGGCTGCACACCCGGCTCCGAGCTGGAGCGCCCGCGCTAAGGCCCGAGCGCTCCGCTCCGCTCCGCCCCGCCCCGCCCGTACCCGCGTCCTCGGAGATGTGCCGCAGCACATCCTCGTCCGACACGAACTTGGCCTCCAGGCGCCAGCCGCCCTGCGACGCGGGCTGGCTCATGGCGACCCCAGCGCCTCGCGAGGGGAAAGAAGACCGGGCCTGCGAGGATGCGAATCTACCGCCCACCCCGCGGGCTGAGCTGCACCAATGAGGCGCGCCGCCGCCTCGTGAGCGATCAGCCCTGCAGCCAATCGGCATCCCCGCCTCCCCCTTCCCCGGATGTAGCCGCCCCTCGCCAATCGGCAGGGGGAGCGAGAGAGACTGAAGTAACAGCAGTGATGTGTTCCGCCCGTTCTCACGTTCCCTCCTCCCTCTGGGAAGGGGGGGAACGGATTCTTAGCGTAACTACCCAGCGGGGCGGGGCCAGTGCGTGGGATCACGTGAGGCCGCAGCCGGTGCTTCGGACCTCAGCCTGCGCGTCATTTCTGTGCGGGGGACACTAGGCGGCTTCCTCACGGGGGCCTCCAGCGAGAGACTTCATAATAAACTACCAGGCAAAAACCCAAGCGCCCCGCCCGCGCTAGTTCTCGTACCAGGTCTAACCAAAAACACCGGGGGGGGGATCAAACTACTAATTGAGGTGGCGGCACCGGCGCGCGGCCGCTATAGGGAAGGCGGCCCAAGCTCCTCGAGCCAGACGGGGCCTTCCTGAGCGCCGGACAGCACCCGCCCGACTATGCAGGTTTTTGGCTCGCAGCCGCTGGCGGCCTGCAAGGTGGGGCACGGGACATTGATGAGAGCGGCCCCACAGGGCGAGGCTGGGAGAAAGGAGGGACTGAACTGGGAAACGGGATAGGGGTTCTTACGGCCTGGGGGTGGGGGCGAATTCTCATAGAACGGGTTCCTTCAGCTCTGTCCGCATAGAAATGCTGCTTCCCTCCCACGTACGTGGTTCTAAAATTCAAGGTAAGCACAAAAGGGCTGTGACTGTGCCCCACACCTGTCCCTGAATACCACTGATAAGACACATACTTTTTTCCAGAAACAGCACAATATTTATTTCACATCATATATCTGTGTGTATGTATATTTTCTGCATTGCAGATTGCTTTAAATTTTATACATCCTTATTTACAGTGATTTAAAATATTTATTTTTCATCTCTGGCAGATATTTACAAAAAGTCAACAGTAACTACATTTCACATTTCAACAACAGTCAACAGCATTAACCAGTTTCAGTAAGACAGTTAAGATAATGGCTTACATGCACCAATAATATGATCTTCAATACGTGCCATCTTCAACTCTGCAAGATTTCCCCCTCCCTCTTGTCCCAGTTTAAAGGACAGCATCACACAGCAGAGACTGTGTTTATGATGCAGCCAGTTTGTTTAGTCTTTCACCAGTACTGTATCCTGAATGTTTGCAGGTTCATATCAACATGCAGAGTCCTGCTGGTAAAATGGGAGTTTATCTAATTATTCAGGTCCTTTTGCCAAACATTTGTCCATAAAAATAGGTTACTTGCTGCCTATTCACTTTCTGTGACAGAGATAAAATTACATCAATGCAAAATAGTAAAAGTCCTCAGAAACCTTCATTCTGAGAAACAAACCTGGTATGACAGAAAAAGTAAGAAAAAAAAATCTTTAAATCCTTACAGAATGTTTCATTTTCCTAGTTAAACTGATTGCAAATCTTGTATTGTTACAAGGACAGTAAGAATCAAAAGATTCACTCTAACGTAGAAGAATTACAAATTTTAAAAAACACAGCATGGGGTACTTCAGTGTATTTTTCATAACAAACAAAATCTACCAATAGTAAATCCAAAATGTTTTAAGAGTGTGACTGAATCATTCAAAATCTTTATTAGCTTATTTCCTGGATTCTGTAACTAATTAAATTACTCTTACAGTTTTACTTAATTATGTGGTTTCTTTCCATAAGTCACTAGTAGTATTACCCTTCCCCAAAAGTATGCACTCTGTAAGAAAACAGCAAAGTTATATTTTAAAATAACAGTTGAATACACACACGACACACACTTTGACCACTAACAAACAATCCATGAATACTTTGCAAAGTAGCTTATCCTGAGTGATTGCCAACTCGTACTTACTAAAGGTATGAGTCGTGTAGTTACTAGTAATCATTTTTTCTTATGAAAAATGCAAATTAGTGCAGGCATGTGAATTGTCTGAACTGAGAAAAAAATTCAGCAACTTTTTTTCTGTCACTTTCAAATCTTTTTATGATAGCAAAAAGAAAATTTAGCTCGCTTTGAAGACATTGCTTTATTGACATCAATTTCTCTGTTTTGTATTCATTTTTAGAATAGGATCCACTATCTTGGCTTACTGGCAGGTATTCCTAAACTCAAGTCATCCCAGTTACAAACACAGTACAACTATTTGTCTTGTTTGTAGGCATTTCAGTAATTAAACAATTTCTGCATGGAATTTTTCTGGACATAATCTTTTGGAAGGTCAGAATTTTAATTTTCTGTGATAGAAGCATTCAGTCAGAATAAAAAGGTTTTCTGTGCAAAGCTATTCACTTCTTACTGACTATAAGGCAATAAATAGCATCTTATGCCAAAATAACAAATGGGACAAAGTCAATTTTTATCATGCTAAGGAACTTAAAACCCTAGATTCTAGCTTAGAATGTGTCAGAATCTGAAAATTATTGTATGTCTGTTTTCATCAATATTCCTCACAGGTGTAGAAAATTAATTCTTTAGATGAGAGGGAAAAATTATTGAAGAATGGACCCTTTTTCAGACACTTTTGGTCCTTGAGCAGTATTTTTTGTGAAGTAAACTGATGCCCACAGTAAAAATAGAATTCACTTTTCTAGACCGTGAGAAAATACACATATCATGAAACAAAGAAACATGCCATTAATTCTAAAACTAAAAGAAATGGTTAGCCTGGGAGAGGCTGCACACATGAACTTAAATTTCTCCTCCACACATTGTATCTGAGGATTTTTGTTTCTGATACCTGGGGATGACTACAGAATTAACAGAATCTATTCTAATTGCAAGCATCAACCCTTACCCAACTCTCAGGTATGTTTTATTTGTAGGTGGCTATAGCCACCTCTTTTCTTCCTGTTCTATATTTTGCAAGCTAATATTAAGTAGAGTTGCATTAAAATATATATTAAAATGTAAGCAATGGCCATATGAAAATAAATACGTATGCCAACTTCACAAAACATGTTCTTTTCACCAACTAGTAATGAATCAATTTGCCCCACAGCTCTTCATTTTCTTCCATCATTGTGTAAAAACCATACAATTTGGGGCTTCAGATGATCAAGCGTTATAGTAATTTTGAAAAAAATGGATTAATATATTTATATTACAGCCACAAAAATATGAAAATAAAACTTTAGTGTAGTATAAAAACCCATGACTATCCAAGAACTGTAGGGAAACGGAATAAACTAGGATAATCAAGGGCAATTAAGGCCCAGCTCCTACAAACAAATGTTACATTTAAATACTGAAAAAAATATTACATGTGGTATGGTCTGGTATACATTGAATACATAATCCATTTGCAGCAAATATGTGCTTTTATTATACAAGCTTGGAATGAACTGGCATAAATTACTCTTAATTTTGTCCCTTGAGTTTTGCAGCCATCCTTAACTCATGGAATAAAAATGCACATTCACTATCCACACAGACTACTTTGATAGCATCAATGGATACAACAATAATATACAAGTAATGCACTTAACACCATGATAAATGTATTAAGGTAACAATGTCTTTGGCAATGATAGATTGTAACAATTTAGGTTTGGATTATTACATTTTAAGAACATTAAGAATATCTTTGTTCTGTGTACAGCGCATATATATTTAGCTCATATTCTATTTATAGATTTCCATTCTGTGGGTACAGTAATTTATAAAGCTTATTTCAAGTCTGCTTCTTTTCTTGAGAAGCTATTATTAGTTTCTACCTGATCTGCAGAGTCTTTTGGTTTACTATTGGATTCTTTATTTCTTTTTAATCCAACTAAAATGATCATCAGTCTATTTATCAGAATTGTTTTCAGGTTGATTCATCACAAAATAAAAAAAACCTGAAAACATGAAAAGCAGACAGCCACTGGTTTATCTGAAAGGACAAAAAGAAGTTTATGCTGTTGGTATAAACATGGCCATAGTAGTGTAAAATAACCTGCTCCAAAATGAAATCTTCATAATATAATTTTCATAAACCTTTAATCCACTATGTATTGAAGAAACTTTCCTTGAGCTATATTTTTCAATTAAATACTAATATTCAAAATGTAAAGCAAATCACATAGTAAAGACACAAAGGGGTGGAAAATAGGTTACCCTCACTATGCAGTAGCTTTGCCACTATACAGTCATGAGTCTTACCCCTTAATCTTACATTTGTATTTACACAGAGTATACACACAATTGAGGCAATTGATTGTCAACACGTGACAAATATATGCATCTACCCACACACAAATAAACCTCACATGGTGAGAAAAAACCCTGCCCCAGTAAATTCTACTATTCACAAAAATAGTGCACATAAAATACTTTATCAGAAAACAATATTATTCTCACTATTCTGATGTCAAAGCAGGTGATTTTAAGTACTTTAAAGCTAGCAAGAACAACATGAGAATCTAGGTTGGAAACAACAGATTTAAGTATCTGTAACTTCTGTATGCAAAATAGCTGATATGACACATCCTTGCCATGACCTCATAATTACTATTACAGTATGGAACTTCAAGCTTCACACTGCTAAAAAGCTTTTTAAAAATCATATCAGAAAGAATATTCAAAAATTGTATTTGTGATGTACAATAAGGTCCAACATTGCAACACACTGAAAACTAAAAGAAGGGACAATACAGAAAGTTAATCTTCATGTTGCACATTCAGTTTAACCACCATTACCCGTCACTGCTGCCTGCAGTAGAAAAAGGTCTCACAGTTCAACCAAAATGCTACTTAGAATAAATACCTAGAAAGGTTGATCAAAGCTTTAATTAGCAAGCCAGTAATTTTGTAGTTTTTAAATTATAAAGCCCCAGGAAAATTGGTTACAAAATGGCAGCATATTATTGTAATGTGGTAAAAACAGTATATAGTTATACTAGAAATCAAGGGATAATACATTTATCCTTATTTATATGTATATATACACACCTGCATACAGTACCCACTGTTCCTCACCCAAGAGCTATGTGCACACATACTTAGATGAGAAGGTGAATGTAGCATTCGGTTTTCTGACTCTCTCTTGTATGCATGCGGCAGCTGTATTGAAATATAACAGGGGTCTAAAACTAGTCCATGATGTTACATACCAAATGCACCATAATACCAGGACAGTTAGGTATCAAGAGATTTAAGTTTAAGCATCTCTCACAATCATTAGAAAGTTCTTTTAACATAGTTTTGTATTTAATCTATCACTAGCATGTAACATATCCTTCAAAGTCAGTTAATTCTTTCAGTTTGTAGCCCAAAAATAGCCATTTCCATTACTGCCACAGTACTAGTATGTTTCACTACACGCTTGAATCCCCTTGGTATAGACTGACACATTTTAGGGCGTTAATGATATGCTCAACTGACATGACACCATGACACATTATTATAACTAACTCCTTCATGATTGTTAATGGATTAATTATTCTGTAAGAAAGATGTTGATCAGGTGCTGTCCGACTCAGAAAGCACCTGAAGGGTCCTTGGGAAAGATTATACTGTATTGTGTCAGTATACTATAAGGAATTGGGAAGCTAACCAAAACAGGAGTAGACGTCTCAAAAACTTGAGAAAGTAAGGTTTATATATACACAGAAAGCAGACTAACAAAAGATTTGATTTTTAAGATGCACCAAAAGACATACCACCAGAAAGATTACCAAACACAAAGCTGTTTTTTGTACACCTAAGATTTTAAACAATTCAGATCTGAGCACCCAAAATTTACTCCCCATCTGAAAGCACAGGACTGTTTACTTTTGCTGAACATATTTAATTTCATTTTGTACAAGAAATGGATTATGATGTGAAAACTTTTCTTAACTTTATGGCTTGATGCAAATTTTTAAAAGAGAGTTATAAACCCATTAGGTGAGAGCTTTTAATGGTCAAGGGAGAACCTAAAAGCAGTGCTACCAAACAAATGGAAATGTTTTGTTTATAACTACACAACAAAAATATGTTACAATTCTTCCAAGCTCAGCTGATAAGTCTGACTTGTAGTCCTGCCCCAAAAACCTAACATAACAATAACTTGGTCCTTATCACTTTTCAGTTATGGCTATTTATCTTTACTAATACTCCCTTTTCTGTTTTTCATCTGTTCAAAATGCACCATTTTTACTCTTTAAATAAAAACAGCAAAGCTTCTGCACAACTATAGTTGTGGCACTGCCTCCACTGCTAGTGCTCTAGAAAATGAACTGACACCAGGGTCAATCTCTTGCTACACAGCAGTTTTAGGATTTTTCATAGTAGACATTCCTGAGGCTGGTGTTACCCAGGTGCTCTACCTCATGGTTACTCCCAATTTTGTCTTTGTTCTATTTATGCTCACAAGTGATATTTAAATGCTAATTGCAATCATTAAAAAAAGAAAAAAGGCTTTTTATTTTCTCTTTGCCAATTACTGGTTTATTCTCATCTCAATCTTTCCTCTCTGAATGCAAATTATTAAGATTAATAATAGATTAGTAAGATTAACGGACCACCTGGCCATTTAGCCCATCAGCCGCAAAGACTCCTTCCTCTAATTGTTTAAATAAAGAGGGTAAAGTTGCTTTGAAGAAAATACTAATTGAAATGAGGGCTGACATGCAAAGAAAATCAGCAGTTACATTTAAAAGAAAGCATTAAATAAGTTTTTATACTACACTACAATGTTACTTTATAGCTGAGAAGTCTTTACAACTTTAATATAACCTGTTATTTTTAACTACCTGTGTATATTCTTTCACAGTGAAAATGATGAAGCCAAAGTGCCCATACCCCAAAAGATTGCAATTGTCTACTTTTCTATCAGTTAGTAACCTACACCCTTCCAGGCAATAATACAAACAGAGAAAAAAAGGTTAAATTCTTTCTTTTTTCTCTGCAAAAGCAAACTAGAGACAGACAAAGATATGGGGAACATTTTCCTTTGTGATCAAAAGTGTACTTTTAAACAGTGCTCTATAACTTAAGTACCGAACGCTCCCCATACACCAAACACATACAAGAATTGGCTCAATGGCATGAGTTCTGAGTTTTCTAGCGGATGGGCTGCTCCACGCCACTAAGTTATGGAATTGTATTTACAAAATGCAATGGGTTATAAATACCAAGGCAGTGAAGTGTGATCCTTCTGGGAGAAAAGGACTGTCAGTAACCCCTTTGTACAAACAATGCTTCCAGAAAAGTGTTTCACATTGAAGCTTCAGTGTTTCAGCAAACCATCATCTCTGTCTCTGGTACAGCTCCTTGGAAAATGATCTGTCTGAAATATAAGTTTCAAAATCTATACTGTGACTGAATTTAGGGACACCCTATCTAGAAAGCAGCTGAGAGGTTCTCTCCAGTACACTAAAAAAAATCAGCCTGAGGAAGCCCTCTCTTTACCTGAAGATACACTTAATTCAGTGATCGTTAACTCACAAAAATAGGACCAGAACTAGTTTATTATTCCTGGGAAAGTGTGCACCCCTCCAACTTCAGAACTACTTTAAGGATATAGTCTTTCTAAATTGTAGCCTATCACAATGACCCTGTGTCCTGGAGGGAAGACATGTAACATTAAACATGGCTACAACGCCATTAAAAGTGCACTGTAACCTACATCAGCTCACAGTCCTCTCTGTCTGAGTGGGCAACAACTTGGTAATATGCACATCTCATTTTCTGAATGTTTAGTATTTTAGGGGTAAGAGTACAGATCCGAGAAGAGAAGAACTACCCTCATTTTAATGAGAAAGTGCAGTAGACAGCCAGGAGCAATGATGACTATCCCCTCCCCCAGAATTGATTGCACAAACTCAGAGAGGTCCAAAGTCATATTAGAATCTCTGAGGCACTCCTGGTTCTGAGAAAGAAAAAGTCACGATCCAGTAGTCTTTGCAGTAATGTAGACTGAGAAAACTAACCCGTTTCTATTTCATGACAAAAGCCAAAGCATCATCTCATAGGGATCACATTCACCATTTCTGCTGACATCTCCAGTCTCACAGTGTTGAAATGGGACTGATCAGCCTACGATGGATTGCACATCACCCAAGGAGAAAGGAAGGCATAGGAAAAGGCATACAGTACATTCTATACTGCTTCACAACCATGTTTACAAGGGGCAGGGACTGGGGAAGAGGAGAGATTTATTGCTTTTTCAGTACAAAATACAGTATAATATCTAAACCAATTCAAACAAGATCACAACAGTCAGTATTTTCACACCGTGGGATGAAGGTTCTTCTTTTGCTCAAGGATGAATTTTATGTGGGTTAAAGGGAAAGATGGAGGATTTGGAGGGGAATCAAAGCTACACCTGGGATATCAGCTGCATATTGAAACTTGGAGATCGAGACTGCTTGGTCAGGGGAGCTCCTGGGGTAAGGAGATCTTTACCATCCCCAGCTTGGCCTAGCCGATCTTCCTGTAGGCTGATAGTTGAAAATCGATTGGCATTGCCAACTGCTAGATTAGTAATATCCTCAGTACCAACCCCAACACTGGAGCCTGCTTGACTGCCATTCACATAGTCAAAGGATTTACTGGAGGAAGTACTGGCGGTCCGGATCAAGTTCAAACTACTGGCTTTTGGCACCACCTGCCCAGCTGGCAGGCTCAGGTGTTTCTTAGTAGGTGTCATCTCAATTCCATCTGCACTTAGGTCAGTTGCCTGGTGCAGGTACTGCTTCCGAATTACTGAATCTCGAGGGCTCTCACTGGATTTAGTGGTAGAAGATGTTTCTTTGTCTTTAGCAGAACGCCCACTTGCTGATTTTCTTAAGCTGCTCCTCTGGGATGTAGACAATAAAGGTTTGGTCCCAACTGGCTGGCTGCTAAGGGAAGCACCTGATGAAAATCCTTCATCAGCATCATTGAGGTTCATGGATTCCTCCCTTCCATTTACACTCTCCACATCTATAAAACCCAAAAACAAACAAATCAGACCCAGAAACTGAGCAGTCAAGTCACATGAAGCAGCAAAATGTGCACACACAAGAAGGTGAATTGTGTTTGCTGAGCCAAAGGTTTTTCCACTTGTTACTAAGGATGATTTTTTGCTACCAATAAGCTTCCTGTTTTATACACTAAATGGTAAAATTTGCAAGTACTGAAATTAATTGGTGCCTCTACTGATTTGCCTCTCATTTGCACTGTTTTTTGTCCTTGAAGAGTTACTTCTAACTTACACCTGCACATAGGAAAAAATTGGGTTCAGTCATTCTTGGTTCTAGCCACAAGCCCCAGTCTTCTCTCACACTTGTATAAATATTACTTCTGCTTACTAATCTAAGCAGAAAATTACATCCTCCATTAGTCAGACTAATCAACTTTTTATCTAGCTAAATGATTTGTTACAATATTTTATCATCATCCTCTTTAAAACTAATCAACTCTGCCATTCTAGGGAGAGATAATCATCAGCATCTAAATAAAACTTTGCTTTATTATACGAATGCACTAGCCAATTGTTTAAGAGGCCTCTACAGCTCCTTCACTCAGCCTTTCAACTTAAGTTTCTACTTTTTAATCTGGATTTACAGCAGAATTTCAAGAGGTTCTGAATACATGCAGTTCCTCTTGGAATCTGTTTGCTTTTGTAAGAGCTCAGGAACCTTCAGGATCAGATTAGACCCCTTGTTATAGCTCATCTTTTAACACTGCTATAAATGTGGTAGATTTCTACTGGTGATGCTAGCTGAGACCTTGAATTTAGCAACTAAAAACTTTTCACTGGAGATAAATCTGACTCCTAATTATCCCTCCCCCAAATTCCTACCTTCCCTTCTACTCACAGCAGTTGAATTACATGCAGCTGGATTCCATTTTATTTAAACTAAAATATCTATGTAGCTTTAGATTATATAAGATTAAACTGAAAAAAGATTTCAGGCTTCCAAACAGAAGGTCCCAAGGTTGAACAGAAACCTATAATTTTAGTCCACAAATGGGAAACCAATTTGTAGGTGACTTTGTCTTTAATCTCATGGGAAGCACCCTGGTATATATTTTTGAAAGGTGGAAATATAAAACCTAATTGAGAATGTACTTGGTGAGTCACCTTTAGAAAGGGCTGCTTTAATAGACTGCAACAGCAGATGAGCTCTGTTAGTGCGCAGGCTACAAACACTTTTGGAAGCCCCTTTTAGTCCCTGGTTCACATTTTGTTGCATTTTCTCTGTTGCTAAGCATATAGATGTATTTATTTTAGTCCTTGTTTTCAGTCCTATAAAGTGTCTAGGGATGTTAAAAAAACAACAACAAACAAAATCTCACTGTTCCAACTGCAATTTTGAGACCCAGGGAAATTCACAAATTGTTTTCCCATCACAAATATGAAAAAATAAAATTAATTATTTAACTTAAAAGTCTGATCTGAACATTCTAAATTTCAAGAACTGGAACTTTTGCTTATGTTCCTTTTCATTCAAAAAATACTACTTTCAAGAGTAGGGAAAAGCCAAAAGTTTCACCCTAGTTCCAAAAGTGAGTTCTTCAAGTTGTAAGAATTTCAAATTTCCTTTTAATAGCCTAAATAATGATTGATTGTTTCTTACAAAAAGTGCACGTAACAGCTTCAATTGCTGTTATTCAAATAACAGTTTGTTAAATTTAGTTTGCCACCAGTCAAACAGGTAGTATGAAGTGCCTTCCCTGAATGAAGGAGGAAAGCACACCTTTAATGATATTAAAATATACAAGAGACATATGTCTGTTCTTCCATGTAAACTGTTGTCAGTGCACCGACAACAAATGGGTTAAAAGTAGTACGTGAACATACAAGCTTGTCTTCTGATAGCCACTTTTTAGCTCTTGACGTTGCTTCAATATGAAAAAAAAAGTCTGGCTCGATTCTGCTCACATTCAGAAGCAGAAGTTTCAGAACTGGGTTATTTTCCTGTCCTTTTCCCTTTAGGAAAAAATAAATAAAATAAAACCTTTTCTTTGAACTTAACATCGCTTATTATTCAGCCTACAAGATATCAGCAGTCCCTACCAGTTTGGGCATTCTCTAACCCAGGGGTGTCAAATTTATTTAACCCAATGAGCCAGATGAGGGTCACTAGGTCCGTCTGCAGGCTAGATTGGGACCACACGCTGAAGCAAGCATGCAAGGCTGGTCCAGCAGGTTGCTGCATAAAAGTGTGTGTGCCCTTTGCTCATCCCTCGTGTTGCATGCAGTGCACACAGCCAATTCAGCTCTGTACACTGCATGCAGCATTTGCCAGCCCTAGTACCACAGGCACTGCATACAGCACAGAGACTGCATACAGCACACAGTCCAGGGCCCGTGTCGCCCGCGGTGCCTTACTCGATTGACCCAGCACACTTGCTCCAGGGCCTGGCAGGATTGGGTCCAAGGCTTATCAGTACTCACCAGAGCATATGCGCAGAGCCAGTCTGGCAGGACACCACATGCGGCACACACCCTGCTGACCCCATGTACTGCATATATAGTAATTCCTAGAGCAGGACCAAAGCATGCTACATGCAGCATAGGGTTGGGCACAGGGCATAAACTGCATGCCACATCCTACTGGACAGGTTTTGCAGATTGGCTCAAGTGCAGCCCAATCCAGACCAGCCCAGGAGCCAATGCTCAGGTTCAGGCCAATGCAAGCATGAGTGCTGCATGCAGCATGTGCCCCAGACCAATTCCCTGTGCTGTGTATACTGCCAGGTCCAGCCTACTGGCCAAACCAGCACTGCAAGCCACAAGTGTCGTACAGGGTCAGTTGGAGACTCATGGGTTGGATCATATTTAATACCCCCAGTCTAACCTAAGGCTATTCTGAGAGCAGTGTAATGCTGGTCTGCTTCATTGTGTAATGTCTCAAATATTTAATTAAGATCCCCAAAACAGAAGGAGTTCCTCAATGTTGCAGTTTTAACCCTGTATGGTAGGGGAGAGGGTAGAAATCAACCTTAGGATAAAACAGACATTTTAAAAACATTACGAAATATTTTCTATTCATCAGAATGAAGACCAGTGTACTTATTGCAACTTCTGGAATAATTATTTAAAATCCTTTTTTTGTTTTGTTTTATCTCACTATCTAAAAGGACTTGCTTCAAAATGTGTCTTTTCTTGTGTTCATACAAATATTTCTCTACGTTCAACAATGAGACATCATATGAACAACCCACCACCACCAACATACAATTCTCAAAAGGTGCTAGTAACAGACGATAGCATTATAACATCCTAAAAGCAAAAGCACCTTTTTCACCAGAACCAGCATTTACATTCTTTTATACTCTGCATGCAAAGCTGGATGAAAGTGCATTTTGCTAGGAGCAGCACCAGCTTAACACCTCCCCTCTCAACTCTTCCTTATTCAAATATATAAAATGCAACTTGCAAGGAGACATCCAAGCAATGGAGTGGAACACTTCAGTGCTTCCTCAGTTTTTAAACTGACATTCAAAGAGAGCGTAAGTAAAAGATCAGAGCTGCTAGGGGCTCATCCTACTCAAGATAAATGACAGGAAATCTGTGAGAGCAAAGCAGAAAGACCAGACGCACAGAATTTATTTATCCGTTCAATTCAGAGAGGAGACTGAGAGGCTTGGTGCAAGCTTTTGGATGCTGCAACTACGCACAGGCGTGGGCAGCTCAGCGGTGCTCAAGAACGAAGAAAACAGAGAAGACATCATGCAAGAGAATCTCTCACTGGTAAGATCCCTGGTATTCTGGAAAGTTCTCACTGTAGTTAAGTCATTCAAACATACATAGTTATCATAATGCTCGATATTTTTCTTTTAAACACTGCTCTCACAAACAAGGAAAGGGGGAATGCAGTTTCACTGTCTACCTCCCTAATCTGGAACACAGGACTCAGGAAAACTGGTGGTTTTCAACAAACCATTAACAGAATCAAGAAGCATTCCTTTTTCTTAGCAGTCTTACTGATCAAATCCTTGTAAGTGTTGTGATACATAAACTAAAGAAAATGAATAGTCAGTCGCATAGTTCTTCCCTTCAGGATTTGCAATATTTTTCTGTAGGAATTAGTGATTCTAAGTAACATGATTTTCTTTGTTGTACAAGTCAATACAAAGTATATCCTGCAGCAGTATTTTAAGAACAGTAGTACCACCATACTGGGATAGAAGAGTGGCCCATGTAGTCCAGTATCCTGTCTCTGAAAAACTGTCACTGACAAGCAGACCTGTCTCTAATCATGTCAAGCATTAGAGGGAGAGTATATGAACAGAGCATGTCTAAAGTAATCTATCCCCTGTCATACCTTCCTTGGCATCAACCATCAATGGTTTAGCAATGTCAGAGGATACATCCCTGACTATTCTATGTAACAGTTTCCTCCCTGAATTTTTCTAATCTATTTTGAACCTGGTTATACTTATCTGCCTCTACAACCTCCTGTGGCCACAAGTTCCACAAGTTAACTATATGTAAAAAATATACATCCTCTGGATCATCTTAAAACCGTCTCCTGATAATTTTAGTGAATGCCTTGTTTTTTCTTTTTAATTCTGGAACCTAGAGTTAACAGTTTCTTATTCACTTTATCCATACCCTTCTAGACTTCTATCACAAGTTATTTCCTCTCTGAATTGGCTTTTCCTTCAGCATTATCTACAACCTACTACACACACCTATAGCTGCTGTCACTACCAACTGACAAGAGAACACACCCCTCTGAGAGAACACTAAGTTTCTTCCTGGAAACAGGCAGAATAATTTACAAATTGGATCAAAAAGGGATTCTTAACCTTTTTCAAAAGACATTTAATTCAGTTTACCCTTACCAAAATTAGATACATCACATTTGAAAGGAAATACTAAGATTCACTAAAAAAGATCTTTTCCACCATGCTATTGTTAGATAAGGCAATGCCACTTAAAATGAAAGCATTTGCAAATCCAAACTTCTTGCAAAATCAGCATCAGTAAATTACCAAGGTAATAAACAGACCATAAAAATGACGAATTTAATTTTTCAATTTCAAACCTAAATTAGCTCCCTGGCCCCCTTCCATCCCAAAACATTACTGAGTGGCAGAGTTCAGTCCAATTTGTTCAAAACAAATCATTATCAGCTTTCTATATTTAGAAATCAATTCACACATTGTTCACTTCCTTATCCAGGTAAATATGTGGGATGACCAAGGAACAGGTCACATAATACCAATATTTTAAAATAACTCAAGTGTAAGAAAGGAATATCTACATCTTTTCGCAACCACTGTTTTTAAAAAAGTTCTCTGCAAAGCTGAGGACTTCTCCATATCCTTCAGTTCATGCACATGCAATGTTCAATCCCAGGAGTAAAACCAATCTGAACAAACAGAGTAAGGATAGGATAGGGCTCTTATTTACTGAGCATGCTCAAATTCACTATGCACCAAGGAGGAGATGCTAGAACTACAACTGAAGAACTTCATGCTTTTGTATGCATCTTAGCTTCCATAGCTCTTGCTTATTATACACATAGATTAAAAAGTGATATGCTTTTACCATGAAATACATCAAATTAAGAATCTCAGATTTTTATTTGCACAAGGACATCTCTGAAATTTGTACAGTCTGAAAATATTCTCCATCTTGGACAAATTGTGACTTTTATAAGATGTTGAAAATGGCAAAGGAATGTTCGCATAGCAAAGGAAATCTACATTACAGAAACAAATTAAGAAGATCAGGAGATCTTGAGAGTATCTTTTCAGCTAAATGCACAAGAAACTAAGCATACCTTCATCATCATCATCATCATCAAGAGAAACTGTAAATCAAATTCACTGGACCAAAGCATACTTTTTTAATAAAGATGACAAGTTCGTAGATTCACTAAAATAAAATTAATCTCTATCAGTCAACCCACAAAATACTACTAACACGTGGCTGCAAAGGCAACTGTTCCAAAGCCCTACAGCATACACCAAGACAGCCTGAGAAGGAAAACTCATTGTTTTAAAGTGGCTTGAAATGAAACATCATTCCATTATGAAAACTTCTCCAATTGCTCTGTCAGTCTATTCATGCAGGCTAGCAACAAGATTGAGAGACCTCAGTTAAAAGCATCTTGAGGAATAAATAAAAAAATCTGCCAGTGCAGAAGATTGGGAATCAGTCTTAGATAAAACCACCTTATAATTATGGCAGGATATTAGAAAATTTGAGAAATATTCTCTCATCAATATAAAGCTGTTACCAAATTCTTTTGTGCCCTAAACTGATTCTAGTTTCTTGACTAGCTTTTGCTCATTTGGTGCATTTTTTCCTCCTAATTATTAGAGTAAACATGCTCAGTAACAGGAATATCCAAGCAATCTCAAAGCACTCAGCTACAGCTCTTGCCTTTTCTTTAGCCATGCCAAGCTATCTTTCACTGCACAGAGATGCAAGCCCCAGGCCAGCCCACATGATAACAAAAGGTAGTACCTGACCTGGTGTTAGGTATATAGGGGATGCGTGTATTGCAAATAGAAGCTAATACACCCTGGGATAGTGGAAACACACACTAGTATGGAAAGAAGTTCTGCTTGGGGATAGGGAGCCAGGATCCTCCTCCAGCAACTGCCTCACTGACTTCTGCCTCCTCATCTCTGTCCTACCCTCTGTTGTGGCTGCTGCCAAGGTGGACTCCGGTAAGCCATGCTCAGGGGTCCTGCGCACCAGCACCTCCCCCTCTTGCTCACGTTTGATCCCTAGGTCTGTGGAGCCGTGTTGGATCGGGGAGCCAGGAATGCTTGAGTCAGCCTCGTTTGAGAAGTCAAAGCCATCTGGGATTCAACATATAACATTTTAGTGCTTTTCTATTCCTTTCTAAGCAACCAACCCAGGCAGGAAAAGAGAGAAGGTTTACGCGGACATGGAATAAACATACACTATCCACACTCAGTTACAGTTGTGTGTACACCCATAGGAAGGGACAGATGAGCTATACTGTACTGACAGACTGACAGATGCATAGAATGACACTGCAATAAGAACAGACATGACTAACAATCTGCAAAATGGTAACACCTGCTCTTTGGCCTAGACAGCTTGACTTGACTAGAAGACGAGATTATGAATCATCTCACTATTTGATCTGTAATGGATTACAGAGGAAAGCCTAATCTTTGTTTTCAAACTCTTGTCCCTCTTTTGCAGTTTCTTTTTAAGTAATTTCTACCATTTATGGTAGAGCCATTTATGCAGCCTTTTTAGTTCAAATGTTTTACACATGAAAGTACACAAAGCTTTGTAACCCTGACAGGCTTCAAAAACAAAATTTTGCCATCATACTGAAGATGCTTACTCATCTATTCAAGTTAAAATTACCACCATATCTATTTTTCCTCCTTTCATAGTTAAGTACTATTCTTAGGTACCTAGTTATCCACCAAAATAAATAAATAAAATTCCTTAACTAGCTCTACATAATTTATGGCGTGTTCCTTCACGCACTAATAGGAAATGATCTGACTTAAAAATCACTCAACTACATCTCCGACGGACTTCAGTGGGAACAGGGGATGCTCAGTAGCTTTGAAGGAGTCAGGCTACTTGCTCTAATTACTGATATGAGGCAATATAGTTAGTAAGCTGAGTGTGGGAGAGGTAGCAAAAAAACTCCTGAATACTAATTCCACAGCTATGCTATGCAACACAGAAAAGTTACTAAACCTCTCCCAGTTTCTTGTTTTACTTACCTACCTCCCAGAGTCCTATCTATATATTTAAAGTTCACATCCATGCAGTGTTCTGAAAATGTAAAGCACTACACTATTTTTTTAAAATAATTAAATAAAACTGTTTTGCCAACATTCAAACTAGAAGCCAGTTCATAAACAATGGGGATGAAAACAGTATGCTGCACAATTCACTGTGCAAAGAGATGACTCACCTTCTCTCCTCCAGCGATGGCGGCGGATTGAAGCTGTTGTAATGGCAGTCCGAGAGATTCTTGGTACTGTGGGAGTGACCTCCACTTTCAACACCTTCTGGCCTTCCTGCGATGCATCAGGGGCATCAAAGGGCAATGAGTTCTTCATGGCATTTGCAACCTAAAACAACAGTAAAAGGCTGTACAAATTTATCATCCTTTATTGTACTAAAGGGGGATGCCAGTTTTTGTGCCAAATTAAAAGATTGGGTAGGGGAGACCATAAAGACTGCTGCATGGCAGTGTGATGTATTCTTGCCAGATGTGGCAAGGACTTCAAGGCTCATCATTTGAAAACAAAATGTTGGGCTCAATGGAAATCTGGTGTTTTAAGGAAGGCTTGAGGCTTCCCATTCCTCTTTTATATCACCATCAAAGAAATGCGTCACAATCCATGTTGATGGAAACAGTGAAAGTACTATGCCCAGCAACAAATAAAAACATGCTAGTTTCACAAAGGTGCTGCGATTAATTTTCAGTCTTCTGCTACCCCTTTCTTTTGAGAAAAAAAAATCCTACAAGGTTTTAGCATAAGTCTGACTAGCAAGGTGCTTCAAATCATTAAGATAAAATTTCCTTTATAATTTAAAGCATTTTCACTTACTGTAAAATCTTTAATTTTCTAGTTTTGAGAATTAAAATACTTTATAAACAGAAAAAAATTATAAAATAGGCATTAGATACTTCCAGATTAAAATTCCAATTAAAAAAAAAACCAGAAAGATGGCTATTCTAACAGTCACCTGCTAATTCAGTTTAGGATATGAAACAATTCCACCACCACCCTGCAACACACACAAACTCAATCAGTATGCTCTGTGGCACATGCAACGCCACCAGTAATAGAAAAGTCAAAATTGCAATCTGGTTTGCAACTTTCACAATAAAGTGATGAAAACTGAACCTGCCTTCATCTTCTTAAGCAGGAACGCTCAACCCACTTGGCCCACAGAGCCATGTTAGCCAACCTGCAGGGCTCCCCCATGGCTCCAAACATTTGGCAATGAGTGACTGGTGGCAACATTAACTGCCACTTCCCTACTGCCAAATTCTTAGACCCTTGGGGAGCCCTGTGGGCAGACAGCATGACCCTGCAGATTAGACTGGGTGTGGGGCCAGGGTGGTAACCCAATGGACCAGAGCCACCCATTATCCAGCCCGCAGGGCCAAATGTTGAGCACCCCTGTAATGGACCTTTGCAGCATTAACAGTAATATAAAACACTACAAAATATTCTGAACTTGTACAATAAACTCCAAGGAGTTTATTGTACAAACACATTCTCTGACAATGGTACGGGGAAGCACCAGAAGGCAGCTAGAAGGGACACGGGGGGAATGGACAGTATGTCACAGCTGCCTGCTGCCGACTGGGGCTATATCAGACCTTTCCAGACTGGACGTGGCCTGCAGGCTATAAGCTGCCAACCTCTGTTCCAATTCAATCCCCTAATCAAGGCAGGATCATTCCTCCCCCACCCCCTGCACCCTTCCTCTCCATCTGTCTACACCATCCAAGACAAGCATTTGTCCAACTTGCTCAAAAAAAAACCTGCCAAGGATGATGCAGATTCTATAACCTCTCTAGGTAGCCTGTTTCAATATTACTACAGTATCATACAAATGTTACAATTACAGCATAAGAGCTGAAGCATGTTCTCAAGCAGCAGCTCCCCTTCCTTGTTAAAACAACTAAAGTACATTTATCCACACCCAGAAACCATCCTTCATAGCAACAGATGCTATGGTGGGTGGGACAAGCTTTCCCTGCCAATAAAATCCATAACATTAAGTCAATGATTTAACAAAAATTGGAGATGCAGAAACACAAGTATGTTAAACACTAAAGTCTGCTTTAAGTAGGATGTGCTAGACAGATACAGACATGGTCTGTATTCACACAGACTATTTGGCTACTCAGGCCAAAGACAAGTAAACCTTAGTAAAATAAGTTAAAATTGGAGAACACAGTAAGAACACCCCAGTTAGTTCAAATAAAATAAAGGTCAACAAGATAAAAAGGCATTATCCTCTGATGTTCATAGTGCTTAAATAAAGACACTAATGTATGCTGTAGAATTGCCCAAGTCAGGCACATGTGGAAAGAAGTGGAACCCCTCCATTTT
Source organism: Crocodylus porosus (assembly GCF_001723895.1). Taxonomy (NCBI): domain Eukaryota; kingdom Metazoa; phylum Chordata; order Crocodylia; family Crocodylidae; genus Crocodylus; species Crocodylus porosus. Next base: position 21,274,045 of record NW_017728949.1, on the reverse strand, counting down.
CAAATTTTCTATCTGACATAGTGTTAGAAATGCACAGCTTGCATCTGATAAGAAAGAAACACTGCCAAGGACTTTTTCCCTTGCCCAGCCTTGCCACAGCCCTTCTTATACTAAATCACAGACTCTCCCCCAGCTTCTCCCTAGCCTTTCTCATGCAGATTACAGAAGCTGGAATTCAACAGACTGTGTCCTTGAAAAGGGGGGGGGGGGATTTCAACTCTTGGTGACCTATAGTGCTCTCTGAGCATGCTCAATTAGCTGATGCATATTTACCTCTCCGCCCTGCATACTTAAGTAGTTAATTATAATATACATGCGATGGATGTAGTGATGTAACCACATGTATGTTTGTATGAAACAGAAATGAGCTGTAAGAGTTCCTGTTTCTGCACACGTGCCCAGGAGGAAAAAGATAAATACAGCCTGCAAAATTCCTTAGTGGGTTCGGAGTAATCCAAGTTTTTGACTCTGCTCTGACCCTATTTGCAAATACACCTTTTGTGCTGCTAAATGACTGTGTGTCTGAGATTCTTTGTGAGCCTCCAAGAAACAAACCGCAATTTTTTGCATTAATAGTATGAGTTTTCAGATATTCTTAGCACCACCTTGAACACTCTTCATAAGACTCTGCTCCTCTCTCAACACATTTCATTTAGCTTCCTGTAGTTCAGCAATGCTCCCAGCCTCACACCAATTTGTGAGATATTCAAACAAATATGCTTACAGGCCTCCCTTTCCTGAAGCTCTTGCATTCAACCTCAGCCTGCTCATATTAAAGTCCCTCAAATACTCAGTTCTACACAGAGGGCTGGACACAAGCATGAGCACACCAGGTGGCCGCCCAGGGCCCAGATAGAAAAGGGGCCCGAAAATGGTAATTTTTATTATCATCATCAACATTATCTCTGGCAAAGGGGGGTCTGATACTAAAAGTTCACCCAGGGACACCAAAAGCCTGGTTACAGTGCTGTCTACACAGAGCACATTTAATACTGAAAATAAAGAATAATATCCAGGAAGCCTCTCTGAAAGAACAGGGGGTGGAAATTATGGAACCCTGTAATTGTGGAAGACTACAGGCACCTTCAACCACACATATTAAAAACCTGAGAAGGTGCTGAAGGGGAGAAATCCTAGAAGAAAATAAATTTAATCCACGAGAAAAACAAAGGCATGCTAAGGAAACACCATGCAGCACTCGCAGGCCTTCCCAGAAACAAAACATATAATTTAAAATGATGACGCCTCTCATCTATCTCATCCAACTGCCTTGTTAGCATGCTATCATATCAGGCACATCAAGGCCAATGAGCACTGAAAGGTCTCAAAATACATCAGGGAGGTAGTAACGTTTTAAGTTGCAAGCTCTGGTTACACAGCACAAGTGACAAAGCAGAACAAGCTGCAGGCCAGAAAAGTCTAGCCTTCCCATCAGGAGTACAGGCTCTGGCAAAGTTAGACAGATAAAAAAGCACATTCATCACCACAGTGGCACTGGGTCAACTCTTTAATCCAGAGAGGCTGAACAAGGATATTGCGTCTTTTCAATGAACCACCCACTACAGAAGCCCTCAGGGTTTTCTCTGCCATGAAACTTCCATATCACATTTGTTTAGAAACTTAGATTTTCTTGCATGATTTCTATCTTTCTAACTTCCCCCTATCCCTGCCCCAACGTACAGTGTTTGAGAAGTGCTGAGGATAGCTAGCCCAGAACAGAACTTCTACCCTTGAGTTATTTCTTATATTAATGATGCTACAATTTCAGCAACTTTTTTCTGTTTGGAAGAGTATGCAAATAGAGAAACCTGTGTAAAGAGAAGCACTGATCCACTGTGTAGCCAAAGTTTTCTAATAAGAACTAAAACTACTGTGGGTTGTAATATTTTTTTCACATTAATGATGGTCATTCCCAACTATACAAATGCCCTAATACAGATGTCTAAAAATATTTGCTTGTGGCCTTCCTCCTTTTAAAAATCAGGGGATTCGTGATGAAGATCATGTGTGAAACCACATAGCGAGCACTTGATTTAATGCTAACAATTGCTTTAAATGTTATTTTTTAAACATTATTTTATCTTTCTGCTAGATTGCATGTGGCTTCTGGAAAAAAAAACAAACCAGAAAACAATTAGATGACAACACTCTGCTAGTTATAGAGTCAAAGGGGACAACTGCTTTAATATATAGCAGGGCTAGGGACATCTATTCCATCCTACGTAGAACTAAACCAACCTTTTTGAACAATCTAAATGCTTTTTGAAAGGAAAAGGAGGAGTGTCCTGAAGTGTAATTTAATAAGTTCAAAGAGGCACATATGTCTGGAGGTCAGAAAATCATTGGAAAATCATGGTTAAAACAAGGCTGTAACAATCAGTTTTATACTCAAAAGGAGTTATCTTCTAAAAGAAAGGGGCGGGGGGCAGGAAGACAACCTTTTGTTAAATCTGCATCTTTATTTTAACAGTGTACAATGATTTACAACCAGGAGCTAATATTTCATTTTCAATAACTATTATTCTATTAAATTCAAATACAGATCCACCCATGTGCTTCATCATATTGTCGCAAATTCTCACTTCCTCAGGTTCAATATTTCATTAAAAAAATTCCAGTCTAATGGTGCAATGAGTCATGTCCTAAAGGAAATCAGTATTGTAAGAATTCACTGGGTAAGATGCATTTAAAAATACTTAATTCACAAAAAGCATCCAGCTAAATGTTCTAACCAAAATCAATTCATCACACTAACAGACTTACTGAGATGTGAGGAATTCATCTCTGGATTGCCAAGAGAAAGAAGTTCCTACTGTAGAAGTAATTGGCTTACTTGACTAGAAAAACAGACAAAGACCAGACGTGCTGATACTGCCTAATTCAAATGTTCTGAGATAAGGAATCCGCATTCCTGCATTCCTTGGGTTATCTTGATATCTTGCCCTGTGCATTCCTGCATGCCTTGGGATAGCCCTATGCATAGACAGTTGTTTAAGTAAACTTTCTAAGTT
>NW_017728949.1:21263260-21271023 GCF_001723895.1 Crocodylus porosus | reverse complement strand
TGGCAAGAGGGGAGTTCCCCAACCTGTAAGTGTGGTGCCGGTTCTTCCTCCCCATGTGCAACACCTTGCACTTATCAGTGTTAAACCCCATCCTTCCACACTACTTAATTCTTCTCTTAATAAAGGGTTGTACTTTAAGTAACAAGCATTTCTTTTAGAGTAAATCAAACAAATTTATTGGGCATTAGCTTAGGGAACGCCCCAAAAACCTACTTCCTACATTAACTCTAGACCAATAATTGGCAAGATGACAACAGCATCCCACTCTGACTGGTATTTTTCCTGTTTCAATCCTTTCCCCCATCCTCCTAAAAATGACCATTCTTCCTCTCCCTTTATGAGGTTTCTTCTTCCCCTCCAGTCACATGCATCTTTCTCCTTTTACCTCTCTGTCTTGCCTTTGTCTTTCTTCTTTTATGTCCAAGACTTGCAGTGGAAATTAAAAACAAGCAAACAAATTATGTTCCTAGAAAAAAGTGCCTCATCTAGAAAACTAGCTACAGAATAGAATGGATTCAGACCATCTGATTCAGTTATTGTAAATCTGTAGTTAGATCTGTAGGTAAAATGACTTAGAAAGTTCAGCTCTACTCACTTTTACTCACACTGCCAGCACCACTGCAAGTCAGGAGAGCATGACAGCAAAATGGCAGTTTGTTTATAATCAATGCCCCAGGATTTCTAAAGCAGGTAATTTAACTCACTGAAGCCATCTTTGCATAGATCTCACTACCATTTGCATTCTGAATGAATGCAGGAAGAATATTTGACTCCTAGCACAAAGTAATTATTTCTTCTGAGCACTACAGCTTACCACTTAAGCAAACGAGTATTATATGAATAGCTGTTAAAGATATCAAGCATCCTACCACAAATACTGATTGGAATGTCATCAATAACTGTAACTTCTAAATAAACCTTTTAGGAAAAATCCATTTAATCAGCACATTAAATTTTTTATATATTATTACAAACAATACATAATTAATATATACATACACACCCCTATAATTAAGTAAAGTTATTTCAGTGGCCTCTTTCTTACCAGCAGTGGCTGAGAAAAAAGTTCAAGTTGAGCTCTGTAAATTATATCATCCAATACCTCCTGGCCAAGATCCCACTGTCCATTATATCTAAAAAACAAAAATAGAACAAGGGACTTCTGTTGTTCAGTACTTTCGAAACCCTTCTCCTTTTTACCTACATAGAATATACATTAACATCATATTCTTCTCATCCTGCTCTCCCATCTCATTTCTCTTAGTATAAAACAATAAGCAGAGGACCTGTTATTAGCCTCAATATTATACCTAACCATTCTCTCCCATTTTTGAGCCATTCAGACATTATCATAATTAGTCTCACAATCAAGAAAATTAGATCAGTATTTAAAAGGTTAATTTTAATTTGCTACGATTAGATTTCAATCCAAAATGGCTAAATGCCAAACTCAGTAATTGCAAGTCATGCTGTTGTTCAAGAGAACTTAGCTATCTTAGAGTTTGAAGTTATTACACTGGCAGAAAGAAGATATGCTGTAGAAGTGACATCTCTGAGGAAGATGAAACCAAAAGAACCACTCTTTAGCGCTCAATGCTGGTGACTAATAGTCTTACAGATGACAAAGGTATTCCCCCAAAATGTCTGCTGACCAATGGAACAAATCAAATGCAAGGAGAGGCTTAGTTTGTGCTTTTATGCATAACAGAGGGAAAACCAAGTATTTTAATAAGGTAGAAATCAGTCTTCTCTTCCACTTCCAAGCCCCACCTACTTACATGGCATAATAGACACCTGTAAGCAGCTGCACCATGAATTCAGGATCTAGTACCACTCTGCCACAATGTTCTTTCCACCGTTTTTCATGTTGCCTTGGAAATCCACTCACACAAAGCCTGGCAAAATGTAACAAAAATGAAAACTGAGTCTTCAAATGAGAGGGGCTCACATAAACCCTAATTATGTAGAAAGCAAAAAAATACCCACAAAACCCCTACTAAACGTTCCTTGTTGTTTATTCTCGTGTCAACTCTTCAGATTATAAAAGCAGCATCCCCAAGCACAGGCCTGAAACTGCCCATAGCTGCAACACAATCATCTCCACACAGCCAGTACTCACAGCGGTTTGCATGAAATCACCAACTGGTGTGTGGGTCTTGGGGCCCTCAGGCTCTGGCAGGGAGCAGGACAGTTCCGCAGCCACAGGCAGCTCCCCGCCACTGCACGCACTCCCAGAGGAGGCAGGAGGATCCATGCTCTGCAAATCTGTGCTCACGGCAGGGGCAGGCTTCTTGCTGCGGGCTCAGATTCCCTGCCCTGCAGCCCAGTGGGCAGGACCCAGCATGGCAGGGCGGAATGGGCCCACGTGGGGAAGCTCTTTGCCACTGCGAGCCCTACATCGCCCTAGCAAGGCATCTTCTGCCCACCTAGCAGAGGCAGGGGCAGTGGCTCAGGGTTGTGCCCCTTGCTGCTGTGGTTCAGGCAGGGTTGCATCACCAGAGCAACGCAGAGCTCACAGCAGCCAGGAGCTTCCCCGTCTAGCCCCACTCTGCCCTGTAGAGCAGTGTTCTCCAAACTTTTTTGATCGCGCACCCCTATCAGTACAAAATTTTTGAGCACGCACCGCCAATACATGTATATTTATATAAATATACATACAAAATAGAAGTTCTAATATTTTCTTCCCACACCCCAATGGATCATCTTGCACACCCCACTTTGGAGACCACTGCTGTAGAGGACCCAGAGGAGGGCAGCAAGGCAGGGTGCCTGAGCCCACAGAGGGCATCCCATACCTGCCCCACACACAGATTTGGGTGGAATGGGTCCCCCCTTGGCCCCCTCCAGGAGTGTACACAACAGCAGAAAGCTAGCCCCTGCCCAAGCCCGCACCCAACCTCCCCACAGGCCCTGCTCCAGCTGTGCTGCCTGCCACTGGGGATAAAGCTGGGCTCTGTGCTCTGCTATGCTGCAGTAGCTGCCACCTCCTGAGGGTGGCAGCCAGGGCTCAGATGCTCTGTGGGGGGTAGGTGGCTATGGACCCAAGTCCCTGGCCCCAAAGCCCTGGCAGCTAGGGGCCCCCTCTGGCAGAGCCAGGGGGAAGTGATGGGTACTAGCAGAGCTGGGGGGCTGTGGTTTGGAAGTGAGGGGCCTGACCTACATCTTGTGAGCTGACAAAGCAGGGGGGAGCTCTGATTTTCCAAGATAAAAAGCCCAAAATCAAATACCAGAATTTACAGGCATTTAAAATTTATGTTACTATAGTAACTGAGGCACTGACAAGCTTCTAAATTGCTTTAAAAATTGTAAATATATCAATACACAATTGCATTCAATTCATCCATACATCCCTCCATACATAGTGCCATTTCATTTTAAATTGCAGATTTGGGGGTGGAGAGAATTTGTAATTTTTTACCAGCAAAAACCAGGATCCCTGGTGATATGTAATAATAGAATATTAATAGGTGAACATTTAATTAAAAAATAAACCGGGGAAAATATAATAACGCTTTCAATTGTCTTTTTATTGCCAACTTCTTGGAGCAGGGACTTAATTTTCCGCACATACTGCACAACAGTAAACACAGTGTACCATTCAGTCACTTTTATTTACAATTTTGAAATCTAAATTCTAGATAGCAAGGAAGCTGCTTTACAGCCACTAATGCATTATTTACTTTTATACTCACAGTCAGTACTTCTTAGGCAAACAATTAACGTAACAAGCATTAGCCCTTAGAAGCAGTAGACACAGTAGGGCCTAGAATTTGATAATGAACATACCAACTCTTTTTTTTATATATCATTTATTCAAGAGTTCAAATTTTACTGCAAGTTTTAAAAAAAAAATTTAAAAAGGGATGTAGAAAGAACAAGAGTTTTAGGCAGAACTAAGAAAAGGATTATGTGAACTTGACCTAATCCAAACAAGAAGCATGTGATGATATTGTCCAGTATCTCTCAACCTCAACGAATTCAAGGAACCCCACTGGATTTAAGGCATGCCTCAGAAAACACCAGCTTTAAGTTTTCACTTTTTTGCCATTATAAAAAAAGTAATAGAGCAATTCTTCTGTTGCACAGAACTCACAAAAAACGCACAAAAAGTCAAAATGTTTTTGAGATCCTATTTGAAATCTGTGTTTATCTTGCAAATCATGCATAGGTATTTGCATACCTAGCTACTAATACTAAATGGCACCCTTAAAAGAACTTCCTGGCACTCCAAGGTGCCACAAGCACTCTGGCTGAGTCACTAATATATACAATCCTATAGAATACTGCCCCTTCCAGGAAATATGACAAATAGCAACCACTTGCATGATTTTTCTTAGTCTTTTAAAGAAGTGAGGGAATTAATTTAACTAAGAATGTCTTCATTAAGAAACACGTCTCACAAACGTCTAAAAGCATTTAATATCTAGTTTGCTAGGTCTAATCCAAACACATGCCAAAACCTTTCATTATTTGATGTGTGCTTATTGGCTTCTGTGAAGTAAGTTGGACACGGAAACAGGACAAAAATGGTAAACACAGCTAGAACTATCAGTGACCTAGTCTTGATTGAAAGCAAGCACCGAATGCCCAAATCTAACTATCCTCGTCACATGCAAGTGCCATACCAGGTCAGGAGTGACACATGAGGCAAGAACTATAAGGTTCTACATAATTAGTCTATGAAGAACAATGACAATTTGATTTCCAGATTTACTGATCCAGCATCTTTTCCAAAGGAAAAAGGAAAGTATGCAAGAAAATGCATCACTACTCAGTACACTGAATGAGATGGATGGAATAAAAAGATTTCAAAATGGTTCTCAGAAGTTCTTTAAGGAGATCTACATAAGAACACACACAAGCATATTTATACTTGACAGCACAGTTTGAGCTTAGATACAAGGTCCATGCTTGCTAGGTATGTCTTCCTAAAAGAATACTGCAAAGGAACAGCAACTTACCAACAGCAGACAGCAGAACTACTGCCGTTTGCAAAGTTCTGTACCCAGGTGAAAACTGGAAATCTATTGCAAAGATTTCAGAAAGATCATAAAAAAAGAAAAACAGCACCAGAGAACAAAGCATGTGTCCCTTCGGTCTGACATGGGTAGTCTACTTAAAACCAGGGTATGCTTCTAGGCTTATAAATTTCTCCAGGATTTTGAAAACGTGGCCTTGTTAGCAATGTGCATGTACTGTACTGTATTTAACCCTGATAGAACCAGTTTTAATGCAAGTTTAGTTATTTTTATTATTTTGTTTTGGTTTTGAGACTGTTTAACATTCACTTAGATAAAACAGATGGATGATTTAATTTATTATATTTAAGTAAACGTGCTAATCCTTTAAAGAAACATACGTAATCCAGCAAATAAATAGGTAGGGACATACCAAAATCATGGCAGAAATACGCTGTGTGGCAGCTCTTGTAATCATAGTTTCCCCTGTGCACTCCCTCCCCACCCCAGTGCTGCTTGCTCCCAATTGGCAGGAAGGCAAAACCAATGGTTTTAAATATGGCACAGTTTGTGCCTCCTGCTGCCAATTGACTGGCAGCAGGAGGCCCCAGTGGCCCTGCTGCTAACCAGCCAGGAGGCAAAAACTGCACCATATGTAAAACTGCAGCTTTCACCTCCTAGTAGATCAAGAGCTAGTGATGACACCCCTCCACCAATCTGCAGCGGGGGGCGAACGACTGCACAAGTAAATGCTGAGTGTTTCATTTACAGGCATGCACACACACAATGCAGTGGCTGCATTTCTTCTAAACTCTGATAATTTACAATAATAACAATAATAATAACAACAATAAAAGATTTCTTAATTTCTTCTTCCCTGCCTTGTTGGAAAGAAACTAACAACATTTCTTTTTTAGTCTAGAAAGCAATTTGCTCTTTAAGATTAGAGGTTGCAGGTGATCTTTTATTGCACAAACAGCTATATTACCCCAACTTTACCCAATGACATTCAAAAACTACCTTTCCATTATTTAAATTAACATACCTTAATTATAAAATTTAGTATGAACACTTTAATGGACTTCTAAATAGAAAAGCATGCTTAACTATTAGCATACATTACTTGCATTAGTATACAAGATTAAAGAACAGACATGATTCGCCTAGTTCTCATTAAACCTTTCAAAAAGCATAAAGAATAGATAACGATGAAGCACAGGCTGACTTACACAGTCAAAAAAAGAACTATAAGAAAGGATCAAAGTTACCTGTAGGGCAGGAAATAGTTGATAATGAAAAGGAACTCAACTTGGGTGTGGTGCATTAAGTGCAGTGTTATAATCGGGGATCTGGGTTTTCCGTTTCCTACGGAAAAATGGAGTAAGCCACGGATTTTACCTTTTAACAGAGGTAAGCACAGATTTCTCATTTTACTGGAGAAACCTGTGGATTTTGCACTTTTGCAATGAGCCCTCTGCGGACTGGCAGAGAATGGGAGGAGGGCAGTGAGGCAGGGTGCGCGATGTGCATGTACATGCACATGGCCTTAGGCAGCCTGGACAGCAGCTACCACAGGTAAGTTGGGGAGTAGGGTGGGGATTGAGGCCCCCACAAGGATTTGAGTAAGGCTAAGACTGGAGCTGAGGATGCTGCCCAGGTGGGCAGTGCTTGAGGCTTAGGGCCACAATATGAGCACAGGGCCCTGGTGGGGAGCAGGACGGGGCCGCAGGCAGCTCATCCAGCAGGTTAGGGGGTGGGGCCAGCTCCCCGCTACTGCGCGCACTCCCAGGGAGGCAGGAGGGACCCATGCCCCTCAGATCTGTGCTTGGGGTGGAGGCTGCATGCTGCCTACTTCAGGTTCACATTCCCTAAGCTGCTGCCCTCCCTGGGACCTCTACAGCCCATTATGTGCAACCCAGTGCTGCAGGGAACAGTGGAGCCATGCAGGAAGCATCCCCCACGTGCAATCCCACACCACTGCTGCAACTGTGCAAGGAGGGGATGTTTTACCAGGGCAGAATGGAGCTTGCAGCAGGAAGCTTCCTGCATAGCCCTACTGTTCCCTGCAGTGCCAGGTCTCACACACCAGACTGTGGAGGCCCTGGGAAAGGGCAGTGGGGTGGGAGCCCACAGCAGGCAGCACACAGCCCCCACCAGCACACAGATGTGGAGGGCATGGGTCCCCTAGCCCCTCCAGGAGTGCACGCTGCGGTGGGGAGCTGCTTCCCCCCGCCCAAGCCCAGCAGGAGGGAGGGGAGTCAGGGAGCCAGGCCCTACTGCAACAGCCGCTGCCTCCCTGCTGCAGACCCAGGTCCCTGACCCTATAGCCCAGACAGCTGGGAGTCCCCTCTGGCAGGGCTGGGGGCAAGGGGCATGCACAGAGCTAGGGGAACTGTGGAGGGGCCTATCATTTTAGTCATGGATTTGGGGGGGGGTGGGGGTGTTAAAAAAATATATCAGAGAATTTGCAATTTTTAAAATAACGGAAAACTAGGATCTTTGGTTATGATCTCTTTTAGAACCACAACTATCAATTCAAAATGATCATTTCAAGTACCATTTCTGAACTAGTTACAGCACTGAGGAAAAAAAACCAAAAAATACACCATAAGTGTAAGCAGTGTTTTTATAGCAATTAGCTTTACACTTTTCAGAACTGCACTGGGTTCTTTGCAGAACAAAATTCTTGCCTCAAGTCTAAATTATGTTTTATGATAAAAAGTAAGAGCTGTTCAAGCAGGAGACTGGTAAAGAACTAGTTAGAGTAAGAGAAACAACTAAGACAAATGTCGTTACTACTCATTT
>NW_017728949.1:21260344-21263249 GCF_001723895.1 Crocodylus porosus | reverse complement strand
AGCACAGATTTCTCATTTTACTGGAGAAACCTGTGGATTTTGCACTTTTGCAATGAGCCCTCTGCGGACTGGCAGAGAATGGGAGGAGGGCAGTGAGGCAGGGTGCGCGATGTGCATGTACATGCACATGGCCTTAGGCAGCCTGGACAGCAGCTACCACAGGTAAGTTGGGGAGTAGGGTGGGGATTGAGGCCCCCACAAGGATTTGAGTAAGGCTAAGACTGGAGCTGAGGATGCTGCCCAGGTGGGCAGTGCTTGAGGCTTAGGGCCACAATATGAGCACAGGGCCCTGGTGGGGAGCAGGACGGGGCCGCAGGCAGCTCATCCAGCAGGTTAGGGGGTGGGGCCAGCTCCCCGCTACTGCGCGCACTCCCAGGGAGGCAGGAGGGACCCATGCCCCTCAGATCTGTGCTTGGGGTGGAGGCTGCATGCTGCCTACTTCAGGTTCACATTCCCTAAGCTGCTGCCCTCCCTGGGACCTCTACAGCCCATTATGTGCAACCCAGTGCTGCAGGGAACAGTGGAGCCATGCAGGAAGCATCCCCCACGTGCAATCCCACACCACTGCTGCAACTGTGCAAGGAGGGGATGTTTTACCAGGGCAGAATGGAGCTTGCAGCAGGAAGCTTCCTGCATAGCCCTACTGTTCCCTGCAGTGCCAGGTCTCACACACCAGACTGTGGAGGCCCTGGGAAAGGGCAGTGGGGTGGGAGCCCACAGCAGGCAGCACACAGCCCCCACCAGCACACAGATGTGGAGGGCATGGGTCCCCTAGCCCCTCCAGGAGTGCACGCTGCGGTGGGGAGCTGCTTCCCCCCGCCCAAGCCCAGCAGGAGGGAGGGGAGTCAGGGAGCCAGGCCCTACTGCAACAGCCGCTGCCTCCCTGCTGCAGACCCAGGTCCCTGACCCTATAGCCCAGACAGCTGGGAGTCCCCTCTGGCAGGGCTGGGGGCAAGGGGCATGCACAGAGCTAGGGGAACTGTGGAGGGGCCTATCATTTTAGTCATGGATTTGGGGGGGGGTGGGGGTGTTAAAAAAATATATCAGAGAATTTGCAATTTTTAAAATAACGGAAAACTAGGATCTTTGGTTATGATCTCTTTTAGAACCACAACTATCAATTCAAAATGATCATTTCAAGTACCATTTCTGAACTAGTTACAGCACTGAGGAAAAAAAACCAAAAAATACACCATAAGTGTAAGCAGTGTTTTTATAGCAATTAGCTTTACACTTTTCAGAACTGCACTGGGTTCTTTGCAGAACAAAATTCTTGCCTCAAGTCTAAATTATGTTTTATGATAAAAAGTAAGAGCTGTTCAAGCAGGAGACTGGTAAAGAACTAGTTAGAGTAAGAGAAACAACTAAGACAAATGTCGTTACTACTCATTTAGGCATGTACATACCTTGACATGTATACTTAAATTTTTAGCTCAACTGTAGTCACAATACAGAAGCCAGGTTTTTTGATTGTTTGTTTTTAGGCTTCTTTGGGGATGGGGGAAGGAGAAACTAGGAGAATGGTTGCAGTTGCTGAATAGCAGTTTGGAAGGCTCTCCTCACATGTGAAGTGCTGCACATTGAGTACAACCCAGTTTGAGTGAAAGTGTATGGAAGGAAGTTCAGCTCATAGGCAAGAAGAGCTGCAAGGGACCACGGGTCATCTAATTCAATCCCCAGCTGGATATGTTGGCCAAATTCAACTCAAGTGTACCTCAAGTAAAGGTAATAAGCATAACAGGACTTGAGAACAAAACTTGAATTCAGCCCCACAGGACTTGAGAACAAAACTTGGAACAGCAAAAGAAATGAACAGAATAGGAAGTCTGCATGTATGTAGTGTGCAACTGTGGAATATATACAGATAGAAAAAAATCTGATCCTGTTGTATTGCAGAAAAGCTATATCTGTATGGCTTGCAATCATTGTCACAGACATATAGAAGTATACCGCTAAAACTGAAATGTATAAAAAAGTGCCAAAAACTGGCACTGAAAATATAAAGTATAAAGAAAAAAAAAGACAGTGGCTGGATAATGTAATAAAAAACTGGTACACAGGAAAAGACATGAGGGTATCAAAATATTCAAAATTTTTAGAACAGAAAGAAGGAATCTATACCAGTAAGCTGCCTTAAATACTATTCAAGGAAGAGGTCACAGAAAGATTAGTATACAGTATGATAAATTTTGACAGTTTCTCTAGTAAGTGGGCTGTTACTAAGAAATGAACGATCAGCCCACAGAATGCTTTGCAAATCAATCTAAACCAATTTAGAGAAAGCTGGACTAATGCATAGAAGCAGAGTAAAAAAGGATATATTTAGCCAGAATTTTTGCATTCATGGAATTTACCTGTGAAAGCCACAACAGATTAGTTTTTCCTATTACTTTATGTTCCAGGACCTACAACTAAAACATACACTAGAAATACTATCCATTGGTGTATATTCACACAAGTTTCCAATTAAGTTCAAAGACTCGGTTGAAAGTTACATCCATCAAGTGGACAGACTGATCTCAAGAAGCATTTCTCTTTCAGCTATTTCAAGTGCTAGAGTCTCACCTGGAGCCCATCCTGCAAAGTGACTGATAGGAGGAGGCAGGCATGTAGACAATAGCAGAGTTATAGCACAACATAAGGAAGCTCAGTACCTCAAATCTGAAAAGAGACCAGAACATGAAAAATTAATTATGTAAACTGAGATTCTAATACTCCACCAGAATATCTTAAGTCTTGTTTATTGTTTCTCACAGGGCAAGCAAGGTGTGATCACCAGAAATGCTGTGTGCACGCCCACACACACACACAAAGAAATGAACTAGAAATATAGGGCTTAGTCCATCTGTCTGTCTGTTTGTAATGCTCTTGGGGGGGGGGGGCGTGGCTCCTGGCAGAGCATGGC
>NW_017728949.1:21256024-21260244 GCF_001723895.1 Crocodylus porosus | reverse complement strand
GTGATCACCAGAAATGCTGTGTGCACGCCCACACAATAATTCTATGTAATTAAATAGAAATATAGGTCTTTCTGTCTGTGTGTGTCTCTGTCTGCTGCTATTGGTGGTGGGGGGCGTGGCTCCTGGCAGAGCATGGCTCCAGCCAGTGCTGCATTAAGAATGATGGGTGGGGCAGGCAGGCACAGAGTGCCACTACCCACCACCCTGTGCTGGTGCTTCCTCTCTGGAGCAGTAAGGGGAAGCTTGCATGCCGTTGCGACCACTCATTGTCCCACACTGCCGCCACTCCGTGTCCGTCCGGCTGTGTTCAAGCCCCTCCCCCCCGGAGATGCCAGCGGCACGGGGCAGGGGGGAGAGGGAGGAGGTGGAGGACAGGGCTGGATGTGGAGCGAGGGTGGGGATGCAAGACAGGACATGGAGCAATGGGGGAGGGGAAGAGGCGTGCAGCTGGATGAGGAGTGGGAACAGCACGAGGCAGTAGGTCGCACCAGCCGCCACATGTAAGCTTTCCCCCCCGACCACCCACTCTTGCTCCTGGGAGGCAGCAGCAGTGCAGGGTGGCAGGTGCCAGTACTCTGTCCCTGCCCCCCTCCCCCCCCAACATTGTTCATGGGCAGTTTGTTAGTAAATATGTAAGTTCTCTGCTTCATTTTAATTAAGAATAAGTGAAAATAGCCAAGGTATAGAAAAAGTTTGCCTTCCTGTAAAGTTATTTTATCTTAGTATTGGTCTGTCAAATGTTCCGTATTATAAGTGGCCCAAAAAACAGGACTGAGGAACATGGACATAATGCAGAAATTATTTGCATCTAAACTGGTCAGATTAACAGATTCTAGAGTTTAGGAAAAGGGCCTCACTGTACAGTGTGAACACCACATAGACCTAGTGAACTGGAATACCTAGACTATTTCTCCTTTCCCTATTGCTCTATAATTACAAAAGAAAGAAAAAAAAGAAGCATTGTGCTCACCCTTAACGCCTAGATCTGCTGAAAGACTTATCAAATATTTCTGACTTGTCTACTTGCCTGTTTTGTGCAGTGAAGGTTTCTCTCTGTGGATGAAGATCACTATAAACCACCCTGATCAGGTCATGCTGACATAGAGCTCCCTCAGTCAAAGCCATGGATCCAATAGTGGAAGGCTAAGGGGAAGAAGTTACAAAATTAAGACCTGAATTCTTAGCTCCATGCATGGAGTTACAAAAACAGCCTCATCTCAAGAGTAAATTGGATGCTTATCTTGCTGGGATCCTATGACCCCAGCTGACTTCCTGCCCTTCAGGCAGGGGGCTGGACTCAATGATCTTCTGAGATCCCTTCCAGCCCTAATGTCTATGAAATCTATGAGAAGTTATGATCTGTCCAGACTTTCTATTCTGCCTGGAAAACTTAATGGGGGGGGGGACGGGGGGACGGGACATTGATTTGTTAGATATGAAGATAACTTTGTTGCACATATAAATGGGACCAGCCAGAGACAGTGGGGCTATGTTTCAAATAAGTTTTCCCACACAACTAGTTATCAAAACAACCACTTCTGGTGGCCTGTGAAAAACTGGCTAACCTTGGCAGTCCCCTGGTGACAAGTGGAAGGTGGCTCACAAAAACATCCTGTAGAGTACAGGATCAGGTAATTATTTTGGACAGAGAGCTGCTTACTGAGTTTTGGCAAGCCATCAAGGGCCACGTGGGTAGCCCCAGCCCTTGATGAGTGCCCCACCCCCTGGTTGCCATCTTGGGATCAGAAGTCCTGCCTCAAAACCCCCGACCTTTGCAATCAGACAGCCCTCCCCTTGCCCCCCAGAATTATTCCTTTCAGCAAGGGGGTTTGCCATTTCTGAACCAGAAAAATACCAAATTATATTCTAAAAATCAAACAGGTACTACAACATTCATTCATTTCATTTCAAAAAAATATTTTTGTCCCGATTTGTGTAGGGTACATAGAGGTGATAGTATAATAGCTTAAAATGAGGTCTTACTCTTGTATATTGCGGGAGGGTGTCAGTGGGAGGATGGGTATAGGTTTGTGGGTATGTAGGGTGTGTGTGTGTACACATGTGGGATTTGTGGGGGGGGGGTAGAGATAGGTGTGCAAGTGTAGGTGGGTATGTGTTTTTGGGGAGGCTGTGAGTGTTTGGGGAGGGTGGCTGAGGGGTTGTGGAGGGGAGGGGGTTTGTCCACAGCCCCTCCATGACAGACAGAGCCCCTGCCAGCACTCCTGCAAGCCTGGGCTCTGCACTCCTGGCCCCAGGGCACTAGCGTGAACCCTGTGCTCCCACTTGCTGTCCCCCCACCCCCAAAGCTGCTACTGCACTGCAGCTGGGAACCACGTGATGCCACAACACAGAAGGCAGAGGGGTGAGTGGGGAAATGGATGCAGCAGGCAGGGGGAAGGGGCAGCAAATGGGGGCACAGAGAGCAGGAGTGTAGGGCCTGGGCTGCCAGGGGCTATATGGAGCTGGGCTGGGCTGTGCTGTTCAAGCAGGAAGAGGAGGGAGCCAGCCTAGCTCCGTAAAGCCCCTGGGAGCCTGGCCCCATGCTCTTGCCGCCCCACACTGGGCCCCGCTGGCGCTGGCCTTGGTGCACCAGCATGGGCCCCACACTCCCACCCAGCTGTTGCTGTATTCTGCATGTCCACTTACTGCCCCTTCCCGCCACCTGCTGCAGTCATTTCCCCCACTCGCCTGCCTGCTGGCCAGCACTACATGGTTCCCAGTTGCAGCACTGGGATCACAAGAGCCTGCCCTGAGGACTGGGGCAATCATCCAAAGCCCTCTCCTGCTTCCCTCCTTATCTGTATTTCCCTTGGTGCAAGGAGGCAGGCCAGAAGCCTCTAGAAGCCCCTGCTAAGCAGAAGCTTCTGGCTGGGGCTTGGGGTAATGGGGGCTGAAGGGAGGGGGGGGCCAGGCCAGACTTACTGCTGCAGCTGTTTAGCTCTGCCACTGGCTTCCCCTAGGTCCTACTGCCCCTAGCTCCTGTCATGTTTGACAGGCAGCCAGGGACAGATAAAAAATTAAATTTTCTAAATTTTTTAGGGGCCCTGTAGGCTGGACAGAATGGCCTGGCAGGCTGGATTTGGCCCTTGAACCTTATTTTGCCTGCTCCTGCTGTCGCAGAAAGGGTCCATGTTATGATGAAGTCTGAGAACTGCCCTAAACAGTTCCACATCCAATATGGCATCTCAGTACTGACCTGTAAGACCTTTTTTTTTAGCCAAGGATTTCTTTTTCAAGAATCAAATCTATGCCAATTTTCTCAGGATTTTGTGATGTGAATACATATCTGCTATGAATTATATTGAGCTGACAAGTTCTTCACAGCTGTCTTGGTAAAAATTGAGTTCTAACATTTACAGTAAGAAGTTCAGTGAAGTCATATTGCCCTGCTTACCTCCTACACCCACAATTTTACAATTAAGTATGTAATATCAGTGACTATTTTAAATTTTAGCAATTCTGAAAATTTAAAGAGGGAATGAGTTCTAAATAAGGGAACTGTGCCCATTTTTATCCATCAAAGAAAATCTCAAAGAAATAATTAACTTACTATGGCATTATGTTTTTGCAGTTAACTATGCACTTGACAATGCCCGAGTCCAGCTCCAATCTCAGGGAAGAACCTGTTAACAAGAACCTCATGGGGAAAACACTGACCCTATTTAAATCAATGGGAGCTTTGCCATCAACTTCAGTGAAGCTAGGATTTCACCAATATTTCTGTATGACATTTCACTTAAAGGGAGTTCAAAAGCCTTCCTTGAGGCTAGTTTCTAAGCAACTTACTAGTAAAGAGCTAGTGAACTCACACTCTGCACTACAAGTCACCATAATGCAGAATCTCATAAACCACAGTACGAGACCAGTTTTTCAATTCCCTCCTTCCCAATCCTAAATTTCCCATTAGTGACCCAGGGACCATCAACTGCAGAAATAATTTCATTTTCTGAGCTCGATATTTCCCCAATATCTGACTTAGTGTCACCATCCATTCTAGGAACAAAGCGATATGCAGTGAGAGGAAAGGATTTTTAAAGAAGAATAGCATATAAAAATGTATTCCAATTAGACATATGAAAAATGGGTTTAAACCTGAAAAATCACTAGAAAAATCTAAAGATTCAACAGAATCATAGTTTCTAGGGTCAGAAGGGACCTGAGCAGATCATCAAGTCCGACCCCCTGCCATGGCAGGAAAGATTACTGGGGTCAAACAACCC
>NW_017728949.1:21232342-21255924 GCF_001723895.1 Crocodylus porosus | reverse complement strand
AGGAACCTGCATGAGCTGCCAGACCTGGCTGACTTCTCTTCCCAGCAGATGTCTGGGAAGTTCAGGTCCCCCATGACTACCACATCCTTAGACTTCACTACCTCCATGAGCTGACCTAAGAATTCCTGGTCAAGTTCTTCCCCTTGGTTGGGAATCAGCCATATCTAAACAAAAACAGTAGAAATGAAACTTCCCTTCATGCTCATTTATCTATCTTCACCTTCTTCCATTACATTTAGATTAGGTTACACCATTTCAAAAACATTATAGCTTTGAACATTCTTTGAAGATATATGCAGGGTATTTATTTCTGACATTGACTGGACCCAGTTTTCAGTCCTTATTACACAGCCAGCAACTTTTTGCAAACACAAGCCATAGCTTGTAACCCAGTGCCATAGGCCAGCACTCCTCTCCTGCCACTCCAGCAACAGTGAACAGAGGCTGCAGTAAAGAGCAACCCTCCACCTAGATTGTAGCAGCTGGCTAAGGCAGCTAGAAGCAATTGGCATGCTATTAGCAAAACCTGGACCAAATCTAACAACTGGGAAATTGATGGTGCCCTTAGTAAAATGCAGACTGGATCCAATCTCTTTGTAGGCTGTATTTAGCCACAGGCCGTAGGTAGCTAACCCCTGCCTTACTGAATCCAGTTTTAACTTATCATGGCTTCATTCTTACCTCATGGTATATTGACGGCTTGGATAACGAAGGGATGGTGAATGATAAAACTTTATTGTTCCCATCTTTATCAGCAATTTCCTGCAGTAGTGAAAGACATAAGGAAACAGGATTTGGAATCTTCTATGAACTTTCTTATGGCAAAGACAGTTAAAACAAATAATAAATCAAGACCTTTTTTCCTTGCAAAGTAATTTACTTACAATTTTTTTTATACTTGCCATTAAAAAAATACCAAAAACAACAGGAATGACTCCACTACCACAGGTTGCTTTGAAAAATCTGTATCCAAGCCTATTTACAATGGAGCATTTCCTCCCTTTGAGTGTGTCTACACTACTCAAGTACAGGTAAGGAGTGGTATAACGAGACATTCCAAGTTATGCCCAGCAACAGCGGTAACTGGTTCTGGAGGTACCTCCCTAACTATGGCAATTGTGCATATCTCTAAGCTCTACTGACAGCTAATTTATTGTCCAGTTCCACAAAACTGCACTGTTGTCAAAGACAGCACAAACAGAACATCTCAGTACAGCACCTATTGGCACCATACTGAAGCAACAAACACAGGCTTTGAAACAACACATTCCTCAAGGAATCAGAAATGAATGAAAAATCTTTTCAGTTACAACATTTATAAAGCACAAAAATTATATAATGGAACAAGACTGAAGGTGAAGGCCACAAAGTATAAATGTGCAACAGCTGATAAGTCATTTATTGGCAAAAAGTAGTATATCTTAATAAATCTATCAAAGGGAAAAAGTTGAAAACAAGGCAACTGGCAGGGTTTCTAACAAATATACTGGCAAGGGCAGTGAAAGACCGACAACATTTTCAGATAGCTTTCATATTAAAGTTTTTATTTGCTTAAAGACTGCTAGTTTGCTTGTGTTACAGCATAGCAATTTTAATTTATTATGGAGTAACCCCATATAAAATGTCAAATACTGCTCTCTCCATATTCTACCATTCTACTATGAAATTTCTAACATACTAGAAATTAATTATTCTATTTGAAATAAAAATAGAGCTTTATGGAAGAGAGAGGGGAAGACTAAAGTTGATAGCATTTGTAAAGTCATTTGTCTGGATTTAAATAATTCCTCATGCACTTTCATTTTCTTTTTTCCCCCTTTTTTAAAGAAAAGGGGTAAACAGGATTGTTTTTCTGTTTGTATCTGGTATTTTTCATGAGAAAGATACCAGCAAAATTACTACGTCACAAAGAAGGATATTAAGGTGTAGCTGAGTGAATATCTATTGATTTCTGTCACTAGTGGTAAAAATGGGGACTGCTTCAAACATTTAAAACCTCTCCTTCTATTTCAGTCTGCAGAAAACGTAGCAATACAGTACTAAACTGCTGAGCTCATGCATGTGTGAATCATTTACATGAGTTCTAGAAGGACCAGCTAAAGCATCTTCATGTAAACTGACTCCAATGACAGAAATATGAACTACTTCTCACCAAAAGATAAAAATAAAAAGCTGCTAGTCAGGCTTTGATATCATATACATCAGCATAAAATCAGTATCTTGATTTTATTGAAATTATTTTGGATTTATAACAACATAACAAGAGATAAAATAAATCAGCTGAGCCATATCATGCTTACCAAGGATATAAAGAAAAAATATTTAAGAACACACCTTGGCAAAAGAAAATTTGTAATGGATTAGAAAAAGGACAATTTTAGGACAGGCTACATCAAAGGCCTGTAAAAGCTGAAATTTTCATTATAGGAAAGGGCCTAACTTGATAACATTGCTAATAACTGACCTAATAAAAACTGATGCAACATTAAGAATATATATTTGCAAGATCTACATCAGTGGGGCCAACCTTTTTAGCAGACACGCTACAAATTAGCCCCGCACTCTCCCCAACTGGCATGCCAATCCTCTTCTTTTATCTAAATTCGCTGTCTTGCTCACTGCTTCCCACCCTGTGCTCCCTGCCCAACTGCTGCTCTACTTCCTGCTTCTTGCCCCGTCTACCAGTGTTCCCTGCTCCTTCTAGCATTTGCCAGATGCCATATACGGGCTGTTCACAGATGGCCACCCCAATCTACATAATTTAATGTCTATGACAACGTTTTTTTCTGACACTGAAATCACCCTTAAAACTGACCACCAAATACAAGTTTTCAGCTGGAATAACATTTTGTTTTAGGTTTCTCAATTACAGTTATGAGTCCCCTTCTGTGCACGACTTGTGGCCAAATGCTGCTTTAGTCTCTATTTTTCTCCTTAAAATATGTTGAGAAAAAGCAACAGAAAAAGCCCTGCATGAAAAGACTGAGTTAGCACAGGGCTGTTCATCTTCCAAGCAGCTGGAGGTCACCTGCCCTGTAGGCCAGACCAACAAGAGCCACATGCCCCAAAGGCTGCGCAGGCACCACTGCACTCACCATTGTATTGCAGATACGCATCACTGCCCAGTACTGCACCATGCACCCACATGGGCACCCCTTCCATGTGCTGCACTGGAGGAGAGGGAGAGCCCAAAGCCCCCAGCTGCTGTTACAGCCAGAGCAGTGGCCAAGCAGGAGCCACATGTGGCCAACAGGCTACCAGTTGGACAGGCCTGATTTAGCATAACTGAGAAAAGGCTCTCGGTAAGTGTCAACTGTTAGACTTTTAAAAAACAAGAACTACTACATTTTTCTTGCAAACAAAAATATACAAAGGCAACAAAATACTAAGAAGAACTGGAATCAATGTTAATCAGAACAGTAAGCCCTATGCAGGGGAAATCAATCTGATTTACAAGCTTGTAAAAGATAGTCCTACAAACGTACTTTCACTAAATGTACATTAAACTGGTTTTACCTTCAAGTTAAAAATATCATTACGTTACCATTTTTAATATTTTGTTCTTGTGATATTCCTGAGCTTCATTTTATTTTTTATTCCTCACTAATGTAAAAGCATATAAAAGCTGTTCTCACCCATCTCTTATCTCACTTACCAAATTGTAAATCCCAAGAAGCAATGCTTCAATGCAACCATTACTCTGTCTATCCCTGCTGGCAGTAAGACGCAGATAAACCCAGATCAATTCTGGCAAAAACTGCAAAGTGAATCTCTTTAGCCGAACTTCTGAACTACGATAGAGTTCAAAGAGCTGGTGGCAGACAGGCTCCAGGAGCTACCAAAAAAAAGGACAGAATAGCTTAAAGTTACCATAAGCCTTCTCTTTTGAAATAATTTGTACAAATACATACAAGGTACCTCTACACATGCCATTAAGGTGATGAGATAAACTCCAGTGCAGTTTACGCCAGTCAGCTGCTCCTGGGCTCAGTGTCTACACATGTGCCTAGAACGGCAGCCATCTGAACCAGCGTGAAGCAGCTCTGGGCTGGTAGGGGGCCTGGGGGGTCAGCCCTAAGCTCTTGGTGGTGGTACTGGGCAATGGAGGGGCTGGCTGGGGCACTAGGGTGCTAAAGTGCAGAGCTAGGGAGCAGGCAGCCTCTGCACTTTAGCACACTCCTGCCCCAGTCAGCCCATCACCACCTACATGTCTGTTTTGGCAAGAGTTAAGTACTCCACCTTAAGATACCATGGTTCTCAACACTACTATCTTAGGGCAGAGTTAATTAGATTTACTGCACCCTAATACTGCCACATATGTAGATGGTGCTGCTTTACTGTGGAGCTAGTTAGTCAACTCCACAGTAAAGTAAACGGGTAGATACACTCTCATAGGCATCTACAATGCAAAACCACAACTGGATATATTAGCACCCTTGTTGGCAGATCCTAGGAAAGACCAGGAATTGAATGGGCTTAAAGAAAGACTTATCTTCATGCCACTAAGAGTGATATATTGGAAAAGAATTGCGGTATGCTGGCAGGACAGCAAGACAAAGTGAACACTGCCATAGCCCCTATCCTACCTATTCAGTGCAAGAGTGCTTTATTCTTCTAGAACAGTGGTGCTCAACCTTTTAGCCATACAAACCTGGGTTGTAAGCTGTGGCTTGTGTTTGCAAAAAGTTGCTAGCTGTGTAAGTGGCACAGAGCCAACCCTGTGTGCCAGGATCAGGTCCCACACTGCCCTCCATGCCTGATCTGGCACACAGGACCATGCCATCTGGCTTGTGGGGCTCACCATGGGTCTCAAAATTTAGCAGCAGGGGAGCAACAACTACTCCTCCAATACCAAATTTCTAAACCTGTGGCTGGAGCACAGTGGGCTAGGTGACACTGTTCCACTGGCTGGATCAAGCCCAAGGGCTATGGGTTGAGCAACCCTGTCCTAGGATGTCAATAAGTTTTGGAAAGTTTAAGACCAAACAAACCATCTTTTTAACGAATTTGACATCCTATGAACTGCAAGGCTTATTTCCACTGGGGATACCTAGATTCAGTGCATGTAACCAAGATTACTGCCCATGTGACTGGAGGCCTGATCTAAAACCTAGGGAAGACAAAGGAAAGACACCTGATAAAATCTGAGTCAATTCATAAGGTCAAGGTCTACAACCTTCAATTTATTTTAAAGTTTTTAAAATGATAGAAAAACTTTATCTTATAAATCAACACATACGTGATGCTGTGACCTAACAGAGGGAACTGAAGCACAGATATTATTGGACTAGCTCAAGTTCAAACAGCAACTTAGAGGTACAGTCAAAAGAGAGCCCAGACTTGTCTGATAAAAAGGGGGACTTTTAGTCAACATTCTAGTGACAAAAAAATTCCATTCCAGGCTATCAGTTATTTGCATTTCTTCAGGACAGGAAGATCCTTTTTGTTGCAAAGTATTAAAAAAAAAATAAAATCACAGGCTTTATTGACTTTGGGAACCTTATTCCTCTCTTTATAATTAATTACTCTGAATGTATGAGAAATGTACATGGCCAAAATATCTAGTTTCTGTACATATATATTCAGACTCTTATAAGCATTCAAAGATACTATTACTGATCAAAACATTAACACAACATTAATATGTCTTAACAGAATAACCATTTCCCACATACAGCACAAAGATGGGGAAAAAAAATTAGTTTTTAGTAATACAGGACATTGTATATGCTGAAACACACCACTTCTTAACCCAACAGTTGTTCACTCCCATGGAAATCCCATGGCAATCCTTATGCAAAGGACCTTATATAGCCATCTTGGGTATCAAGGTTTACAACTAATAGTCCCACTGAAGTAAAGGCTTTTTTCTTTTCTTTTCTTTTCTTTTCTAACAGCTGAAGCAAAAGAGGTACAGATCTTAGCAGCAGCAATGTGGGCAAGAGTGGAAAAAAAAAATCTTGTGTTCTGGAATACCATACATGGATTTTTCCATCCATATAAAGCAAGGACGCTACTTCAAGACTCTCCTATTTAAGGCAGGATTTTAATAACAACATCACAAGTCAGTCAATTTTATTCCCCTTGATGGAAAAAAAAACCCACATAGCTTTGTTCTGTGTTGAACACCTGCTGTTCTCTTTAGCGTATTTATAATAATACTTAGTACTTGTACAGACTTCGCATGTTCAAAGGGTTGCAAAAATATTAAAGAACAAGTCCTGTTTTAGTTTAAAATAGTAAATCCTATCCAAAGGTAACATTATCAAAATCAGCTGTTATAATAAATATAAAAATTGTCCAGGCTGGGACTGTGGTCTTGAAAATTACCTAGCACATTTTCAGATGCCCAAAAAACAGCAGTTAAGAAAAAAGTATTTTCTTTCACAGATCAGAGTGCCACTACAAACTCTCTTTAAATTAAGGAAACAGGAGGGGGGGGTGGAGGGGAAGAGGGACTAGAAGAGGAAAAAGATACCTTTGACAACAAAAAATACTGATGAGGGATGAAAAATCTGCAAGGGATGAATGGGGGGTGGGGGCCAGGAGAAGAGAGCACTAACATACCAGTAGAAACTATATCTATGAAACACATCTACAAACAGCATTGTATGACACTAGTAGAGGCAATACCAAAGTTCTATCCCATTTGAAACTTAATAGGCCTAAATCAAGGCACAATGAAGATTAAAAATTAGAAAAGATTTTTTCCCCTTTAAATAGTGAAGTAACTGGTTGAAGTGACTTTTCTATTGCAACTTTACAAGATTGGCCTCTGCTTAAAGGCTAAATACTTCAGAAAGGAAAAAAAGGAAATCAATGAAATGTATGCAAGTTCTGCATGTATAAAAAGTCTCTCAGCTCCCATATGGACCACAGAGAAGTTTAACAATGGCCAAACAAACTTAATCCAAATTCAGCTTTGTTTGCAGACCTCTCTGATACAGCTATTAGTTTACTAGGAGCTTCCAGACTATATGACGATACAGTCACTCACAAACACCCCAAACATCACAACAATTTTTAAACTTATGAACACTAAAAGTTTTCCCATAGACCAGTAGCAGACTTTTAAAATCATTTTCTGATGTGCTTCTTAATGTTTAGAGGAACAAATCTGTGAAAATAAAAGAGTTAACATCCCTTTAGCTATTCTGCTTTTTACACAGGACAGAGGGATGACTGATTCTCGGAACATAAAAGTTCAAAAGAAACTGTAAAAAGAGGAAAGAGAACAAGGGCCAAAAGTCATTAAGTGGTTTATTTTCTGATACCCAAGAGATATTGGTGCAAGCCTAATGCCCTAGATGCATCAAGACAAACAGATCCAGATCATGGCAAAATGAACACTCCTTTTGACATTCTGGTTCGTGGTAACCTAATAACAGAAGAAAGTACAATCAAATAGACTGTAACGTCATAAGATATGGGTAAAAGGTGGTATGCCACACTGACCAGTCAAAGCAAGCAGCAGCATTCAACAATTTTAAGAAAAAACAGTTTACATCTTAACAAGATGACATTGAAAAGTATAAGTGGAAGAAGCAACTGCATCAACCCCTGAGAACAGAGGAACAACATTCAGGCTCTTCAACACTATTTTCTATTTTGGTGGGAGAAGAGATTTTGGGAGTCTCCTACCTCATTGTTTGGGTCTTGAATGACCTTATAAAGAGCTGGCACCAGTGATTTTTTCCGGTGTAGTGTTGCTGCATAACTGGAGATTTGAGTTTCAGGTAATGCCTAAAGAGAAAACAAACAAACAGGCACAGCAATTACTGTGATGAGTAGGTGAGAATGAAAATTCCCATATATTGACATATTACTATGAAAGCACTAAGCCTCATTCCAACAACAGTAAACACAGTAATTTCAAACCTGAGTCTCAGTCAAGACTGAAATCCACAACTCCTTGTTATAAGGATGGAATTTAGTTCTTTCCAGACCAATTCCTATTAGTTTCAGCAGCAGTTGAAAGCATTCAGTGAATCACAGGCTTAGATCCCTAAATAGCTCAGAACCTATTATAATAAATACCAGTAATACCAATCTTAACGTTATTTGCCCAAACCTTCACTTTATATTATCCTAAACTTACATGAGAACCATGAGCAACACAAAGCAAGTGATCATGGACAACATCACTTGTCTCACAGGCAACCATGTCGCATCAGATCCTTGCATTACTCTGATCTCCCATGCAGAAATTCTGCACTAGCATCTCCCAAATTCTCATATGTTGACAAGGACACGAAACTGCACCATCAGCTTAAACACTGGTACTACTGACACAACCTAAGACCAGCTTATTCAAAAGGAAAGATTAATAACAATCAAAAGTAATCATTACTATTTATGAACTACTTTGATATTTTTCTCAGCTCAGAAAGCAATAAGCAATGAAGACAGCTTATTTTTGTCTTTGCTTTTTCAACTATAGCAACACTTTCAGGTTTCTAGTGACAAGAACTAGAGAGTTCGTAAATTCTGAAGAGGAAGTTATAGCTGTTTAACAGCCATTTCCACTGGAATTTTAAACTGGGCAAACAATATTTAAAGTTTTAATAACAAATTGTTTATCAAAGTTAAACTTGCTTAAAGTAGTTGGTTTCCTTTTACATTCTAATAACATTGATTTAAATAGCATGATGTGTTTTGAAAGCAGATCTACACAGCAGGCTATAACGTTTTCACCATTATAATAAACTAAATTAATATTTG
The DNA here is from genome assembly GCF_001723895.1 of Crocodylus porosus. NCBI lineage: Eukaryota > Metazoa > Chordata > Crocodylia > Crocodylidae > Crocodylus > Crocodylus porosus. The sequence continues at coordinate 21,247,203 of NW_017728949.1, read as the reverse complement.
TATTTCAACCTCTGCTTTTTATTTTAATACCTTTATACAGACATCTGTGCTATGCAAAAATACAAAAGATTAAAATACTGTTGAAGTTTCTTTTGATTTTTAATGTTTACTAATTAGCATTCTTAACATTACCCGTAACAAAAAACATTGCAATTCATCAGCCTAAGCTTACCTTGAATTCTGATAACCATTCTTCCACCACACCACGTTCTGATCCCAGCATTTTCTTACAGCTCCTACTCCTCTCTTCCTATAGGAGAGAAAGAAAAACCCTGAAGTGCCAATTGAAGCTAAAGTAAAAGGTTGGCAATAAAACATACTGTTACAAAACACCCTCAGTGCAGGAGAGGGTTCTGATATCTGACTGCTAAAATTCATATCAAACATTAACGTAAGTTGTATTTCAGAAAGTTATTTGCATATTTCAATTTTTATTTTTAAATTGTTCCCTTCATGCTTCTAGCTATAAAGCTACTGTACTTCGGGGGGGGGGGGACGACGACTCACTGTTACAGGCCAAACTGCACATTATCTGAGACAAACACACCATCCATCCCTGTTCACTTACCAAATATAGTACAAAGAAAAGACAACTGGAACAAACTGAGCATCGTGGAATAAAACCATGAGAAAAAGGTTATAATGATAATCCTGAATGTGACAAAGCAAAACTGTTTAATTAAAAAAATTAAAAAAGTAAAATAGACTTTTGGAAGTCATAACAGCTGTGCTTTGTCAAAACTGCTCTTGAGGAATTGCAAGCTTCACTTTTCAAACCACAAAATGGAGGTCTATTCATAGCAATGTGTATATTTTATGAAAGTAAAAACACTACTGTTTTCTTTTCCAGTGGCACGCAAATATTGCAAGCCTTCCAATATTTAACAACTTATTTACCCATTTACCTGAATCCAAAATTATTTCCAATTTAAGACAGCCTCCCACGCCCCTGTAATTAGATTCTATGCATGGAAAATTAGAAAACTAAAACAAAACTTTTATATGTATAGAACCTAATTATTGGAAGGTCGCCTTAAATTCACACCCCCTAGCCCCCCACCCAAGGCTGTGGCAGGAAAAGCAGCAGCAGCAAGGGGTCATGAAGTGGGGAAAGCAGCAGCAGGGGACAGATAGCTACCCTCAAAACTACCTGTCCCCCAGCAACTGTAAACCCCACCTCAATGCCTGCCCCACAGAACTTCCCCTCTCCTCCCCACGTCCGCCGCTTAATCTATGCAGCAGCTCTGACCCCAGCACTAACCAGGCAGCAGCAATGGCAACTTCAGCCCCAGCCTCAACATTGGGGCTGCAGCTGGAGTGACAACAGTTCACCTGCCACTGTGCAGTCTCCCCCACTCTTGGGTGGGGGCTGGAGTCAGAACAGCAGACACCACCTGTCCCAGGTGGTACTCAAATCTAAAATAAGGTTTCTTCCACCCCCTTCCTTCCACCCACCCCCATGTTGAATGGAGAAAAAAAATCTTGGATTCAGGTAAATACAGTTAACAACTTTTGAGTGTGGGCACTAAGGTGCATGGTTGACAGCCCAGAGGCTACAAGTTCAAGGTCACCACAGCAAAAGTGCTCACAGTGCAGCCCAGTCAGATTTAAAATTTTCTGATACCCAAGAGATATTGGTGCAAGCCTAATGTCCTAGATGCATCAAGACAAACAGATCCAGTCAGATCTCCAAATTCTACAAAATACCCTGTCATAAGAACACAGAAGAGGAAAGGAATGGATTTTTTGAGTTCATACATATACATGCGTCAAGCCACAGTTTTACAGTGTCTGTTACTTTTTCAGACATTCTTATCCAATAAATTATCTCCATTTAGGTAATTAGAATTCAAATTGTATCCTTCTGTTTTTTTGAAGTAGGGTTTAGTTATATGGCAGGAATTTGTAAAAGTTACAGCTCAATAGTTAAGTGAAAGGATTCCTTTTTTCAATAAAAGACCCAGAGCTGAACTAACACATCAACTTAAATGTCATTTTTAAAATAATATGCCTTCTGCTGTGTTCAAAATTAAGAATACAGACTTTTTATGGGCACCAAGATGTATCCTGCATTGGGAAAGCTCTTAAAAACCTAGCAAATATTTTCCACCTTTTATGCCATTACATTCTTTTCGTTATGGTTTCAGCACACACAGAAATTTCATCAGAATAATGCCCAATATATTCACTCAACTTCTGTTGTCGCAACAATTTCTTAATGCATCAGCTGGAACACACTGACCCAACACTTTGACATTCAGGTCCAGAACCACCATTACTAATTTTCCTTTTCAAAGAAAGGCAGGTGCTCTTGCCAACGAGAATTAAATCTGAACACAGAAGATATGAAAGTGGAGCTTCAGGGAATAAAATATTGATTCCCTTTCACTTTAAATAACAATACCACAAGAATCTAGATGTCTCAGAAAAAAACCAAAAAAACCCAAGCTCATATGTAAATCTGGCAAAAGGAAGCCTACTGCACAGCTATAGCTCTGCAACATTATGTAGCAATAACCTGCATTCTTCCTAGCAATCTGTATAAGAAAAATTCTAAACAACAGTGCTATAGTAAAATCCCAAATAAAATAGTTTGTAGTTAAAAGAGGGTTGTTTTAATGTAAAAAATAAACTGTAAGTAACAGCTAACAGAACTTCTGGAAAACTTTAGTACTGTAGCTTCAAAGCCTTTTGTACTTGTTGAAATATAAAAAGGCAACATATTAAATAACTAACCAATGTTGCAGTGCAAAGGAATAAAGACCAGCAGTACACAGTCATAACATTTTCCTAAACAGCAAGAATAGATCATCTTGAGTATTCTTGGCAGTACAAGCAAGTTCACAGAGAACACACAGTTAAAGGGGAAGTGTTATATCAAAGTTTATGAAAAAAAATAAAATTTCTCAGTTACCATATTTACTTGAATATAAAAGATGTCCTTTAATACAAAGCAACCCCCAATCATTAGATTCTATATATGGAAAATATATCAATTTATTATTATATTCCAGGTGTAGAATCTAATGATTGGAGATTTGCTTTGAGTCTGTCACCTTCCCATTGCTACAGCAGGGAAAATAAATTGGGGGTGGGAATCAGGTAGCCCTTTTGCCCCCCAACTTCTGTCTCCCCCCAGCTCACTGTCAGATCCTGTTCTCCTTGAGCACACAGAAGTGAGAAGCAAATTTGAAAACACTGACATTGAAATAAACATAGCTGTAGACATTTAGATACAGTACCCATAGACTTAGTTCATCCAGAATTGATGCATTTTACATGCATACACCTACACCCCCCTCAAATTTTTTTGGATAATTGTTCATATCCCAGGTCAAATTACCCAAATCAGTTCTGAATGCTATCAATTGGGCAAAACTCAATCATTCCAAACCCTTATGTGGCACTATAACCAGCAAGTGTCCTCCACCTCAGTCTTTTCAGCTTGGGACTTCAGATACTCCCAAATCCATCTGGCAGGCACCCTATGTGCAGGCCCAAGCCCAAGACATTTATGGCTGGTAAAGAAACAGAAACTATTGGAAACAGGAAAAAACACAGCTCTGGTGTGAGACTGAAGTTGGTGGAAGTGGAAATGTATGCCATGTAGCGGCTCACCGTAACATAAAAAGGGGTCAGTGCTGAGGGGGACTGCGCTCCATAGGTACTACCATACATCTTATTCAGACAGACCACACTACCCTATCCTTGTGGTAGGTTCCCATCAACACATTGGCCAAATATGGGCTGTGTGTTTTGAAGTCATGCTCAGTGTTGGCTACATTTAATCAACTTCATAGTTGGTTTCTATTATGGACCACATCAGGCTTTTGGCAGCAGCTTAATGACAGCCAATGTATTTAATAAGGTTTCCTTGAGTGCAAATGTAAAATGAGAGTTTTTCCCCACATGCTGTTTGGGGGAGAACCTTGTCTTAAATTTTTGAGTAGCTTTAAAAGTAAGCCTTTCCGTACAATTTGAAAAGGCCCAAATAAATATTGGAAGCTAGTCCATTACCCTTTGGGGCTTTTTCTTATATGCTCCACTTGTATTTGTTTGAAGGTATTTTACTATGGCTAAGGACATAAGTCAAAAAGCCCAATGCTGAATCAATTCTTTGCAGGTTAGTTTAAACTGCACAGATTGAACCAATAAGCAAGTGAAAAGGTATTCATTTTTTATTCCAGAAATGCAGCCACGTGCCTACAGTGGCCCTGGCCAGAAGCCAAGGGGTCCTACAGCATGCCTCCCTGCTCAGCTGGAGCAGACACTCCAGGCTAGCGCACCCAACCTGTGAGGCAGACAGTTTCCTGGGAGGTGCAAAACATCCTGGGATACTGGGGAACTGGGAGTTAACTTCAAAAATCAGGAGGCGATCTGGAACCAAAGTTCAATAAACTGATTTAACCTAAATCAATTAAAATCTGATACTACATCCATCCAGGTTTATCTTAAACAAATTTCAACCATTTTGAAAGCAATTTAATTGCACTGAACTTCTGTTGTGTCACACATTTGAACCAGTTTCTGATCATTTATACCAGTTTGTGTAATTTCTGTCCCTGGCCTGTATGTTCTTACTAGGAAAAAACTATCAGGAGGCATGCCCACTAGTGTCAGTCACTTTACTGAAGTACAAAGCTACCCCTTGAGTCAGGAGTAACTCTACACTTGGATAAGTTTCACCAGCATAAGAGTCATGTATCCATAGCTCTAGGCAATTCTGTCCCGAATTAGCCATTTGCCCAATGCCTGCAAGCTATTACTGAGACGGCTGTCTAATCTGCACACAAGTGTTACCAACATCAAAAAATCAATGCGACTGACACTAGTAATGACCTATTTTTCAGCACTTTTGAGATTAGTTTACACAGTAGGAATCCACATCAGTCATATACAGGTAGTTTGCAGCCCATATCATCTGCAGCAGTTTACTGAATTAAGAACAATCTGTTCAGCTGTTTGCTGAAGCTTTTTCTTCAAAAGAAGGCTGCTTCTTCATTCAGAGCTCATGCACTGTTTTATGTAGCAGATCTGAAACCAGCACCCTTTTAAATAAAAAAGTCACAGCAAAAAGAACGCTTTAGTGGTCCTACAAAACTGGTTGGTGAGGCTCTGCATGCCCATAGTTATGTCACAAACCCACAAATCATCTTTACTGGGGGCTCAAGAATATAATCCCACAAAATATCCATGTTCTACTACAATGATCTATGCAAAAGGGCAGAGAATTTAGCACAGCCCCTTTTTCCTTTACCCCAAGCCAAATGAAATGGCTAAATATCATAATAAATATAAATATAAAAGTAATATATTTGGGTATTGTATCTGCCTAATTTTTTAGCTTTAGAGTTTGTGTTTTCAAACTTTCTTAGTATTCACAAAAAGTAGAAATTTCCTTTGTTTTAAGTAAGATCAGACTTCTTGCATAAAATGAAGAAACTAATCCTCATTCTGTCAGGACAAAATGCATCAGAGTAAAAGGAGGCTTCAGTCTGTGGTCTGAATTCAATGCAGGTTAGTAGTGATGCCAAGCTATTACCATCCCAAAAGAGCTCAGTCAACTCATTTAAATGAATTATGATTTGATATCGATCTCCAGAAACTAAGGCCTATATCCACAAAGGTACTGCCATGGCTTGATGCTACTGAAGTAAGCAAGAGTTAGAATCCTAGCTACCTGAATAGATCTGAGCCTATCCATCTGCATCAAGAATACCAACACCATTGCTGGCAATCCGAAGGGATAGGTCAGATATCATTGGCAGAGACATTCACAGGGAAGTTGGAGGTAAATTGACCAAAAGATTGTAACCTCAGCAACTGAGCTCTACCACTTTTGCAAATAAAGAAGTCAAAGGAAGTCTTTCCTTTTACAATGCCATCTCTATGGCACTTCTCACTAGCACTTTTTCTTCCTCATAAAGGTGACACTGATATTTTGAATCACTACATCATCTACTAAACTGATCAACTGTATCTAAAATACACAAAAAACCCATGCATAAATAGGCAACTAGAAATTTATATGAATTGAAACAGACCCTAAAGCCAGCTTCCAAGAGATGTATTAAACTGAATTAGACTTGCTGCCATAAAAGTCTTTCCTCTCCTGCTTTATTAAAATATTCTAAGGGAGTTGATGGGCTCAAAAGAGCTAGTATAAACACAGATGACCAGGTTTCATTATTAATAGTAATAATAAAGGGCATAGTAACCATGCCTTTTATTTGACAAATCTCAAAGCAATTACTTTAGACCCAATGTCTTTGTGAGGCAGTCAGCTTCTCTACTTGGTAGTACTTAGAAGCTCTGCAGTACCTGTGCAATCCGCAGAGAAGCAGCTGACTTGGAGGTAAAATGAGATTGTCTTCTGTTAGTTCACAGCAATACTATGCAACAGCTTAGGGCAGAAAATTAGGAAAAAATCTCTTTACAACTAAAACTGCAGTGAAAACTTAGGGAAAATTCAGAATATCATGCCTGGCAATCCTAGGTTTTTACAAAAATACTAAGAGACTAAAATGTAGCTTTGTTCCCTTTAAATTCAGAAGACTTATAAAAAAAAAATATTAAAATTGTGTTTAAAAAAACTTCACATATTTTAAATATTTATTTCTTCCTCCTCAGTGACCACACTCCTGGCTGCACATCCATGGTGTAGAGAAAGAGGCTAGAGCCACTTATCAGGAAGCTGAGGTTAGGGGGGTGGGGTGGGGTGGGGTAGGGGAAAAGCTCAATATCATAAGCAGCAGCTGGAACAAATCTGCCACATGCTGTGTTCTGTTCTTCAAGAGGTCAATGTAGACTGCAGCAAAAGGCTTGGAGCTACCAGTAAAAGAAAAGGTGCAGTCAGCTGTCTAGACAACAGAATTACTATAAGAAAACATATTGGGGATGCTACTACTACTGACAGCTCCTTATTTATAATTCAACAAAGGCATAGAAGGAGTGGAAGAGAGATGAGGTACTTATAAAAAGCACCTTGATCAAAAGGTGAAGCCACCAAGCAAAAGTTCAAAGCTTGCTGCAAGACACCTACTACTGCTTAGCTTCCCTCTGGATTTACCTACTCAAATCTGCCCTCCACATATACTCTGCCTAAACAGCTTTCCTTAACTTCTAATCCCTGTACTGTGACTTCTCTTCCCTTTTAAAGAAAGGGGTCCCAAGTTCATTTGCTACAGATAACCTATACAGGGGCGTTATTACGCTACTAACCCTTTCAGATGCTGCTGCTTCAGGAATGAATTCAGAGAACTACGTGCAGATCTGACATATGGAGAGATCATCAATTTGTGCTCTGCAGGATGAAGGCATCAAAACAAGCAGGCCAAACACCCTCCTCCACAATCCCTCATGTATTCTTGGACAGAGGAGAAAACAAAAGCAAAAGATACATGTCTGGGACCTGTATCAGAATCAGACCAAGTGGTGGGCCAGAGTAAAAGAGGACCAGGGGCTTTTTCCAGTGAGCAGGCAAGCAACAGGCCCTCTTCCACCAGAATCGACACAAGCGCTTGACCCGTAAGTTACAGAACCTGCACAGGCAAGCAGCGGTGGGCTGGGACATAAGGGAGACCATGAGGGAGGTGAAGGCCCAACTCGGTGCTTGGTACCGGAAGGAGGCCAGGAAAAACATCTTCCAGGCCAGGGCCCCCTGTGTGGAGGAGGGGGAGGAATGATCTGCTTACTTCTCCAGGCTGAAGAAAAGCAAGGAGAAGGTCATGACATGCCTAAGAGACAGAGGAGGAGTGGAGCACCAGTCAAAGGATGGCATGCTTGTCACAGCAGCCACCTTCTACCAGGAGCTGTACATAGAGAAGCCGGTGAACCCAGAGGCCATATAGCTGTGCCTGTGAAGCCTCAACCAGACCCTTGAGGAGGATGAGCAGCAGCAGCTGGAGAAGGACTGGAACCCAGAGGAGCTCAAGAGGGCCCTCTGGAGTTTCAAGAACAGTAAGACTCCTGGGTTGGACAGCCTGCCCAAGGAGTTTTACCTGACCTTCTGGGATCTGGTGGGCCCCAACCTGCTGAAGCTCTTCCAAAAGTGCCTTCAGGAGGGCTGACTGGGAGTGGGGATGGAGGGAGGCCTCATGCCCATCCTGTACAAGAAGGTTGGGAGGGAGGAGTTGAAGAACTGGAGGCTGATCACCCCTCTGAATTTTAAACTACAAGCTGCTGACCAAAGTTTTGGCTGAGCAATTTAAATCTGTCTTAGGTGCAGTCATCCACAAGGACCAGTCATGTGGGGTGTCAGGACACCAGCTCCACAGAGCCCTGGTGCAACTGAGACATGTCATTTTCAACCTGGAGGGATGTGGGCAGTGGGGTTCCCCAAGGCTCAGGCCCGTACTGTTCAACATCTTCATCAGTGACTTGGATAAGGGGGTGAAAACCACCTTGCTCAAATTCGCAGATGACACTAAGATATGGGGAGAAGTGGGCACACTAGAGGAGAGGGACAGGCTACAACTAGATCTGGACAGGTCACAGAGGTGAGTGGATGAGAACAGGATGGGTTTTAATACTGACAGGTGCAGGGTACTGCACCTGGGGAGGAAGAACCAGCAGCATACCTATAGGCTGGGAACTCCCTTCTTGTCAGCACAGAGGCAGAAAAGGATCTTGGAGTCATTATAGACTCCAAGGTGAACATGGGCCGCCAATGTGGGGATGCAGTCAGGAAGACTAACAGCACCTTGTCATGCATCCACAGATGCATCACGAGCAGGGCCAAGGAGCTTATCCTCCCCCTCTATGCGACACTGGTCAGGCCGCAGTTGGAGTACTGCATCCAGTTGTGGGCGCTGCACTTCAGGAGGGATGTGGCCAGCATTGAGAGGGTCCAGAGGACGGCCACTCACATGATCAGGGGGCAGTAGGGCACACCCTATGAGCGCAGGCTACAGGACCTGAGCCTGTTCAGCCTCCCCAAGAGAAGGCTGAGAGGGGATCTGGTGGCCATCTATAAACTTGCCAAGGGGGACCAGCAGGCAATAGGAGAGTCTCTGTTTCCCAGTGCACTACCGGGAGTAACAAGGAATAATGGCCGTAAGTTGACTGAGAGTAGATTCAGGCTAGACATCAGGAGGCACTACTTCACAGCCAGGGCAGCTAGGAGCTAGAATTAACTTCCAAGAGAAGTGGTGCTTGCTTCTACCATGGGGGAGTTCAAAGGGAGGCTAGGAAAAAAAAAAAAAAAAAAATCACCTAGCTGGGATTGTTTGACCCCCAGCATTCTTCCCAGCCCATGGCAGGGGGTCAGACTTGATGATCTGTTCAGGTCCCTTCTGACCCTACCAACTATGAAGCTAAGATGGATTTTCCCTGCTGTAACACCGGAAATGGGACAAATTCAAAGCAAACCTCCAATAATTAGATTCCATGCCTGCAAAATTATAACAGATTTATACATTTCCCATATATAGAATCTAATTATTCAGGGGCTGTCTTATATGCAAATACATATAGAATTTAAAAAATGAGAAGGGAATAATACAAGTGCTGTCATTATTCCTGTAAAGACTTATGTGCTTACTTAATTCTGCACAAGTACTATTTCTCAAGTATTTCACTGCTAGTATTTGCACAAGTTGTGTCTAAAGTATGAGAAGAGAAAAAAAACACTGGAAAGGGACTAATTGTTTCTATTTTGCTCTTAACACAAAGATATGTTGAAGTTCAAATCAGGAATTATGGGTAATTCCTGTCACATTTTCACAGGATGTTAACTAGGCAATCACAATGGTTCATTCCAATATTAACCTACAAGCTCTTTGAATTCAATGGGGAGACTAATTGTTCCAACTTTATCCAACTGTCAACATAAATGCATGATTTCAAAAACAATTTTTTGGGAAGTGTAAGACCAATTTCTAAGTAGGATTTCTCATGATAGTTAACCCAGGGCAGTAATTTACCCTGTAATCAAGTCCTACATACACAAACTCTTCGGGGTGGTTGGGGTATGTTTGAAGCATTTCTAAACTACATAGTATATTTACCAATTAATGTAACAACAAGATTCACTAAAGCAAATGGCCTATTTCAACAAAAAACATTTTCCACAATTAATTAATTAATTACTGTTCTATTAATAAAAACAGTCACTATGTAATGTAGGCTTTGGAAACAAGCATATCAAAATCTGTCATTTTCAAGTCAGTTTTAAAATTACATCATAATTGGTATGAGGCTGGGAAAAAAGGTTAAAGACACCATGGGAGACAGAATAAGTTATGGCTCAGTTTACTTCGAAAGGTATAAAATTTTGCTATTAATATGTGATGTCCTACCTTATCTTTGTTTAAAGAAGTCAGTTCTCCAAAGAAGGAAGAGGGGGATGAATACAGCAGTTCTTCAATCTGGAATGCATTTGCCAAGCCTTCAAGTATTTCCCAGTTCTGTGAAAGATGAAAACAATAATCTATGATAAACAAAAGCAAGAGAAGAAATGTTTTTGTAGAGTGAACACCACACTTCAGGAAGAGTGCGACATGCAAAGCGTTGAACTTACCAGCGAAAATAGTACCAACACCAATTGGATAAAAAATTACCCAAACCCCTCACAAGAAAATAACATGTAACGAGGGAGAAAGGGAGAGTAGGGTTGGGGTGTTGTTGTATAAGAACTTTTAAATAGTATATTTTTAAAGGGATTACATTCAAATATGTTTTTTCCTTCACATATACCAACATTCATTTGGGTCTGTTCAAGGAATTAAAAAGATGATTATCCAAATGTAACACGGGCCCAAGTGCACAAAATCTTAAATGTTTTGCTACTCACTCTTCTCTCCCCTGCCCCTGCCCTTGCCCCCCCCCCCCAATTATTGTTTACATTTATCTATTAAAACATTTTCAGAATGCAGTTGTCTCTTATGGGCACACTCACGTCTATCAATTGTCATCTAGAACCATAACACATTCTAAAACCTGTACGGTTAAAACAGTCTTTGCCCCCAAAACTTGAAATCTGATCTACAGAAGAGAACATATGATTATACAGAGCCCTATTGAAAAATCAAAAGGGATTCTGTAAGAGGACAGGATTTGCACTGATCTGATTGGAAGATTGGGTCATACCAGTTAGGGCTTCTCATTTATCTGTATTATACAGCAACTGCTAATATAATTAAAATACTTTCAGTTTTCTAGAATTAAGTAAAAGCATTTTTAAAGTATATGAATTGCTGTAATGTACATATAATTATTCATAAGATACAAAATTTCACACATACAAATCAGTACTGAGACTGATTTACATATAGCAAACAACATAACTGTTTTTAAAAACAGAAGCAAAAACCCATACCATCAACTTATGGCCAAGGAACACTCCTTCCACCTGTGTTCAGAATCATTTTAGATTGGAAGCTTTTACTGAGATCTCAAAAATGAGCAAGAGAGCTCTCTTCCAATATTGCAAAGACTAAAAAAAAAGAATAGGTCAGCTAAGCATAAAGCTGAACCAGGACCATTTATTTGGAGAATCACAGAACAAAGAATGGAGAAATATGCTTTAAACATTTCTGTACACTGCAATGACCAGAAGCTTAAGAGAGGTGGTGGCAGGGCTCCAATGTGACAACCAACATGTACATTTTCAAATGACAGACTGAGCACTAAATGCTAGTATGTTAAGTAATAACATATTCTAGACCAGCGGTTTTCACCCTTTTTTCATTTGCAGACCAATACAAATTTTAAATGGAGGTACAGACCTCTTTGAATTTTAAGTGTGGGTATTCACATACTTTTGATTGATCATAGCCATCTTTCTTGGACCCCCTTAGACAGCCTGCAGACACGCAGGGGTTCACGGACCAGAAGTTGAAAACCACTGTTCTAGATAGAAAGATTCAGTGTAAATCAGCAATGAGAACTCAAAGCAAGATGATTGATGGTGAAACATGGAGAATCAAATAGCTATCAAGAGCAGGATATACGAGATGTATAGTTAGCACAGTTAGGTTTATAGTGGAAATACAGTAAAAAGGACAGTACTACAGACGCAGTGAAACTGATAAATTTGAACATTCAGCTACTCAAGTCAAAATTTAAACTTGACATATGTAGAAAGAAAATATATTAATTGTTGAAAGGTATTAATAAAAAAGATTCATGCAGAAATTCATACAGAAGTCTCCCAAAGGCACAATAATCAACCCATTTCAAGCTTTAAATTCTGACCCCTGGATGGTAAAATAAAAGTTACAAAGCAACCAAATGGTCAATAGAACACTGTAGCTGAAAGATTGCAAAGAATGGCATGTGTAAATTATTGTTCAGTCTGTGAACATAATATTTGGCCTATAAACACCCCACAAAAACAATCACTCACAGCATTATTATTGAAGTGCATTGTTTAAGTAGTTCCTTTCAGTAACTTATGAAACAATCTTCTGAGTTTCATTCAGCACTTTACATAGCAATGGTTTGTGAATGTACTTCCACTAGATTTTAAAAATGTACAGTGGATAATGCTTCCATCCTTGGTATGGAACAGGATGGTATTTTTAGTTAAAACTGATAAAAGCAAAAAGTTACTGGGTTTCTCTGTCTGTCTGGGGAATTTTTGGTTTTGTTTCGAGGCACACACCAAAAACAAGTACTGAAAGGTCATCAGCATGCATAAACAAACTAGTATTTTTCTTAAAAATAAATTTCCAACAATAACAATCTTTTAAAAATTAGAAAAAAAAGCAAACCATGTGAGAACACAAACAGATCTATATTCTTGTTTAAGCTGCTTGGTCTGGTTTTCATTTGGTTTTGTGCCAAATGTGTGTTAGATATGCTTCTTTTTTTTAATTCAAAAGCTAAATTTGATAAAGTTAAAAGAAAATACCAGCTCCCCAAATAAAGAGAGAAAGGAAATACTACAATAAGGGGGGAGGGTGTTAATCTTAGCCTCCTCTACTGTATGATCTACTCATTTTTCCACTTACTAAAACTTCTATATGCTACTTGACTGCTTTATTGCATCAGTACTTGGTTGTCTTGACATTTCTAGGGCATAACTGACAAGGTGTGTATGTTAACAAAGATCAAGACTGTTACCACAGATACAGAGTAATAACCAAGACAACTAACAAATAGCCTGCTTTTTGCGTGTCAATGTCACACCACAATCAAGAAAAAAAAAATGGAAATAACCTTTTTGCTTTTCCTGTTAACATTTTGAACACCTTCACAAAATCAACAAAGACTATTTGGGCGTCATCATAAAGTTCATGGCTTTGTTCAATATCTTCATCAATACCCTCAAAATGGGATGTGGGGAGTAGTAGATAAGATGGAGGGTAGGACTGGGATTCAGAGAGACCTAGGCAAATTGGAGGATCGGACCAAAAGGAATCTCATGATGTTCAATAAGGACAAGTACAAAGTCCTGTACTTAAGATGGAACAACTGCACGCACCAGTAGACTGCCTGGTTAAGCAGCAGCTCTGTAGAAAAGGATCTGGAGGTTACAGTAGACAATAAGCTGAATATGAGCCAACTGTGTGCCCTTGTTGTACAGGCTAATGGCATACTGGGCTGCATCAGTACGAGCACAGTCAGGAGATCAAGGGAAGTGATTGTAGGAGCCCAGGCTGGCAGCAGAGGCAGGTTACAAGCTGGTGCTGAGCGCAGGGAAAAGCGGCCCCTCACTTGCCCCGTGCCCGGCACCCCGCACTATAGCTGCTTGCAGCCCACATGGGGCTGCCTGTGCCAGTTCAGGACAGCCCCGCATGGGCTGCAAGTAACTGCAGCAGGAAGTGCTGGCCATGGGGCGGACGAGGGGCCGCTTTTCCCCGTGCTCAACACCAGCCTCTTCCCTGCCAGCAAGCAGGGGGTCAGGGCTGTGTGCTGCCCCCCCAACACACATACACCTGTACAGCGGGGCTAGGGGGCACTGGGAGTGAGTAGATGGGGAGCCAGCGGGAGCCTGGGGCCCGCACTGGTGTCCCAGAGCCAGTGCCAGCAGGGCCCAGAGCAGGGTGGCAGAAGCATGGGGTCCCAGCCGGCAGGGGCTCTATGGAGCTGAGCCAGCTCCCCCCTCTCCCTGCTAGTGCAGCCCAGCCCGGCTCCACAGACCCCTGCCAGTCTGTGCCCCACTTTGGGCCCCACCAGTGCTGGGCCCTGGGACCAATCTCCCAATGTCTTGGGACCAAAGACATTGTGACATTAGTCCCAAGATGGTGACCAGGGGGCAGGGCACCCATCAAGGGGCAGGGCTACCCATGCAGCCCTCAACAGCCTGCCAAAACTGGGTAAGTGGCCCTCTGCCTCAAATAATTGCCCATCCCTGTACTAAGAAGAACTCTCTCACTAGGAGAGTAGTAAAGTACCACAGCGGGTTACTCAGAAAAGCTGTGGAATCTCCTTCCTTGGAGGTTTTTTTTAAGACCTGGCTAGATGAAGCCTTGGCTGGGATGATCTAATCGGGGATAGTCCTGCTTCAAGCAGGGGGTTGGAATAAATGACCTCCTGAGGTTCCTTCCAACCCTAATTTTCTAAAGGTTCTATGATTAATTCCTGCAGATAAAAAAAAATGTGCACCAACACTTACATAATTTATATTTCTCATCTATACATATCATCTCTCCCTCTCATCATACTTCCTTTAGTCATTTAAAATGTAGCAATAGATTGCTGGATACTGGATGCATTCAGCAACAGAGGCAGATTAATTCTTTTATCTATTCTATTATCTATTACAAAGGAATTTGCCAAGTGTTTTGGATCCATTAGATAAAATCATAGAATCATAGAAGTAGGGTCAGAAGGGACCTTGTAGATCTTCAAGTCCAACCCCCCCACCTGGGCGGGAGAAAAGACTGGACTCAAATGAGTATAGCCAGGTAGTCATC
>NW_017728949.1:21229688-21232242 GCF_001723895.1 Crocodylus porosus | reverse complement strand
TTGCAGGGGTCCCACATTACCCAGTGCCTTCTTCATCCTCCCTACGTATTTGAAAAAGGACTTTTTATTATCCTTGATCTTAGACGCTAGTCCTAGCTCTATGTCCGCCTTAGCTTTCCTGACAGCCCCCCTACAGGCCTGAGCAGAGGAGTTATACTCCTCTTTGGAGATAGCACCCCGCTTCCACTGGGTTCATGCCACCTTTTTGGTAAGCAGGCATTTCCAGACACGCTTGGTAAGCCAGGGAGGCTTTCGGGCACTCTTGCCCCCGTTGCTTCTTGTTGGGATGGACTCCCCTTGGGCCCTGAGTATCATTTCCTTACGGAACGACCACTCGTCCTGGACACTGAGTTCCCCTGCCCTCAAGGACCCCAGCGCAAAAGGTTGCAAATGTAAGATAAAGTAAATATGATTTGTGCATTTCATTTCTTAGTTGGACTATCAGAATTAAGTGGAGGAAACAATAAACTACAACTCCTACATAAAACTTTCTAGACAGTTGAATCCAAAACTTTACTAAGAATCTATATACATTTTGTTACAAAATAAGGAAAAACAAAAATGCAAGCAGTATGAAAAATAAAACAGTGTGCATTTGATACGACACAGGATATTAGTAAGTTTAATATATCAAAAATAATTCTAACAAAAATCAAATTCACGCTGAGGTACCAAGGAGCAATAAACAATCTTTTTAAAAGAACATATACAATCAGCACACATCCTTATTACCTATCAACGCCAGAGAGCAGCTGACACATTTTCTACTTTAGCACAAGCTGAATATACAGTACATGGCCAGAGCTTAGAAAAAATGCTCTGTTCACTATACACGTGACCAGGCAAATGTGGTTTTCCTAGTCCTGCAATAATTGGCAATATCAAGCAAAATCATTTCAGTAATTTTTAAATCCTAACGATAATGTTTGAGCCCCAATGAAAAGAGATAAAAAATTAGTCTTATTTTCATGCATGACTTTGTTCCCCACTCTATTTCTCTTAATCTCTCCCCACATCCTTGCTATTAAGCTGAAGCTTTCCTGCTTTACTAAAGGAAAAGAATACAGTAGAAAAAGAAAGAAAGAAATGTAGAGAATGTGGAGAGGGATTCAAACTAGAAAATGTGAAGCACATGGGTACGTCAGGGGTCGGCAGTCTACAGGTGGTAGAACCACTGGATCCAGCCTGCAGATTTGGGGCTTCAGCAGTGAGGGGCTTTAGCTGTGGGGACAAGTACTGGTGGTGGCTGGGTCCCAGCACTCGCCCACCTGCGTGCCCCATCCAGGATGGGTCACTCTGGCTTACAGCCATAAAAGGCTGCTTACCTCTGGGGTAGGTCATCTATTCAGTCCAAAGCCACCAGTACACATTGCTATAGTTGTGAACAAGTGTTTACTGACAGGCTGGACATAGGCTCTCCTAGATAGGATTGGGAGAGTTCCAATAACCTAGCATTCCTCTCAACAGCTGTTTAATATTAAAAGAAGTCTCTGAAACTTTAGTCTACTGCCCTAACACTCACAACCATGGGTGAATGCATCTTCCCTTAATACCCTTTAATGCCATTCCAGCAGGTTTTTTCCCCCCCAGATTCCATAAAAGATAGAACTATAAGGTCTAACAAAAGAGACAAGCTAGAGACCAGTCTCCTATAAACAACCCAAAAAAAACCCCCAACCCTCTTAGTCTCCGTACATCCCTTCAAAGCTACTTGTAAAACCCTGCCGCACAAATCAGAAATACCATGAAGCAGGATCACTCTGTCAAAGACATGGTTTGGACAATATACTCTAAGATTCAAATGTGCTACCCTGAATTTTGTAAAACAGAAACATTCAGAAATATTAACCTGGATTGTCTACACAAGAAAGTTGTATTGACAACTATTATGCCAATTTACAGCACGTAGCTAATATACCCTTACTCTAGATCAGTAGCTCCCACGCTTTTTTACACTACAGACCAGCATGGGAGCAGAACAGGGTGCACAGAGCCAGCTGCCTCCCTCCCGGAGCTGCCCCACCTTCCAGCTTTAATCCCACACGTGACTGCTGGCAGCAGAAAATGTTCATCTGGACAGACAAACAGGGGTCTAAGCAGAGGGCTCGTGCCACAACCTGGCAGCCAACCCTCCATGGCCCAGTACCAGGCCGTGGCCTGGTGGTTGGGAACCTCTGCTCTAGATTCTCAGTGCACAGGAACTATTATTAAGTAGCTCATTCCTCTTTGAAAGTGGACAGCAACAATAAAAACTGTATACAAAGTGCTAGAGATCAGAAAGTCATGCAGTTTCCTAGTTTAAAAGGATCTTTCTTCTAAATGAAATTCTCCTCTGTGCCTGCTTAGGAAAAAAACTGTAACTTCAAAGGCCCCTCCTCTAAAAGTGCTTTTTCCTATTTTCATGACTTTCTTCCAAAAATGTTACTATATATTTTCAAATCTCAAAGAAGTTATGTTTATTAACATCTGAAATACAGACCAGAGGCTGCATCAATAAATCTTTCAAGAATGCAGTAGTACCTGTCTTCCATAATCAAGCAAGAAGAGAGATGGG
>NW_017728949.1:21185756-21229588 GCF_001723895.1 Crocodylus porosus | reverse complement strand
CCTTTTAAAATTTACATTACAATGAAAATATACAGCCAAAAAGTTGCAAACAGAGATATGTATCATATGTCCTACCAGCTTTCCATTTGTCCTAGTTGCATGCCAATGAACTTCGTGACATGGCCTCACAACAACAAAACAAAAATGAAAAGTTACCGTAGTTCAGTTTTAAGAGAAACCAGAAAATAGTCAGAGGTCTGGCAAGGAGCTGCAATTGTGCTTCAGGTCAGACCAAGAGTGAAGCATATAAAAATTATGCATCTCCAATTCTCTGGGTGTGACAAGAACATTGTACGGTTAGGATATGGACTACAACGGAAGCTTTAAGAATCTCAAGTTGTGTAACTTTACCCAATACCACTTCGTAAAGGAAAAGTAAATAGTTTGTTAGAGCACGTCTAAAATAATACACTGACACAGATGAAAATGATTACAGTAGAGTGTCCCATCTTACTTTGAATGAGTACTTTGCGTCTTCCTCTGGACTCAGCCAAAGACCCAGTCAACCCACCTGTAAGTATTAGTGTCAACAGGCTGGGGAACCAAAGGCAACCAGATGTAATGGTGACCACATCACTCCCTTGTGTACTTGTTGGCTACTGACACAAATGAGCCTTAATCAGGTAGCACAGGAACACAACTCCCAGCCTGCAGGCCAGATCTGGCTTCTGGCACTGTGTCACCAGCCCACAGGACTCCCCATGGATCTGTGGAGATCTCCAAAGACTACAGAACTGCATGCTAGATAGGGCACGTAGGGCAGCACAGGACATAATCCAAGAGCTTGATGCTGACCAGGTGGAAGTGACGCACAGCCCCCAGGGCCTAATTCTGTCCAGGCAGGGGCAGTGAAAGGCCTGATGCCAGCCCACAGACTGGTCCCGTGTCATTCATTTGGCCCATGGGGCCAAAACCATAAGCACCACTGAGCTAGCCCAATGAGCTGCTTAGTTTCAGGGCAGATGCTGGTTGGACCTTGGATTCTGTCTAGTTTGGTATTAAATAAGGTTAGGTGCTTGTTTATAGCATAGTTCTCCTGCATTATAGAAAAAGGAATGCTTTTATTATCTACAAGAAATGTACATTCAGTTCCACTAATGTAGACTTCCTGCAATTAAAACCCAGATTTAACATACTTAATCTAAACAGTGGAATTGACAAAAGGCAAGGCAAAATGAGGTAGCAGGCTATCCCCCAGATGAAAAATTGTTAGGTCCATGAATCCTAGAGAGGACTGTGAGGAACTTAAAGCCAGAAGACTGGACAACATATTGGCAAGTGGAGGTATACATTAGAAATAAGTTTCACAAAATCCTAGTGTTGGAAGGGACCTAAAGCATCACATATTCCAGATGCCAGCACAAATGCAGGATTTCCATAAAAGCTCCATGTTTATAAAGAACACATACACAATAAACATACATATCATACAAAATAGAGCTCTGATGGAAACAAATTTAGAAATACATATAATAATACCCTCCAAAATACCTGCTGTAGCCTGATTTTGACAACAAGGAGTCAGCTACAAGCACGTGACCAGACTTCTCTTGACCCCAACTGTTCCACTGTACAGAGTATTTAATATCTAGCAGTAGAGATCCAAGTCAAATAATCAACCAACCAAAACAAAACAGAAATGCCCAGACTTATCAGGGGAGTTGGTTGTAGCCGTGTTGGTCTAAGGACATAGGCACACAAGGTCATTTGGGTAAATGTGATATCTTTTATGAGACCAACTGAATAAACCACTTGCTTGTTTATTCAGTTGGGTAAATGTTTATAGCCGATAGCCAATTTTTAAGGAGGCATATCGACCAATACTAATCCGATTTCCAATACAGCAGTGGTTCTCAAATTTTTTTTTCGCAGACCACTTGAAAATTGCTGAGGGTCTCAGCGGACCACTTAATAAACTTTTTTTGTTCTACAAATCAAAGCACACAACTCATATTTTAATATCAGTAGTCTTATCTTTCTAATATGATGGATGTGCCTGTTTTTTTGAGCAAATTCTCGGAAATCGGGTGTAACGTTTGTCAGCTTTAGCCTTAGGTCACCTTTCTGCAAACCACCTGAATGAAGCTCACAGACCACAGTTTAAAAACCTCTGCAATACAGCACAGAGAGCTGCATGCAGCTGGTAAATCTGTTGTGATGGAAGGGTAGGGAGGAAGAAAGGGGCGTGGCAGGGCAGATCAAGGCCCCTGCAGTGAGGGAGGGAGGCTGGGGTTGGGGCAGCGCAGGATGAAGCCACAGCTCATCTGGGCATTGTGGGGGTACCTCCTGCTGCTGCATGCACCCTGAGGGGTGCCCCCAGATCGGTGCGGGGTGTGGGTGGGGTGAGCTGTAGCTGCAGACTGGGGCCAGGGCTGCACAGGGCTCTTCCCAGCAGGGGCTGCGCTGTGGTGGTCATGCTGGCATGGGGGTTACGGGGAGGAGGGGAGGCTGTAGCGACCCCAAAATTCGCCACAGCCCACCCTACCCTCTCTCCCAGCACCACCGCCACCCACTCTGAGTGTAGCCCTGGCCCCACCCTGTCTCCAATCCCAGGAAGAGCCCAATCTGAGCCCTGGCCCCAACCTGCAGCTGCACCCCACCCCATTCACACCATGCGCAGACCCAGGGGCACACACCTCTCCCATTCCCTCCTGGGGTATATGCAGCAGCAGGAGCCGCCACCCTCCCCTGCACCCCCCCAGATGAGCCATGGCTCCGTCTTGTGCCCTGGCCCACCCCACCCTGGTTGGGCAGTGCCTGCCCCAGCCCCTGCCCCACTCCCTCCCTTACTGTGGGGGCCTTGATCTGCCACCCCCCCACGCCCTTTCCCTCCACTTCCCCGGCCCCTTCAACCACAACAGACTTATCAGCTGCATGCAGCTCTCCAAGCTGCCAGGCTGTGCCCCTCGCTGCCTGCATGCTGCGCTGCGGCTGTGCACATGCACGGGCATTTTTTGGCCAAATCATCAGCCACATCAGGCCAATTTCCGATTGGCTTTCAATTTTCTTTATATCGGTGCCAAATCGATATCGGACCAACGTATTGGTGTACCTCTACCAACTGAATACACTGATCATTTATTCAATCAGACTTTTACTGTACATTTCTCTCATGGGTCTGGTACTTCTATCTTTAAAAGAAGAGAGACCTCCTGCTACTTTAAATCTGATTTTAAAAAGTCTAATCACTTATTGAGGCAAACACCAAATATTTCTCCTTAGATACTGAAGGACTTTATGCCTAAACTTTAGACCTACAACCCTGTCAAACAAGTCCCTATGCACATTAACATATTCAAAACCATTTGTGACCCATAGTTATGATCCAGCCATATTTGCAATAGTTTCTTGTCATCTTTACGAAGGGAAAAGGAAAGACTGATCATACTACAGAACCTTGTTTTAAGTCAGTTATCAGCTGATTATGGTCAAAGATTCCTGGTATAGGAAAACTGGCTAAGCCAGCTCCAACAAAGTCAAAGGCAATACTCCCCTTGATTTTAAAAGCACCAAGCTTTTATCCAGTCAGTTGAAACCCAGCCAAAAAAGTCCAGCTCAAGCTGGTAAAGAGAAGGGAAAAAATGCAAACAATTGTCTGTTCCAAAAAAGCTTCGGATTCATTTCAAACATTAAATGTAAACCACCCCCTGTGCCTTCCTATGTGCCAGAAAGCTCAGTTACCAAAATCTATATCTTTCTTCAGCTATTACAATTAAGTTTTTTTTTTTTTTGTAGATCCAAAATTCAGGCAGTATGCTGAAAACAAAATATTTAAGGCAATATGTACCCCCTGCCCCAAATAAAACCCCCACACTCTCCAAAAGCCACTTTAGCAATAAATGCAACACAAAAATAAGTAGGAAGAAAGTTAACCAGTTGTCATGGGTATTTTTTCTATTAAAAATACTCCTGTGTTAGTTTTCCTTGAAGCTGTTGCAGAATTTTCCTGGTGTCACATATTTTACTACTGGAGAGCTGCAGAAGCCAGCTGAACTTCCCAGGTCCAGCTTGCACCAGGGAAATACCTTGCTCACTTCTGAGCAGCCTGGGGTGGAATAAGAAAGGGTTTTCTTAAGATGCTGTGTTCTTCCCACCAAACAAGGTATTTTTCTTGGCATAGCTCTGGCTATACCAATATTTAATATCATAAGAATATTCTTCTTATTTTACCAGGTTCTAGAAAATCAGCATGAGAACAAGGCCAACTATTCTACAACCTTAAATATAACACAAAATACATAAGAATTGTTCTGTTACATAACTTAACATAACCTACATCAGTATTATTTTTAAAAGTACCTTAAACACTGAAACTCTTACCTAATACAAGCTCCTAGCACCAGTTTCCTTAGAAACAGCATCCTGCAGTCATCCTACACCAAACCTCAAACATTCTCTCGTTAGCTCCTGCGACAACCCATCCTACGCCAAACAATACAGAATCTCTTCTATTAGTTTCTATGTAATAATTCTTCCTATGCTAAACCTGACAAAATACCTTATATGCAATAACCAATCCCAAAACTTATATTTAGAACAACCACTTCTATGGAAATGACTCTCTACATACTCTCAACCTAGCCAAATACATCCTTAACTCTTATGTAGCATAGTAGATTTGTTCTAATCCAAAATGACATGGTTTGCTTAAGTAACATAGATTTTGAACAATCTAAATTAAATACAGAAAAAAGGCAACACAAAAGTTAACAGAAAATTGATGAATGTCAAACCACAAATGAGAGATACTTCATATTGTCTACAGGTAATAAACCAGAAGCAAGTACTAATGAGGAATGGGCATTAACTACAGAAAAAGATATCTTGGCAGATTTATAGATGAAGTAAACCAAAGAAAAAGGAGCACAGCTGTCTATGGCAGGACAGGAAAGGACAGAATCATGATTACTGCTGCAAATATGACAAATTTATGCAGAACAAACTGTCTTAGGAAATGTAAATTTTGAATTCTAAATAGCTTCCTCTTTTCAAGCCTTAGCACCCCTGCTTGATCCAAATCAATGTCTATTATATCATGGAAATAACTTTCCTTCAAAAATGAAGTGCTCTATCAATTTTAAACCATTAAAACATCAATACATACTTTTGGCTGCAAAATCTACTACTAACTGGAGTCCGCTGAACAGGAACTCAGGTGAGAGATTAAAAAAATTATTTACTTGATCAGGGGTGGAGAAACAAGGACTGCCAATACCGCTCCTATAACATTACTTTCCCCTGAAACCTAATAAAATCTCTTCCAGTCTTTCCAACTAGAACTTAAGAAAAGTTTAGCTTTAAAAAAGCACAAGGTAGCAAATGGGAGTTTACTGCTGAAGCAGTTTTATTCAAATGTGTTTTGAAAAGAAACAGATTTCAGTTCCAATTCTGCTTCAGCCCAAGCTATAGCCTAATACAGCAAGTTACATCAAAAGCATACGTAAGAAAAATAAGATGGCAAAGTCCAGCATACAAAAGTTAAAAAATACTGCAGTTACATTCCCCAGCAACAGAATCTAGTTTTTAGTTAGACAAATCACATAAAATTTAATCCATAGGACTCCTACCCCATCCAGTACTATGAAGAGGATGTTATGTATTAGATGGATAAAGAGGGTACTCAGAAAAGGAATCAGAATTGCACAGCCAGTGAAGCTTTGGTTTCTTTAGATGTAGTTTCCTAGCTTTTAAAAAGCAAGGAGGGAAACACACACAACAAAAATACCATCATGTGGAATCACATTGGTCACCAGCAATATTAGAAGCGTTAGCTATACAGCACATATATCCATCACTTGAGCAAACTAGTAGCAAGCAACTAGCAGTTGTCTTACCCTGTGTGCATCAACCACTAGAGGGAGATAGGGCACACACACTTTGCCATTGGCTTTCACAATATTTCTCTGCTGTCAGAACATGTCTAAACCAGTGATTTTCAACCAGGGTGCCATGCAACATTAGCACTGTTAGGTATACATACACGATTTATGAGATAAACACAGAGATTTCATATAATATTAGAATGTTAAAAGCTTCTGACTTATTGCGGGGCTTTGAGTTCTTTGCAACAGAAGAATTACTCCATTATTCCTCTGTAATCAAAAAAAAAAAAAATGAGCAAAAATTAAGAGTTGGCAGTTTCTGAGGGATGCCTCGAATCAAGAAACACTAATCTAAGACCTCAGAGTGTAGAGCTCAGTTCCAGATTCTGTAAGAAAAATTGCCTTGTACTTCTTCCCCCGTTCTTCCTAACTTGCTCCTGTTCCACTGCCCCATTGCACTGAAATTCTCCTTTCCTTCGATCTGCATTCGTCAAGTTATACTTTCTTCTCCACAGTCAGGGTATGAACAGAATGAGCAAGACTATCTTTTTTCAGTTCCTGTGTCTTCACACAGCCTGGACAAGCAACAGAGGGAAAAGTTCCGTTCAGTCACAAAATACTAGCATTAAGCACTCTCTCAGCATGGTGCACACACAGCCTAGTCTGTACACAGGAACCATATAGAGATGAAGCATACTCCGCACCAACCATCTTCAGGGAATAATGCTGCCAAATTAAATATCTACCAAGGATCTCTACTGTACACACTACTGTTTTTCAAAGGTTCTTAATTTGGCCAAATGCGAGGAGGGATTTTTTCTTTAGTTTTGCTTTGTTTGGTAAAACAAACAAATACAATGTAATTCAACTACAACTATGAAAGCAAAAAAGGAAGGGATCTCTTTGCTAAATTGCAATTCCTAGTTCTGAAGCTTGGAGGCACGGGGTTTCCTCAGTGGAAAAACAACTAAACTTGTCTCCCCTCCCTCCCCCCACCTCCAAGATAGGAAAAAATAAAGTTTGCCCAATCTATTAAAATAAAAAATAAAAATGAAATACCTGTTTTGCCAAAACTTTTAAACAAATTCAGACAAAAGGCAGATAATTACAGGGACAATTCCAACCAGAATGGTTAAACCTGGCCAAAAGAACTAGAAGCTGGTTCTTAAGGTATAAGGCAACTATATAATAACAGGCATTGCTACCAACACTTCCTATAGTAATACTTTTGCAGTAAAATATATACCAACTATTGCACTCAAAGAGATTCATTAAAGTCACTGTTTATATATGAAGATTATTTTGAAAAATGGCAAGCTATCTGTGCTCTAGATTATACTCAAAATGTCTGAATTATCTGGATGGAAACAGGAAGCATATGCGAAAAAAATTAAGCAACCCAATCCTTTGCTCACAATATCTTTGCCCACTCAGGAGGCAAGCAACTATATTGTCAGGTCCATTCCAAACATAAACCTAAACTAAACAAATTACGGTATACTCTGGAGGTGACAAAACTATGAATGACTAATTTCAGGGTCCACTGTAAAGAAAAAAAAAATGTAGATTTAGCATTGCAGCTTTCTGGCTACATATATTAAAGAATAGAATAAAACAGCAGCAACTGGAGAATCCAGACAATTTAAGAATGAAGCATCTTTGCACATAAATACTGTGTGCATCAGTTTGAGAGGGTAGTACAAAAGAATCCATTAGTACAAGAAAAATATGAAATCTGATTTTATTTTATCTTCTTTATATTAACCTGAGCTCATTTTTTAAATCAGAATTTCTATGTTAGGATTAATACTCCTTAAGTGTTCTGAACCACCGTAGCTCTGTGACATGCCCATCCAAAAGAAACACTACAGACTCTAGTAGGAGATGCTTTAAAAATTACTGCCAAGATGTTTTGCTCCAAGGCACAGTTTCTCAACCTGTGGTATATGGACCCCTGGGGGTACGCAAGACAGGCAGGCGGTACGCAGGTATCCCAACTCTCCCTCACCCTCTTTTCCTCTCAAAACTATGGTAAACAATGTGGTGCGCCGCAGATTGTGTGGTGCTTTACATTCCCCAGTAATAATCTGGTGTACCACACTTTGCACGGCACTGGGTTCAGTCCTCCTAGTTTTAGCCAACATCACCCCTAGCCCAGGCACATACTTGAGTTGTGTACTCCTGGTGTAAAAGGTGGCAACCCTACTCACACCAGACCAGACATCTGTTGTATCACAGCCTTATATACACGGCCGTTCTTCCAACATATGGCACACATTAGTCTGTAAATATAAAGTCCCCTGGAAAATTGAGTGTTGGAGTACTTACTAACATTTTCAGAAGTTAAGGGGTACTTGCTACTTAAAAGATTGAGAAACGCTGCTCTAAGGCATCTGATCCTGTAGAGATTTATGCTCAAGAGTAATCCTATTAACTTCAGTTACATTCCTCATAGGCACTGTTATATGCATTTCTGCAGGTCCTTGTCCTGTCTAGAGAACAGGCAAGGAGGTAGTGTTTCCAAAGAGAAGACAATCCACTTTTACCAAAGAGGATAAGCAGTTGCTGTGAAATACTACAAATAAAATCTAAAAATTAAAATAGGCATTTGGCAACCTATCTGCTTGCCTTGCTGGGAAAATAATTGTGCTATTATCAGTAAGGCAGTACAGGGTAAGAACTAAACCAATTTCCCCTCTTGTTTCAATTCTAGTTTAATAATTAATCTTCACTGCTGAATAGTTAAACACAATGTGTATTGTTTACACAGTAGAGTTATTCTTCTGACATTAAACTAGTATTAAAACAGGTTGGAAACTGGCCAGCTATAGAATAGGAAGGACCAGTTAATATTTTAAAACAAAGCGACCAATTTACACTTCACAATTTCTGATGAGAAGCAAAGTTTTAACATACACATTTTGTGACTCAATAAAATTACATTTGCTTGTATGTGGAAAACCTCAACATAACCTATTTGAGGGCTTAGTGCAAGATCAGGACGCATTAGTTCTCCAAAATTTGACTCTGTCCTTACTTAATTCTTCACTTAAGTAAGAGATTACCCCAAATCACTCAATTTTCTTCAGCGAAAACAGACAGAAAAACCCACCCAAAGATTGCTGATTAAATTTGAAGTGGATACTGCTTCAATGACTTCAAAAGTTGTGTATTTATTTTTGCCACCGTTAAATTTGGTTCAGAATCAGTGGACAACAGAATAATTAAGAATAGATTACAATTTGTTTTCATACATTTGTAATTATTATGCACATTCTCCAACTATGGTCTGAACAGCAGGAAGCTGTTCTTAGCATTAGGTCAGTATCAGTGGAACCTCACCTTTCCTCTTGCTGCACATTTTGAAGATACGAATCCCACAGTTCTATTAACAGGGCCATAACAGCTCAAGAAATGCCATGCCAGGTCAGACCACGGGTCCATCTAGCCCAGTATCCTGAGCCTCACAGTGACAGAGAATGGATGCTAAGGGGAATGAGTATTTATGAACTACCTAACCAGACCGATCTATCCCTTATTGTTCTCCCCTATGACTTCCAGCATACAGAGTCCAAAGAAGTCCTAACTTGGAAGTTGTGCCCCTGTCTAGTATGTTTAATGCCCACCAAAGCATGTATCCTGCATTAATTTGTCCCTTTTGAACCCACTTAAGGTATCAGCCTCTGCAGCACCTTGTAGTAATAAGTTCCATAAGCCAATTTTATACCACGTGAAAAAAAAAAAACCAAAAAAAACCAAGCTTGTGCTTGTTTTGAAGCTGCTCCCTAATAATTTCATCGTATGTTCCCTAGTTATCATCAAAGATCTCGGTTTTCCCAGATTTTCCATGTTAACTGAGAAAAATGTGGATTTCTCATTTTAACAGAGAACTGAGAGATTTTCCATTTTTGCTAAGAGCTCTCTGCAGCCTGGCAGAGTTCTAGCCTGCAAGGGGATAGGGAGAGATTGAGAAAGAAGTTGAGCAGGGGGTGCCATGTATATGCATGCACATGGCTGCCAGGAAGTCTGGAGAGCAGCTCCTGCAGGCAA
Source organism: Crocodylus porosus (assembly GCF_001723895.1). Taxonomy (NCBI): domain Eukaryota; kingdom Metazoa; phylum Chordata; order Crocodylia; family Crocodylidae; genus Crocodylus; species Crocodylus porosus. Next base: position 21,219,716 of record NW_017728949.1, on the reverse strand, counting down.
GTTGGGGGGCAGGCATGGAGAATGGGGCCCCTATAGGGAAGAAGGGAGGGATTTGGGCAGGGCTGGGGCTACTGCTGCTGCCCATCCAGGCAGTGGACAAGGCTTAGGGCCCAGGGCCATGTGTGGCAAGGAGCCATAGGCAGCTCATCTGGGGGGGGGAGGTGTCTAGTTCCCCACTGATGTGCACATTTTCGGGGGGGCAAGGAGGGAGCACTTGCCCCCCAGATCTGTGAGCAGGATGGGCACAGGCTGCCTGCTGCGGGCTCAGGCTCCCCATGCTGCTGCCTTCCCCCGCAAGGCCTCCACATCCCACAGGACCTGGCGTCTCAGGGCAGAGCAGGCCAAGCAGTGAAGGTCTTTGCTGCTGCAAGCCCCACGCCACCCTGGCAAAGCAGCTCCTGTCCACCTGGCAGCAGCGGGGGTGGTGGCACAGAGTTGTGCCCCTTGCTGCTGCTAGGCAAGCAGGGGATGCCTCGTCAAAACGGGACAGGGAATCACAGCAGCAAGGAGCTTCCCTGCTGTGCTGGATCCTGCCCACTGGAGCACAGAGCCCTGGGGGGAAGGCACAGGGCAGGGAGCCCGAGTCTGCAGCAGGCTCCCCCCACAGGTTCTGCTCTGGCTGTGCCATCTGCGGGGGAGGAGGGCTCCTTGCCACACTCCACCGATGCATCCTGCATGCGGCAGCTGGAGCTGAGGTGCTCTGCAGGGAGCTGCAGACCAGGGACTCTGGCCCCGTAGCCCAAGCAGCTGGGGGCCTCCTCCAGCAGGGCTGGGGGGAGCGGAAGACTGCGGGTAGGGAGTGAGGGGAACACGATTAAAGCAGCTGTGTGATTTTATAAAGGTATATACATTTTGTTTTAGGTTTTGCTTTTTGTTTTCATTTTTTTTTGGGGTGGGGGGGGAAGGAAGAAATAAAGAAATTGGCTTTATACCTTTGACAGTATGCATGTTGTAAAGCATGTTTTGTGAAGGACACCAGTACAGGGTTTGTTTGGGGTTTTTTTTGGTTGGTTTTTTTGTTTTGTTTGTTTTGTTTTGTTTTACATTAAGTGTACCTGCAGCAGCTAGATGTGGAACAGGGGGGTAGCATGCAGCTGGATGCAGAGCAGTGACAGCACAAGGTGATGAGTGGCAGCCACGTGCAAGCTCTTCCCCCATCCAGCTAAGCAGGCAGCGCCTGCGTGGCCCACAGAGGGGCACCACTGCCCACGCGCCCGCCTGTCCGCCCGCATACTCCTGGTTGACAACCTCTGCACTATATAAAACTACAAGAAATCTCAGTTGTGCATGTTATAGGTAGGGACCTACTAAACTAGTTTTGAATTGGTGTGTGGAAACTACAGATTTGGTAGACTACCCACAAAAAAGCAAGAAAATGGCCAGCAAGCAGAAGCAGGAGGGGTGTATATGGGGGGGGGGTGCTATAGTGAATTTTGGGGTCACTGTAATCCACCCTGCAGTCCCCACTCCAGCACTGCCACTGCCTTCCCCACCCCTACCTGCTCTAAAACACAGCCCCAGCCCAGCACCCCCACCAGCAAGAGGCTGGCACATTCCCTGGACCCAAGCCCACAGCAGGCAACTTGCATTCACCTCACACAAATCCAGGGGGCACATGCCACCCACGCCTCTCACAGGGTTACATGCAGCAGTGGGAGTTGCCTCCCATTCTCCCACGTCTCCCAGACAAGTCACCCACAGCTTCACCCCGTGCCCTACCCCACCCTGGCTGGGCTGCGCCTACCCCTGCCCCTGCCCCACTCTCTTCCTCACTGTGGGGGCCTCAATCTGCCTCCCAACACCCCTTCCCTCCCCCATGCCCACCCCCCAGACTTACCAGCCAGACGCTGCTCTCCAAGCTGCCAGGCTGTACCTGGCCAGGAGTGCACGCTGCAGCTGCACACATGCACACAGCATTTAATCAGTGACATTAGTAGCTACATCAGCCAAAAAAGCTGATTGCCAATAATGTCAATTTTCTTTTTATTGGTGCCAACACGACATGGACCATTATATCAGTGCACCTCTACTGCAAACAGAGGTGGGAAGCCCCGACATCCTGAAGCACAGTGAAGAGGAAGGGGGGGGGGGTGTGTGATTTTCATGGCAGACATCTGTCAATGGCCATCCGTCAGTCTTCAGGGAGGGACAGGACTTCCAGGGCCCCTCAGCCAAAAGCCAGAGGCCTTTGCTGCAAAAATAGCACCCAGTACAACAGTAGGACTACACAATCCAGAGGTAGCTGCTGCGAATTAGGTAAATCCCTAGTTATAGGCATATCCATCACTGGACAATTTTATGATGAAAGGCACATTTCTTGAGCTTTCACACATACACAACTACACCTTTTTGGTACGTTACTCTATAGGCTCAATCTAATGGCACCATGGGCCAACTCTGGCCCACAAGTCATAGCTTGACAACTCCTACATAGGTCATACACCAAGTGACCAGCTCTAACTAGCATGTCTAAAATCAAACTATTTATATATTCTAGTCAGTTTTGCTCACTTAATTTCAGTAAATTAAAAAGGCAAAAATAGGATTCTGTTCTCAAACAATACTCTCTCATACAATGGAAGATATTAATAGGTACCAAGAGTAGGATTTTATACATGCTCTGCATTCACACAAATTTACTAATGATAATACCTGTTTGTATTTAAGGCAGTTGTAAGGTTTAGCAAACTTCAAATCAATAAGATAAGAAAGAAAAGCATTTTTAATGTATAGCATCTTATACACAATGAACACAAAGTTGTATCGTTAAAGCAGCATGCCTCTGAACTGCTAAAATATTGCATAAGTCAGAGAAGATACAAAAATGTTACATTTGGCTCATTATTAAGCTCTACATTTTCAAAGATGTATCTGAAAATTGCCTTAAAGTTTTTTCAACATGAATTTGAAGCATAGTTTCACTATAACAGGAAAAAAGGGTTGCTCATACTGTCGGTTTCTATCCTCCTTTCCTCAAACCCTGACTGTAGTCATTGTCAAAACTCCAAGGGCTTCAGTGACAGCAGGTTTGGTCCTCTTAACACCACAGCATAAAATGTGTGTGCATTCATAGCAAAATTTGGAAGTTATACCTCTGAATAAGTACTTACTACTCCACAATATTACCAAAATAAAAACGAGGGAAAATTTGACCTTAGCAGAGTCAAGTGGTGGGTCTGATTGAAAATTTCTTAAGTGATTCTATGAGACAGTTGTCTCTGGCAGTTTGGAGTCACGGTAGTGCTGTCAACAGAAATCAGCTTGGCCAAGTGTCACACCCACACAAGCCTACCCTAGCTAAGCATAGCTACATTGCAGCCCAGCACAAAAACAAAGAGCAACACTGAAGCAGCTTTTCCTCAAAAGCAGGCAGAGAATGGTTGGTAAAGATAACATGCCAAACAGGACATAACAGATTGTTTTAAGGCTTTTTGCAGTGTCACTCAAATCTTAATGCATTATACAAATTAATATGCAGAGAGACCTTCTTTAGTCTCTCTTCCTTCCCTCCCTGCTGTACGAAATTTAAAAAACCCAACAGAAATCTATCACTTCATGGTACAAGGTTCTGATCTGTGAGTGAAGTCTAGCATCCTGTCCCTAGCACAAGCTAATATCCACTTCTCAGAAAAACAGAGGGAAAAAAAGCCTTACTACATCTGGTTAATTACAAGGTGTCAAATACTAGGGCTGCGCGAAGCTTTGGTTGCCAATTCAATTCGGAGATTTGGCACAATTCAGTGGCCGAATCAAATCAGGAAACCCGTTGGTCTCTCCAAATCAAATCTGAAGCCTCCAATTCGATTCAGAGAGATTTGATGATTCGGCCATAGACATAGCTTTATATGTTTTTTCTACATACCTCAAGGTATCAGGCACGGCTTGTGAACACTCGATAGAGTGTCCCACAGGAGTGTGGGGGGACCCCCACTGCATGCTCAGCAGTGGACCCAGAAGTGGGCCAGAAGTACCTTCAGTCCACTTCCGGGTTCACCATGGAGCACACCCCTCAGCTTGGTGACTAGTGCCTCCTGGGTCTGGGCGGGGGGGCACCCAGGGTCCCCTCGCAGCCAATCACCAAGCCAGGGGCAGGTCCTCCGACACGCTCAGTAGCGGACCCAGAAGTCAACCAGAAGTACTTCCAGGTCTGCCGCTGAGCAGCTGGGGGGCCTCCCGTGCTCCTGTGGGACACTCCATCTGCCCCATCATCTCAGCGTTCACAAGCCGCGCCTGGTACCTCGAGATGCATAGAAAAACCATAAAGCTGCGTCTATGGCCCAATCGTTGATTCCCCAAATCAGAATCGAATCTTCAGATTCAGCCAAGCTGAATCAGGACAGTGACTCAAATCAGCGAATCAAATCACTGTCCCCTGAACTGGGCCAAATCCAAATCGAATACAACTTGCTTCATACACCCCTATCAAATATGGCAAAAACAGGGGAAATTTCCATATTCCTTCGAGCAACCAGAGTGATACTTGATTGCTCAACTTTAACAAGCGTTACTAAAAAAATTAGTGCTGGTTATAACATTATCTGACTCCTACCCTACTTGTAATTTGTACACAGACCCCTAAGCTGATTTGGAAATCTATACACAGCAAAAGAACTGAAATACAAGAATTCAGTCTGCATCATCACAAATCCAAATTTAACACAAGACAGGATCACTCGGCTATAGTTTTTAAATTAAACAGATAATGGTAAGTTTACCAAATCAAACGAAAAAACCTTAAGTGTGCAAATACTAACATGGGGTTTATTAGAGAAACTCCAACCACCTTGAAAATATGCAATTCAATCAGACACGTTCTGGAGAGTTGAAACCAGATATACTGTCCTGTTTCAAACGAGTCTAAAATGTTAATATTTGGGTCCCACTAAAAGAGAAATAAATGTGCATTATTTTTGGTTTTTCATATTAACTGTAGGAGTTGACTAGCTCAAATTCTATGAAAGTTGTAGTTAATTTGATAAATTTTGCCCCATAAAAGAAACAAAGAAGATGAATCAACTCCCTCAGGGCAAAAAGGCCAGTCTAGGCAACAATTCCTAGAACAAGATGCAAGCATTTAATGTGGTAACTGATGCAGTGATCCAGTTATTCAGATGCATATTTGTGTTAAAAAAAAAAATCATTCATGAATATTTTCTTTAGACAATTCAAGCAATCATAATGATCCTACAGTAAAGGATATGTACTTGTGTGCCTCATCAGGTAACGACCTTTTCAGAGAAGTGTTAGAAATTGGAAGGTGTTTGGAACCAGAAAACCCACCAGGATGATTATATCCATTGTGGCTTCAAATGTAAAACAAATGCTACACAAGATAAAGCTCAATATTCACTAGCCCATGGGTGTTAAAACTGGAAATAAAACTGCCCATGTGATTTCCACTTTCACATCATATATGAGCAATAAAGAAATGCTCATTTACATATTTCAAAGAAAGAAATATGAAAATAATTACAGAGCTTTTGTAATGGTTGCAGCTCCTAGTACCAACACAGAATCACTGAATGTTTCAGAATCAGACTACCAGTTCTTATCCCACCATATTTCACTATACTTAAATGCTCACTGACCTCCTATGCGTGCCACTGGAAATCCTAGAAATGGGCCCCAAAGCCACTGCTTTTAATACCAACAGATCCCAGGGATAGGTTTCATATTTAGGTCTTGCTTGGAGTATATTATTTAAAACATTTAACCTGCCATCTCATCCCCTGCAGTGAGCTCCAGTAAGGAAATTGGGAAGGAATGGTATAACTCATGACTAATTTACAAATCAAGACAAAAACAGGTTTCTCCATCCTTTTATGACATCAGCAGGGAGTCACAGTAGATGAAGTGCAGAGGCATGTCAGGTGCACAGATACAACTACAAGTAGGTGGAAGTCATGCTCCTGACATAAGAAGCATGCATAAAAGTTCTAGTGTAGCAGGAGAAAATGTGGCTACCACAGATTTTTCATGATAGTACAGAAACATAGCTTATAAACATTTAAATAAAGCACCAGCTGAACTGTATTTCTATGTTCAAATATTGAATTTGCACAGATTACTAACTTCTAATTTATGATGCATTCTATTTGAGATTAAGTGACAAGTAGCCAATGTGTCAAAATTACAAGAGCTTGACAGTTCAAGATTTCCTTCTAGACAGTATAATGGCTCTTACAGTGCCAGTTCATGAAAGCAATTTATTTGAGGGTTTGTTCTAGACTAGCAATATACCATTAACAGTTTATAATCTCCAGAAGTTTAAAAATGATATCAATGGCAATATCATGACTAGAAACTATTATACCTACTGCAGAATCAACAAGGGACATTTACCACAAGCTTGATCAATATGAATATGAAACAAAATGGGAGAGCTAACTAAGGATCCAAAAGAAACCTGCTAAGACCCAGCCACTTTGGATAGGGCTAGCTCCAAGCTATGAAGACGATACACAAATAAAAGGCTGAGAAAGCAGACAGAACTGGTCATTTTCTATTATACATCTAGACTCCCTTGCTCATCTTTAAATTTATCCATAAACAAGCAATATCTGGATGCAATTCTAGACCAATAAAAAGTTCCAGAAAGTGGAAAAATGCTACATTTTCCAGTTACACATGAACAGAGAGATTCAGACTTTTGTTATGCTAACCTAGTGATTCTCAACCAGGGTGACAGAGTACTGTGGGGTACCATGATAGCCTTAGAAAGGGAATGCAGGGAGTGAATGGAGATAGACAGTTAAAAGGTAGGCTCAGGCTTTCCTGGCCAGGCTGCTCCCCAGCCCCCACTGCTTGGCCTCTCTCTAAGGAAGTAAACAATGTAATAAATGCATTAGTTATCAAAATAGGGAGCTGCTCAATTCACAAAAGTTATGGAGGGGGCTGCTTGGAGCCTTACAACGGTGTCTTGAGCCTAAAAAAGGTATAGAACCATTGTACTAGCACTTTGTTGATTTACCTTACTATTGCTATTATTTTTAAAACAGACTCACTGACCTAAAATCATTCCTCACATGAAACTCCAAAAATTTGATAAGAACAAAGGGTTATATTTGTTCTAATTAGAACATTAGAGTTCTGATTTTTTTTCCCATAATTAATACATAACCCAACAATGCCTTTGGAAGAAGCTTATAACATCACTGTTTTATCAAAAGCAGTTTGCTTTTGTCAGGTTAAAACTCATTTTCAGGTACTTTCAGCAAAGCAATGTGGTTAAACAGGAGCTCAGCAAATTAGGGTAAAATACTAATTCCATAGGACTTAATGACAAAACTATCATTGACTTCAATACAGACAGGTTTTCACATTTAGTTTCCACTTCCTATTTCTCCACTTAACTCTTAACATCACTTATTGGTTAAGTCACTTAAGGCAGCAGATTTTAGAGGCAATTCAGCTCCCATTAGTTCAGTATCAACTATGACAAACAGGAGTAAGGTACCCAAATCTCTTTAGTCCCTGATCTATAAAGCTAATACAGTTTTTAATCCACATTTATAGAGGCAATTCAGAATCTCAAATTCTTAAAAACACAAGGTTTCTTTAATATTAGAGCTACAACACACCAAAGCACAATATTGTTCATTAAGAAAAAAATTCTCAAAGCAATAAAACATCTGGCGAAGAAGGCCATTTCTCTTATCCATTCCGTTAGCAATTCTTCTTGTGCAGGTTTGTATTACATATCACCAAATGCTAAACTATTTTAAAATAGAACAATCAATTTTAGCTGCCCCATAGTTCCCTGTACTGTACCGATTTTCCTAAGTGAAGGAATGACTTGCCACATAACCAGCATATAAAGATATTCCAAAGGAAAAAAAAAACCCTCAAAAGCTAAGACACACAGTTAATATAAATCTTGCAGTGAGCGTATGCATGTGCATATTACTAACATCCACTTTCCCCCTGCCCCATGGCATAAACAGAAGCTATACACAGATGGTTATCCTATAATTAAAACAACTGGATTTTGAACATTGCAAAGATCTGACATGAGTAACTCAAAAAGTTCTCACCCCAGACCCTGCAGGAATTACATACTCTTTGTCACTATTTTCACAAGCCAGTACTTCCCTAAAGAAAATATCATTTAACAAAGGAACCTAAAACTCTTGACTCCCAAAATAAAATACAAACACAGATCTTGATCAGCAAAGGTGCTTTTTGAATTTTAGCAATCTGCACACTCACAAGAACAAATAGGCAGAACATGAAGATGGAGTAACAGACACATGCTTGCTCATACCCACAAACCAAACCAGAGCTTAACAGTAGGAAAAGTTTAGGTCTGCTTAATATTGTTTTAATAACTAGTTAAAATGGTCACTATCATCTTTTCCAACTTAGTTAGAAAGTGACATTTTTCCTGAACATCAACTGATGTGCTAATATAAGACAGGTTTGAAGCCTCTCATTTAAATGTGTACATTCGTCTCCTGATGCACAAAAACTATGCACAACCTAAGAATGAAAATGAAGTATGACATATTTAAGTTATCACCTAGCCAAAGAATGTAATTTGGCCAGAGTCCCAGAATTAAAGGACAAATAAAGAAAATTTTCAGATAACTGTCATTACATTAATTTGAGATGAATTCTCATCCTTCACCAAATATAAAAGCTTTACTTTAAAACACAAGCCTTACTAACTAATGATTTTGTGATTAGCCATTTTTCAAACAACAATGACAAGGAAAGTCTTCTATTTGGGGTATGGGTTTTTCCCTACATGAATGCAAAGTTTGTACCTCTAAAGCTCCAAATGCAAAAAAATCTGCTATTTTTTTTAAAACACTGGAATTCCAACCATGTTTTACTAAATCAAGTGTAATATTGAATTCAAAATGAGTATGTTTTTGCTTATTTCTAAATACTTGTCATTCTTTAGTAGCACACATGAGTACACTTGGGGTGTTCCAACCCCGTACCAAGAGCTACACTTGTTTAAGAGAACTCCCACTTTCTTCAAATTTATTCAGCTAAAAGGTTATGAACCTCCGTATGTGGCACCGTTATGTTGTTGCAGCCCTAGTTTTGCTATCTACAACAGATGGCTCAATTCTAACTGTACAGCTTAAAAGTGTGATGTAGAACATATAAGACAACTTTACGCTGTACATGCAAATATTTAATATTTAGTTTGTGGGCAAAATTCCAAAAGGTCATAAGAATTTCTAGTTGATTACTTTGTTTTCACACACTAGGAAATCCATCTTTAACTTGGCAGATAAATTCATCTATTTTCATTATTTAATCTACTATATTTCTGTCCATAAACTGTTGATGAATATTCATCTATGACAATTTGGAAGTTTTCCTAAGTGCAGTTGATTTCTGCGGTGTTAGTTGTAGCCATGTCTGTCTGCCTATGTCCTTAGACCAAGTTCTTTGGGTAAACGTGATATGTTTTATTAAACCAACTAAATAGATGGAAAAATTGTTCTTTGCAAACTTCCGGGTAGACCCACTGCTTCAGGCACAGGAAAAGTCTGCTGTTGTTCTGTGTTCTAGAAGCCAATATGTAAAATGCAGGTCTGTGAAAATGCAGATGTGTGGCAGTGATGACCAGAGATTATGGGAGACAACAGGTGCGAGACAGGTGGGGGCGCGGAGGGGAGAAATGTTGACCTGGTGATAGAATGTAGCTGGTAAAATGTAGAGTTTTACCTGGGGTTATCGGCTGGCGGGCAGGTTATAACGTACCATAAACATGGCACGTTATAACCTGCCCGCCAGCCGATAACCCCAGGTAACCTCTCTACATTATCTATCAATTTCTGCAGAATTTAATTTTTTACTTAAAAAAAAACAAAATAAAACAAAGGTCAGGACCTAACTTTCTAAATAGGAATGGAAATATGAACTAAAGCCCTGCTATTTTTCTGGGTCTGCAAATGGATTGACCTATGATGTTTACTGCTCCTCAGAGTATTCTCAAACTACAAGGTGAAAAGTGATCAGAATCCTGTCATTTTCTCTGCTCTCTCTCACAACCTCACCTATTAGCAGTAAAACTAACAAAAAAATCAAGTTAATTTTAGTCCATTATTTCTTAGAAAAGCTGGGAGCTAAGACGCACTACCATTACTCATCATTAAAGAGGCTTCTGAAGAGAAAATAGAGTACTGCCCAGCCCCACTCACAAAAATATAAAAAATGTGGAATGAACAGAAATGAGAACACACTCTCCTACTGCACCAACCAGGAAACTCACAGAAAAATAAGTGAGCAAAAATTATTCCACCCACACTTCTATAACAGCCAGGAGGCTCCAGGTTAACATTGCTAATGTTGGGGAAGAGCTCCCAGATGAGGGCTCCTTCAAGTTTTTCAAATACCTGCTAGTCAGAAGATGATTAAAAAAAATAGAAACCCAAAAGAGAAGTCCAGAGACAACACCCTGGTAAGAACTTCTGATCACTCAACCTTGGCTGATGAGGCCTGGGTGAGGGTTTTAGCTTCTCACCTGGGTTTCACCTCAAACTAGACTTACTTCTTTATCCAGTCCTTTACTTTCATCCTGGAGCCCAATGGGGTGAGGGAGGTGACTGGAGGAGTTAAGGATCAGTATAACAAAGAAATTGTGCATGTGGTAGGGAGTGGAATATAAGGAAGGAAAACGAAAAACACAAAACTAGGGAAAGGAAGAGACAGATAAAGATGTGGAAGGAAATACGAAGGCAGATGAGAAAAAAAAACAACACAAAACAAGCCTCAAAAACAACAAAAGACAATTTTCTTTTTTTAATAAACCATATATAAAAGCCAGAATGGCAAAGAAAAAGATAATTAGTATAAGAGACCTAAGCAGTCTGGTCAAACAGCATTTATATACTACGTTATTAATACTGTTGATATCTGTCAACTCATTTAACAAATACTTTGGTGCACAGGGTTGATGGTAATCTTATGTAGAGTTTAAATTACGGATTGTACAGGATGGTTTGGATAATTCAGGCATGGAGTTGGACCAGATAACCTCCAGCCCTACTTCTCTATGACATTGTGACATTTGACTAACTTTATTGTTTCTCATATACAGATTTCCTAATATACTGATTGTATTTAAAAGAAACACTGAGATTTGCAAATAATATTGGACATGTTTTGCTGATGTAATGGACAATATCCTGAAGATAGAACATAGCATTTCATTCCTTTACCAGAAGTTACAGTTCAGGGGATATGGCAACAGGTATTTTCCATCCAGCCTCTTCCGATTAGCTGTCTTAATTCAACGATGGAGAAAGTTTGAAAATTAATAGTTTCATAGAAGTTAGGGTCGGAAGGGACCTCAGTAGGTCATCAAGTCCAACCCCCTGCCCTAGGCAGGAAAGAGTACTGAGGTCAGACAACCCCAGCTAGGTGCTTGTCCAGTCTCCTCCTGAAGACCCCCAAGGTAGGCGAGAGTACCACCTCCCTTGGAAGCCCATTCCAGATTCTGGCAACCCTTGCTGTGAAGAAGTTCTTTCTAATGTCCAACCTAAATCTTCTCTCTGTCAATTTATGGCCATTGCTCCTAGTTACTCCAGGGGGTGCCGTAGTAAGCAGAGCATCTCTTATTCCCCACTATCCTCTCCTGATGAATATATAGGCAACCACAAGATCACCGCTCAGCCTTCTCTTGTGAAGGCTGAAGAGGTCTAGGTCCTTTAGTCTCTCCTCATAGTTTCATTAATAATATGAACTGTTGTGATCTGTACCCATTTTCAATAAAGTGAGACTTGATATATAAGATTTGGAATGACATCTCAGAAGTTAAACAATGAGAATTTTCCACTTCGTTATAGAAAAATACTGCAAGCTCACAAATGACAAAGGAAAGAGATGCACAGTAGATGCCTGGAGTCTTCCATGGTCAGTGGTATTCTTTTAGCCTAAGAGTATTGACTAGGGGACCTGTTCCAAAAATACACTATGAAAGGGAATCCCTGCAAACATCAATACAGCCAGGTCTCTCAAGAGTTCCACACACTGCAGCACATTTAACAAATATACATTCAGCACACGAAAAGCTAAGTATGTATGCAAAGAGCTAGCAAATCATAGGACATAAGGACCAATAAAGTCCATAGACTGTGGAACACCAGCTTAATATATTTTGGCTCATGCCTTTCTTTTTTTTTTTAAAGAAGGTTAAAAACATATTTACTGGAATCCAAGACAAGATTTTTTCTGCCCCGTTTAACATGGGAAATGGAGCCCCCTCTTCCCCCAGGTCTTGGATTTGAGTACAAGCAGCAGGAGAAGCAGATGGCACCTGCAGGTCTTCCACTATCTGCCCCTCCACCTGCCTCAGATTTTCAGTTCCTGCAGCAGATTCCATGTCCATGGAGTCACCCTTTGCCACTGAATTGCAAAACATCACACTCAATTTCATGATTTTAAAAATAAAGCTTCCTACCCTGTCAGCTCCAGTAAGAGTCCCAAAATCATAGGCAGAGGATATCTACCCAAGTTTAAGAGCTTCAAAGGTTTGGAGGGCGATATTTATTTGCATCAAGGCCCTGCACATACCCTTATTCTGCAGCCACAAAAACTGACATTTGGCAGGAGACACATCATTCAGTAGCTTTGCAACAGAATTCACCATATCCTGAAATCAAACACTTGGAGAGCAAAAAACCAGCTGCAAAAACAGGTCCAACTTTCACAAGCGAACTACACTGAATTGCAGTGCATTCACTCTGCACAACTCCCTATAACACACATGCAACTTAAAGCTAGCAAGTGACCGAGAGAATGAAGAAGAGTAGAAACCAAAAGCACAGACTGGCAACCTGAGCTATCTGGGACATAATACAGCAAACACAGTCCCAAGAAAGGGAGCCACTGATGCCAGTAGCTCCCTTTCATTAGATATATTGCCTAGAAAAAGAGGAAGCATTCCAGGCTGCTTGGATATCATGATAGGATCCAAGGGCCAGCAAAGAGAATCAGGCAGGCTTGGGAACATTAAGCAAAAAATGCAGTGGAAGAAAATAGTCATTTGTGAATTTTATATCAATGACCATTTTCAAATAAGCTACAATAATGTGCTTGCACATGGAAATAGGTTTATGCATGAAAGCTATACTATGGGGAGGGCAGGGGAAGGTAAAATAGATTAAAGCTGATGTAGAATTAAGTATGACTAGTCAGAAGATTACATAGGGTCCTGATTATGTAGGCAAAAATAAAGAATTAGACACAGTATCTGAGTCTGCAAATGGCTACATCATTAGTTACACAATTATATTCTAGAGCTCCATATTTATCATCATTCATATACTATCACAGCTGTACACTGTGTCTCAGAACACAAAGAGCATGCCAAAGAGAACATTTACAATGTCATTTCTCTGTCTTCTTTTTCTGCTCTCAGAAAACAACAACAAGCAGCCTTGAATGTAAATTCAGTAGGTTCAACAGAGAAGTGCATATTTGGCAAAGGAAAGACTAATGACAGCACAAGACATGTTCTTTTGAGACATTAAATGTTTATTGTAATAGTCTAAAGCATGCCTGAGAACAACACAGGAAGTTTAGAAATTATTTATGATTATTCTGGCTGGACCCTAGCCAAGTTTTCTATAATACTCTTACCCATCCCATTTTGAAAGAAAATAAATGGTCTAAAATCTGACCCAAATTTGAATCCTTAACTTGCATCTACTGCTTCTCAAAACAGCAACAGGGTTTATTTCTAGAGGATCAATTAGGTCAGTGTATATTTAGATTTACTAGTCAACTGGGGTTGCATTCTACCTCACAAATAAGTATGAGTTTATGGCACAAGAGTTTCATTGAAATGTAGATTAGAACAGACCACCCCCTGAATAGACTCCAAGGTTTACTAGTCATAGACACTATCCCCATCTGTTAAGAACTCCCCTTCCCTCCACCAGACACACACTGCTCCTGTTGATATACTACATGGGATAAATCCAAATGTGGTTCTGCAAGGCTGGGACAAGCTAACCTAGAGAGCTGTGAAAACAGAAGAGACCAGACATATAATGACCAGTATACAAACACAACTGATTAGTTTTTCCAGTTTCAATGAAGTCAGCATTTTATGATCAACAGCAGTGAAGATGGCTGATAGACTCATTTATATGAGCATAAACATCTTGGCCTCTGGTCCTTGCTATGAGATAATGAAAAAAATTCAAAGAAATCAGAAGCTCATCCTAATAACTTTCCCACAAAAGGAAGTTTTTCTTCCCTCGAAGTAAACTTTAGCGACCCTCAAGAGCTTTGGATTCTAGGCCCGTCCCCAATAACTTCCACCTACCACAACAGGCACAGAATGGTTTCACAGGTAGCTGAATGAACTTTATCCTGCACACTCAAAACACTCAGGTTCCCAAGCTATAAAAACAAGCCAACTACCAAAGCAAACATGTTTTACCCTTCTTGCTGACATTGCATACGTGGAACTGGAGAAGCTGCCCTGTTTCCTACAGATCTTATTTCACAGTGAAAAAAATTCAGTGCTGAAACAGGGCGGTCTGGAGTAGACAGATGGTTCACTACTTAAAACGGTTTCACTATCAACAACACGATAATGGCATTCCTCCTAAAACTGCCAATCTGCACCGAATACTTGAGTGCCTTACAAGCAGCAAGGCTGGGACTGCGAAAGAACTATAACATACGTTAAACAGGAGACTTTTCTAAATAAGTCAATTTTAAAGTGACCTCTCTCATGCTCAAGGAAAGCAAAAGGAAGTAAATCATTCAGGAAGGTATGGTGTTGCCACAAGAGGTGATGACAGCAAGTTCAATAATTTAGTAAGTGATTGAATGCTTTAGTCATTACTTTTCACATTCACACAAAAAAAAGTGAAGGCAACCCATTCAGGAGTGGGTGGGTAACAATGGGAGCTAGTCAGGTCCAAAGGCAAGCAGCCTTTCCTAGGGCTAATGAACACCTCTCTCTTTCAAGCCCCTTCTCTGCCTGTGAATCTTTTCCCAGGGGTGCAGGCTCCTCGGGGGCAGCTCCCCCAGGGAACACGGCACCAGAGCAGCTCCAGCCCCAGCCTCATGCTTGCCCTCACTTTTGCCTGTGGACGCCAGGATGTCGTGGGGAATCTGCTCCCCCTGAAAGACAATAAGAGGCGGGTGGGTAGAGAGCTTCCCCAGGCTCGAGCATAGCAGAGGATGGTGCTGCGCAGGGACAGGGACCACAGCCACCTCTGCCCCTACCCCTACCCCAAGGTCCCTCGGGGGCAGGCCCCGGCGTTGCGGGGCGAGCGCATGAGAGCGGTAGATTACATAACCGCCGCCGCTCGCCCGGCCCGAGCCGCGGGGTCCCACGACGGCCACGGGGTCTGGAGATGGGGCCCCCACTACCGCTCCTGGGCTCCCATAGCCTTGCAGCAGCAATCGGCCCCGGCGCGGGACTAGGGCAACCCTGGGCGCTACCACCCCACGCAACAACAGCAGAGACGGCGGCAACGAGAGGAGAAGGGGTGCGGTGCGGTGCCGTGCCGTGCCGTGCCGTGCCCTCCCCACCGGGAGCCTTAGAGCCCGAACCTAGTCGCTGGCGCCGCCGGTACCTGCCGCTGCCACCACCTCCTGCCGCTGCTGCCAACCCCGCAGCGCAACAACGTCCCCGCCCATTGGGCCGCTCCCGCCCCCAACAAGCGCCGCGCTGATTGGTTGCTCCCCCGCCCCCGCGCGCGCCGGCCCCAGAGCGCCAGGTACCCGGGCTGGAACACTAAATTCGCCTTTTCTGAGCCCGTTTGCAGCCGCTGGCGCCGCGGAACCTGCCTGCCTGTCGGCGTTTCCGGCCGGGCTCTTTGAGAAGCGCACTTCCGGTTCCGGGTGCACGGTGCCCGCAGGAGGGTCGCGGAGCGGACAGGTATCGGGAGGAGGCTGAGCCCGGGTCCTGTGTCCCTGTCTCTGTCCTCACAGACCCGGGCTGCTGCGCCTCATGGCTCCCTGCAGCCGGGGCCCTGCTGGGGCAGAGCAGCGCGGGCCCAGGCCGGTGCTGCCCAAGCTTCTCACCACGGCCCCGTTTATGGCCCGTTTCCTCAACGCGGCCTCTTGCTTCCGTCCCGCAGCCCCGCGCCCCCTCCGCCGATGTTTCTTCCCACCCCACGTGGGGTCCGCTGTCCTAGACCTAGTATAGGGGCGGACCGGACTGGGCGTCGGGCCTAGCTCATGCATCTGCCTGCGCACGGCTTGGTGCCACATCCAGAGGCCTCGGCCCCGGGAAAGTTCAGCGAGTACTAACATGTTTGCACGTTAGTGGCTCTTTGACCTTGGCCTGTCACCAGCACCAGGAGTACACCTGGGAGCTGGGAGGACTCAGCTACTCTCACCCCAGTTTTTACTTATTGTAATGGTAACTGCAGGGCAAAAAAAAAAGCTACACCATGCTTAGTTAAAGTATGAGAGATGATCATGGGGGCACTTCTTGCCAGCCTTATGGGCTTGGATAATCCTCAGGGTTTCCTAAATAGGATTGACATTAAAAATAAAGTTTGTTTATTTATTTAAAGTAGCGATTCCCTATCCAGTTGGCTGTCCACTTGCTGCAGGACTGCTGGCAGTTTTCTAGTGAGACAGTGCTTGTGCCCTTTTTGTTTCTTGATGCAAAGTTAGACTACAGAAATTGCAAATGTATGAAGTGATTTTATTCTGTGCTGCAGGGCAGCAGTTTTTAACCTTTTTTAATAAGGAAACCCCCAACAGCCCTCTTTTTAGTAAATGTACCCCTGGGGAGGGGTTGGCAAGCAGCCGGATGCTGAGCAGGGTGGGTTGTGAGCAGCCAGACACAGAGCAGGGATGTGGTGAGTGGCAGAGCAGCAGTGCAGCATCTGTGAGACTGCTCTTGTGAGGCAGTGGCATGGTGTGGCGGTGCTCCACCCCCGCCGGCCCCCATGTACTCCCTGGGACCTTTCAGAGTACCTGTAGAGGTACGCATACCCCCGGCTGACAACCCCTGCTGTAGGACAATTGCTGGAATTACCACAGGGATTTTATGTAAGTGGTGGCCTGTGAGGCAATACCAGTAAGGAATAGCATCTATATTGTGGCCTGTTCAATGCCAGAGATTATATTATCATAAATATTCCTGTTAGGCATAAAGCTGTTAACCTGTTATTTGGATTAAGGTTTGAAATATTCTCCTATTGCAATTAGTATATCTGTCTAGTGTGATTGTCCAAACCAGTTCTCATGTACTGTCTAATTTGTGGTTTGAGTATTGGTGTATAAAGATTCTTGAGGACCTTTGATATTTCTTTTAAATATCTACAAAAGAAAAATGGGGCTTATTCCTCATCAGGGATCCTGGTTTTCTCTGATAAAAAATGCACAAATTCTCTGATAACCCCTAAAATCTGTGAATAAATTGAAACACCACTCATATATATCAATTAACCACAATGCTTTCATGATATATTTACAATTTTAAAGCAATCTGGAAGCCTTCCAATGCCTCAATCACTAATAAAATAAATTCTAAACACCTATAAATTTTGGTATTTGATTTTTGGTTTTTATCATGGAAAAATCAGAGCTCCCCCTGCCCCTTCACTCACAGAACATAGATCCAGGCCCCTCACTCCCAAGCCACAACCCTCCTGGTCCTCCTGGTGCCAGTCACCCCATGCACATAGCCCCCTGTCACCCCAGCCCTGCCAGAGGAGGCCCCCAGCTGCCAAGGCTATGAGGCCAAGGACCTGGATCTGCAGCCTGCTGCCCCCTGTAGCAGCACCTGAGCCCTGGCTGTCATCCGCGGCTCACTCCCTCCCTTCCTATTGGGCCACAATCCCCACTTCCCCCTGCCAAACTTACCTGCAGGAGCTGTTCTCCAGACTGCCTGGCAGCCATGTGCATGTGCCTTCCTCCCGCTTCCCCCCAACCCCTTGCAGGCTGGAACTCTGCCAGCCCACAGAGAGCCCTTTGCAAAGAGTTTAATGAAAAGGCTGTGTTTTTCTCAGGTAAAAGGTGAAATCCGCATTTTTCTTCATTTTCCTGTGGGAAACAGAAAACCTAGATCCCTGCTTATCATCCAGTGGAGATAAGGAATTAAGCCCTTTGAGTGAAGCACTTCCCTTCCTGTGTACACAATATCCAACTATAGCTATTTCCTTCCCCAAAAGTAAGCTTTAAAAGGGGCTTCCAGTGTCCCATAAATATCAACAGATGTGTGCCCCTACCTCTCCTTCATTAGTCTGACATAATTCAATTAAAGCTGTCAGACCCCTTTCCTTTGAACTCTGGTTTACATACTTTTGCTGATGGTATTGCTGGTAGAGAGAGGTAGTCTGTCAAATGAGCAAGTAACAGATCTGTTGAAGCTGACATGCAAATTGCCATATATCCCAATTCCCTTGTGGATGCAATGTTACATGCATTCTGAAATTAAATAGTTGCATTTCAAATAATATCTACAAAAAGTAAGGATTGCTAAGTTTAGTTTTTAAAACAAGCTCTATCATAACTGAAATAAAAGACAATGTAAATATCAAAGTGAATAAATAAATAATGAGCTAGATAAAACAACAAGATTAGGCACAGATGTAATTAGTTATCTATGTGTCATTTGCCACAACTCTGGTAGTTTTAAACATGCTTTAATCTGGCCCAAGCAAGGGAAGGGGTAAAAGAGAATGTTCAATATTAGTGGTGCAATGATACATCAGTCTGATATCAGATTGGCACCGATATAAAGAAAATTGACTATATTGGTAATTGGCCTGATGTGGCCGATAATTTGGCTGATAAATGCCCGTGCATGCTCATAGCCGCAACACAGAACATAGGCAGCAAGAGCACAGGCTGGCAGCTTGGAGAGCTGGCTGCATCCAGCTGGTAAGTCTGTTGTGGTGGAAGGGGAGAGAGGAGGGAAGGGGTATTGGGGGAGGACGGATCAAGGCCCCCTGCAGTGAGGGAGGGAGTGGGGCTGGGTTATGTGCTGCTGGGGTGGGGTGTGGGACACAGCAGCGGCTTGTATGGGGTGGGGGACAGCTCGTGCAGATCTGGGGGCACATGCCCCCTTTCCCCCCTCCCCCCATGCCCTCCTGAGGTGCATGCAGCAGCGGGAGCTGCACCCCCCACACCCCCTGGATGAGCCATGGCTCCATCTCCTGCCCTGGCTGGGCAGCACCTGCCCCAGCCCCCCTCTCCCTCACCACAGGAGCCTTGATCTGCACCCCCATGCCCCTTCCCTCCCCCTTCCCTTCCACCACAACAGACTTACCAGCTAGACAGAGCTCTTCAAGTTGCTGGGCTGCATATCAGAAATGGGATCGGTATGACCCGATATGTCTCCTTAGAAATCGGCTATCAGTATCAACCCCCACAATCTATCGGTACACCCCTATTCAGTATACTGTCAAATGCCATTTTGGTGGTGATTTTTGTTTGTTTGTTTTTGTTGAGTTACCTATATGTCTACTTTATCACTATTTTTTGACATTCTTATTTTAACCTAATTTATCTCCTGACTTCTAGGTTCCTGTAGGACATCTTGCTGATTAATCATTTGATGTTTTATTTTTTTTGTTAGTTTCCAGTACTTTGATAGGTCTAGCCTCACTGACTGCATTGGAGACTGCACGGTTGTACTGAACCACAAAACAGGTACTTGCAGCAGCAATACAAGTCTTCCCTTGTCAAAGTATTTCATCCTTGTTATACAGAGACTCCATTTAGATCACTGATTCTCAGCCAGGGTGTCCCTGAGATTCTTTGAAGGGTGCTTGTGAGGAGATGAGCGCAGGCTCAGGCTCATCCATGTCTGGTTGTTGCTCTAAACCCATTGCCCAGCTCCTCTGCAAGCAGGTAAGCACTATAACAAATCAGTTTTTGAAGTGAGGTGCCACTCAATTCACGAAATTTATGGAGGTGTGCCTTGAATTTAATGAGGGGTCCCTTAAGCCTAAAAAGGTTGCAAACCACTGATTTAGAGATTCACATCTTTTATGGTCTGTGTAGAGCAGGCAATGAGGTTGCCAGTTCTGAAAGTCAAAATTGTTCCCAGACACTTAAGTCACATCTCACTCTGGTCTTCCCTATTCCTTTTAGATGCAGAAATAATCTAAAGAGCTTTAAAAAAATCAGATGAGAGACGGTGCCATTTTTATGTGTTTTTGTTGAGATCTTTGATTAAAATATAATTTTTATGCATTTTAAAAGCAAGAGTCAAGTTTAACGTCTCTTTTATTTTTTTTAATATTTTTAAAAACATGCAGATTTCCCTAACAGGAACTAAACTAGTTTCAGTAGGTTAGGAAGAAGAGCCATGCTAGAGAAATATTGAGAATAATCTTTTCTACTGAAATGTACAAGGTCCTCTTTCAGCTCATTGTTTCATATATTAGATTTAGTTTGTGTTAAAAAAGCAAGTCTCATCTGTTTTGAATACAAAGTGTTGCCACACCTATTTTAGTATATGATAGGTTAAAATTGTTTTTAGTAAACTACTGTTGGACAAGGATATTTTAACGTCTACAGGTTTCCCTCACCAACTGCTGGGGTTAGGTTCAGAAAGTTCCTGTGGTTGATAAAACTAAAGACTTTTGGGAAAAATGGGGTTAGGGACTTGAATATTGTACAGTATATTATATAAAAATCATTTTTACTTACCTTTAATACATGGGGTTGTCAACTGGGAATAGGCGTACCCGTAGGGGTAATTAGACAGGTTAGGAGGTGCACATCCGTGGGTGCACCAGCAGCATCTCCTCCAGTGCATTCACCTCTTACCTGGGGGAGGGGGAGAGGAGGGACCTCTCTGAATGGCGGGGTAGGGGTGTTTTGTGCTCGGCTCTGGTGGCGCACAATTGGCCAGTCAGTAGCCTATGGATGGGGCCCCGACTGGGCCAAGTCTTGGGACAATCTGAGTTTGGCAGCAGTGGGACCTGCCTACCCACACCCCTGGATGAGCAGTCAGGCTCAGATTGTCCCATGACCTGGCACATTTAGGGCTGCTGTTCCCTGTTTCCCTTCCCTGCGACCCAGTATGGCAGGAAGCAGAGAAGCCACGGAGGGATCTTCTCGCCCACTGCTGCTCGCCCTGTGTTGCCCTGGCAACACGCCTTCTGCGTGCGGGGCTGCACCCCTCAAACCAGCAGCAGATACAGGAGGCGCATTACCAGGGCAGCGTGGGGCAAGCAGCAGCAGGCGAGGAGACCTTGTGCAGCTTCTCTGCTCCCTGCCATGCCAGGTTGCAGGGCAGGGCAGCAGGGAACAGCGGCAAGTGAGCCTACTGTTCCCTGCCACTGTGGGTAGGGTAGCTCCCTGCCTCCGCACTCACCTCCGGCAGGGCTGGGGGCCATCTCGGGGTGGTGGGGAAAGGAGAGGCACGAGCAGGACCAGAGGGCTGGCAGGCTGATGTGCGGCCATGGAAAACCATGATTACTCAAAACTGTATACTGTGGTAGCCAAAATGGTATACAAAATATTAACTATAGATGCTCAAAACTGTAGCTGGCAAGGGAAACCAGTATATATTTACTTCTGTATGATCCCCTATTAAGATATTTTACAGTTGGAATGGATGAGAAATTTGCATGTTTATTGTGATTTTTTTTTTTTTAAATTAACTTATTTATACCGTTCCATCTTAATGTAAAAGTTCTTGAATTTCAGGAATTTTAAAACGTAACTTTAAAGGACTTATATCTAATCAGTGTTGTATTAATACAGTTAAATGCAGAACTAAGTGTTATATTAGCATTAACAACATTTCCCAACATGGTGAACTGCAGGTTTTATAATCAGTCTAAAACTCTTAAACCCAGAAGGCTTTTTATTATTTATTTACCCAGGAAATTATAGGCCTGTTAGTCTTGCCTCAGTCCTGGGGAAGCTCTTTGAGAAAATTATCCAGGTGCACATCTGTGAAGGGCAAGCAGGGAGTGTAAGCTTTAGGGGCAACCAACATGGGTTCATTAGAAGCAGGTCCTGTCAGACCGACCTTGTGGCCTTCTATGACCAGGTCACAAAATCCTTGGACACAGGTGTCGCAGTGGACTTTCTGGACTTTAGGAAGGCCTTCGACACTGTCTCTCACCCCATTCTCATTAGGAGATTGTGGTGTTGATGCCTACACAGTCAGATGGGTCACACCCAGAGAGTGGTGGTGAATGGGTCATTTTCTACCTGGAGGGATATGGGCAGTGGAGTCCCCCAGGGCTCAGTCCTCAGGCCCACACTGTTCAACATCTTGATCAGTGACTTGGACAAGGGGGTGAAAAGCACCTTGTTCAAATTCGCGGATGACACTAAGATGTAGGGAGAAGTGGGCACGCTAGAAGGGAGATACAGGCTGCAATTGGATCTGGACAGGTTACTAGGGTGGGTGGATGAGAATAAGATGTGATTCGATACTGACAAGTACAGGGTACTGCACCTGGGGAGGAAGAACCAGCAGCATACCTACAGCCTGGGGAACTCCACTCTCGTCAGCACAGAGACAAAAAAGGATCTTGGAGTCGTTATAGACTCCAAGGTGAACATGGGCCGCCAATGTGGGGATGCAGTCAGGAAGACTAACAGCACCTTGTCATGCATCCACAGATGCATCACAAGCAGGTCCAAGGAGGTGATCCTTCCCCTCTATGCGACACTGTTCAGGCCACAGTTGGAGTACTGCATCCAGTTCTACGTGCTGCACTTCAGGAGGAATGTGGAAAACATCGAGGGGGTCCAGAGGAGGGCCACTGGAATGATCAGGAGGCAGCAGGGCAGGCCCTAGGAGGAGAGGTTACGAGACCTGAACCTGTTTAGTCTCCACAAGAGAAGGCTGGGGGGATCTGGTGGCCATCTATAAACTGGCCAAAAGAGACCAGCAGGCAGTGGGAGAGTCCTTGTTCCCCTGAACACTGCTGGGAGTAACAAGGAATAACGGCTATAAGTTGATGGATAGTAGATTCAGGCTAGATAACAGGAGGCACTACTTCACAATCAGGGCGGCTAGGATCTGAACCAACTTTCAAGGGAAGTGGTGCTCGCTCCTACCCTGGGGGTCTTCAAAAGGAGGCTATATAGACACCTTGCCAGGGTCGTTTAAGACCCGGCATTCTTTCCTGCCCATGGCAGGGGGTCAGACTTGATGATCTGCTCAGGTCCCATCTGACACTACCAACTATGAAACTATTATTTTAATTATTAAAATAAAGAAATCTACTGAGTGAATGCCAGGGAAAATATAATTTCCTAAATAGTGAAAAAACTTCCAACGTGAAATATTTCAGTAACATCTTAGAAATCTGTATGCTACATAATGAATTCTGAAAAACAGTTGCCTATGAAATAATCAAAAAGAAATTACACCATATTTCTTGCCTGTCCCTCCCACCCCAATAAGACATGCATGTTATTTTAGGAAGGTAGAATGAAGGAAAAAAGACTTTTCCAGATTCATGGCTGAATCCTGTCCCCTGGGGCAGAGTACACTCTTCAGCATTAGCAAAAAGCTAGAACTTTAACCCCCACACAGCTGTTGCTGAATTGGCAACAGCTATGTACTTTTCAAAAGTCGGGTCTCAATCTTTTTAGACTTAAAGCAGCCCACGGAAAGTGCCAGATCTTGACTTGAGCTTGTTTTTTGCTTATGGAAAAATAACAGAGAATTTTTTTCCTTTGGAAAGAACTAAGAAAACTGTAGTGTCAGAATGTTTTTGACACCATGATTCATATTTGAAATCTCTGGTGGAGGGGGGTGGTTGTGAATCTTGTACAGGTTTGCACACCTAATGGCGCTAATATGGCATGACATGCTACATAACCATTAAAAGAATCTTGTGGCACCCCAGTTTGCCACGGCATCCTCATTGAGAATCACTGGTTTATAACAGTGCTTCATCTGTACTGGGGAGGTGTTAGAAACATCTCTGCCTTCACCCCAGTTCTCCCAGGGTGTATGTCGATTTTAGGAATTATGTGCAAATTAATCTTTTATTATGCACCTTGGAAAAACTGTTTGTTTCTTAAACTTTTCCTACAGGCATGGAGCATGGACAAGAGCAAGGGCACGGACATGGGCATGGCCATGGGAAAATAGAACTCCCTGACTATAGGCAATGGAAGATAGAGGGTACTCCACTACAGGATGTCCAACAAAAACTGGCTAAGCGAGGTCTCAAGGATCCCTGGGGTCGGTGAGTGAGAAAAAGCATCAGATGTAGGCTTTTCTTATGGTGTAGTCATTGAGGATGACTCTCCTTAGTTAAAGTACATTAAAGTATATTAAAACTTGGATGAAATTCATTTTTATATGGTTTCTGGTATTGCATTTCCCTCAAACATTGCCTCATGTTGCAAAGCACTGCCATACTTTGTTTCTACATAACACATCACAAGACATCCTTCCAGATTTTGTTTTGTGAATGGAGATAATTTATCTTTGGCTTGACCTATTCAACAAATACTTAAGGTGCAAGAGCCAGGGCCAAGGCCCTGATTCAGCAAGGTATTGGAGCAGTGCTGGATTTTTAGCACATGAATAAGGTTATTCCACTTCACAGAGCACTTAGATGAAGTCAGCAGAACTTAAATTTGCTTTTGTGCTTGGCTGAAGAGGGATGGTATTTACTTGTATACTTAGTCAAGCAGTTATGTAAGCACACTGCTAGCATGAGGGCCTTGAACTGAAAAGTTGAACTGAAACAGCAAATGACTTGGACATAGATTCTGTTTTGAGCTTGTTTTGCCAAGCAGTGTCTCAGAATTTGTATATAAAACTACTGAGATGAATTAAGTCATGAAAGACCTGATCTTTCCCCCTAAATGGACCTCCTCTATGGGGAATGCATCCTACTTCCTAGAGCTATTCTCTTTAGATAGCTGTAAGAAGAGAGATTTAACTTGATTTAATAGGAAGAGATGTATAATCTCTTTAATTGCTCTTGGTCTTTGTGAATGAAAACAGAACCTTGTGCTGAATAGTCTCATTCCGTTGGAAAACAAAAGCTATATAAACTGCTATTCTGTAGTCATACAAAGAAGTGCCATAATTGCTTCCTTTGCTGCTATTTAGTTCTTACTATATTTTACTGCAAGCTTTTTTTTTTCCTCTGAGGAAACAGCTTAAGAATACATAACCTGGTTTCATATCATAGGTTATCATTTATATTTTAACAAAGCAGGGGGTTGTTGTCCAGCTGTTAACTTTTCAGGGCAGTCAGCTCTGAAAGCATATATTTATTTTTTTATGCTTGTTTCTCTTTCCTGTAGAGGTGCACTGATATATCAATCCACATCATATTGGCACCAATAAAAGGAAAATTGATATTATCGGCAAGTAGCTTTTTTTGACCGATGTGGCCAATAATGTCACTGATAAATGCCGTGTGCATGTGCGGAGCTACAGCATGCACATAGCCAGGAATGCAGCCCAGCAGCTTGGAGAGTAGCTTACAGCCAGTAAGTCTGTGGTAGGGAAGGGGCATGATTGAAGGGTCCATAGTGAGGGAGGAAGTGGGGCTGGGGCAGAGTTAGGCACTGCCCAGCTAGGGCAGGACAGGGCATGGGACAGAGCTGTGGGTGGCTCGTCTGTGGGGGCTGACTCCCATGGCTGTGTGCACCCCTGAGAGAGGCATGGGGGGTATGTGCCCCCCTGGATTTGTGCACAAGGCAAGGGTGGGCTGCCACTGGGACTGGAGGCTGCGCCAGCCTCTTCCCAATGAGGGGGCTGGGTAGGGGCTGTGCTTAAGGCAGGCAGCAGCGGCGCTCGGAGTGGGGGCTAAGTGGTGGTCTACAGCCACCCCAAATTTCACCATATTCCCACCACAGCCCTCCCTCTCAGCGCTGCCACCACCCACCCTGCCCCAACTCTCCTGCTAGGAAGAGGCCACAGCAGGCAGCCACACACACAAATCTAGGGGGCAGTTGCCCCCCATGTCTCCCCTGGGGCTGTGCACAGCCACTCCACAGCTCCATCCTGCCCCAGCTGGGCATTGCCTGCTCCAACCCCAGCCCCACTCCCTTCCTCACCATGGGGGCCTAAATTTGTGACCCCCTCACTCCTCTGCTCTCCCCCATGCCCCTTCCCCCCCCACCCCCACACAGACTTACCAGCCAGACGCTGCTCTCCAAGCTGCTGGGCTGCATTTTGGCAATCAGAGTGGTATCAGCCATTGGTATCAGCCAAAAAAATCTTTTTCAGTGCACCCCTACTTTCCTCTACGTGCAGGAAGTCTTATGAAACAATGGATTTTATCTTATGTATGTAAAACAATATCTCTGTTCTCAGCTGGAGATAAATTTGCTACCACAAGAAAATTGACCAAGTAAATTAATCTATGCTTTGGAGTGTGTATGCTTCCCAAGCATATTGCTTTGGAGACTGTTGCAAAATACGGAGTTGAACTGAAAAGAATTTGTACTGTTTTGTTTTCTTAATGAAAAAATGCTGTTTTCCTAGGGGAAAAAAACAGGGTGGGAAAAAAATGAGCTATTTATTAGATTAGTTGAATACGGAGTAAGGGATAAAGTGAGAAACTCTTAAAGCATGGAATTTCTTCTGCATAGCTTTGACTAGCACAGACTTATTTCTAAAGTAATTCCACAGCTGAGGCAAACTTGGAGTCCTGGTTTAATATTAATCTCTTTAGTGAAAAAGAAGTATTAAGAGCTGTTTACTACATTATTTATTAATGTGCTTCTGCTGCAGAATATCTTGTATTAAGAAGTCTGAAGTGGCAAAACCCTTCTGAGTTTTTTGTATACTCATTGGCCCCATATTCTATTCCTCTCAGAATACTGAAAAATATAAACTCCATGTAGCATAATGTATAAAGTACAACCCCAATTTAGATTTGGCCCTTATAGAAGATGCCATATTTGCAGTCCTAAAAACTGAAATGCTTTATTCATAAAACTAGGCACACAGCACTAAGAACTAGGGAATGAGCTTCCTTAGCACTATGCTGTAACTTAGAGTTATTGAGACAGCTTGTGCAATAGACATGAGTGTCCACCGACTATTCATTTCCTGATATCTCTCTAGAGGTTTTGTCAAGACAGTCAGTAATAACCACTGAGAGGTAGTTAGCGACATTAGTCTGAAGGCAGGGCAAGGTGGCACATTAAAGAAAGGCATAAGCGTTCTTAGACAACAGTCAACTTCATCAGATGTTAGGAATGGACTTGGAGAGACATGGGGGTACTAAATAGAAACGAATAAAGTAATTTAAAAACAAAGGATAGGGAAAGAGGGAGCGAGAGAGGACTCAGCTGAGTGAGGTAAAGATGGGCTGGAGAGATCAAAAGCGAAAAAGTAGCTAACCTGTTAAGGGTCATAAGGCTTTGTTATAACCCGGGATCCTGGGTTTTCTCTATTTAAAAAAAACACAAGCCCCCCACAAATTCTCTGATTTAAACCCCAAAATTCATGTTTTTCCACAATGAACATGAAACACCTCTCTCTCTCTCTCTGTCATATATATATATATATATAGAGAGAGAGAGAGAGAGAGAGAGAGGTATCAGTTGAACACAATGTTTTATTGATGCATTTACAATTTAGAAGCAGTTTGGAAGCCTACCGATGCCTCAATCCACTACAATAAAATAAATTCTAAATACCTATATATTTTGGCATTTTATTTTTTTTAATCATTGAAAATCAGGGCTTCCCCTGTCCCCTTCACTCACCAGAATGCAAGTCACTGTGGCTGTCTGTCCCTTCCCCTCCCCCCTCCCTTCCCCACTTTGTGGTGCTGAACAGCCCTGTTATGCTGGTGCCCTGTCCATCTCTTGCCCCTTATACGCAAGCCACAGCCCCTCCAGCCCTGCAGTGCC
Source organism: Crocodylus porosus (assembly GCF_001723895.1). Classification (NCBI taxonomy): domain Eukaryota; kingdom Metazoa; phylum Chordata; order Crocodylia; family Crocodylidae; genus Crocodylus; species Crocodylus porosus. Next base: position 21,191,951 of record NW_017728949.1, on the reverse strand, counting down.
CCTCCTGACCCACAGCCCCCTGGTCCTGCTGGTGCCCCTCACTCACAACCTCCAGCCCCTCACCCCCCAGGTCTCCTCCTCCCAACCCACAGCCCCCTGGCCCTGCCAGTGCCCCTTACTCCCCAACCCACAGCTCCCCCGCCCCCCCTTTCTCACTCATGCTCTGCAGAGAGAGTGTGTGTGTGTGTCCCAGTCCCCTTCCAGCCCTCCCAGCTAGAGAAAATCCACCTTTTTCTGTGGAGAATGGAAAACCCAGGTCCCTGGTTATAACCCTTATGTGCCTCATTGCCCAGTATTGATTATTGTTACGGTGGTTCTGATTTGGATGCCTATCCTCCAGAAAAACTGTATTTTCACCTTTCATGATGACTTTGAATCCTTTGCAGATATGGGAGAGGTATTTAGTGGAATTTATCTTTGGTACTGGATGAATTATTTGCATGATACTTAGGGTGCAATCAGAAGTTAAAATTTTTGCCTGATCTGTCTACAGAAAGTGGTTTATAGCCATGAGGAAACACAAATGCACGGCTTTAGACAGCTTAAAAACTGGCCAATTGAGTGAAAATCTGACCCCTCGTTGCATGAAATGAGGGGTCAGATGAAGACATTTCAAAACAGAGTGTCTTCTGTAAATGCTGTCTGTGCTGCCTGTCAGCCTGTTGCTGTTTTCAGAAGTGGAGGAAGGAAAGGGAGTGGCGGGAGTTTGGTCTGGGGGATTTTCAGCCCTGGCTGAAGGGTGGGGAAGGAGTACCAGCTGGGGAAACCCTAGAATGAGTTCCCTCTGCTCCCTTTCCCCCCTCCCATTTTGAAAAATGTGACCGATTTATAGGCTGGCAGCCAGCAGCTAAATGTCCTTTCCCCCTGGAACCCCAGTTTGTCCCAGGGGGTCACTGTAACTCAGAACACTTCCTGCACAGCTTCTCACTTACAGCAGGGAGCTGCACTTCTGTTTGCACCCCAAATTTCTCAGACATCACAGGAGTCTCTTATCACTGAAGTCAGCTAGAATTCGGGTAAAGAGCTAGGTAAAGACTTACATAAGACTGTTATGGCAATGTTTAACAAAAAAGTTATGTGCTCTGGGTTTTTTTTCTTTTGCCTTTCTTTTAAAATCAAGACAGGAAAGTCTATGGAGCATTAGCTACAATAGAAAACACCCAGGCCAAATAATATCTAATGCCAGTGTAAATTTTGGGGCAAAAGTATCTTATTCTGTTTGTACAATGGTGTTCTAGTTCATGACTAGATCTTCTAGATAATCTTAATGCTGATGATACTACACCATTTGCTGTACCTCTTCTATGTTATTTTTATTAATGCTTTTTTCTGGCATACAGGGAATAGGAAGAGAAAATATGTTAGACCACATACATCAACGGCTGAAAAAATGTATTTTGTTATATAGTAGTAACATTCAGCAACACTGGCATAATGCATGTGCCTAAGTGGGCAGACTTAATATTATTAATCTTGGCCATGGCATTTTCTGATCTTTGAGTACTTTAACTATGGAAACTTTACATGCTCAGTGATTTTCTTGTTTGAATATGCTACTTAGCTTCTACATATAAACATCTCTCTGCTGGTATTTGGTATCACAGTGACTACTAATTTTGCTATGTCTTCCAATTTTGTTTTTTCCTTAGCAATGAAGCATGGAGGTATATGGGTGGCTATGCAAAGCCTATCACTCTTCTAGACATTGCCACCAAAGGTCTCAAGTGGGGATTTGCAGCCTTTGTGGTAGCTCTTGGAATCGAATATGCACTATATCCTCCAAAGAAAAATGGGGGACATCACTGAAGGTGGAATAACGGAACGGAACATAACATTACTCGCTCAGTTGAAGAGGAATCCGTGTACTTTATTATACAGCGGCTGGCTGCTTTTGCTGTAATTATAAAGATGCCTATTAAAGTTTCTCATAGGCAAGAGCACCTCTTTATGCCTTTGTCACCATTTCTTGGGTTGGGGAAAGAGTATCCAGGGTCACTCCCTAATCTAAACGTGACTTGATACCTCACATAAAGTCATATGTGCCACCAGGATTTGCTGAACAATGGTATAGTAAAGGCCTTGTGACACTGTGCTAGGTTACAACTCCAGAACAAGAAGTTATAATCTGTTGTGTAGATCTCTACAATATTATCATTTTTCCATGCTTTCATGCATTGATCAGTGAAATAGTAGTGCGTATCAATGGAATTTACAGTAGGCTTTTAGAAATAGGTGCTTGTTATCCACAAAGTGAAAGGAAAACTTCCCAATTTAAATGTTGTCAAGAATTAGTTTCTGACTTAGAAAAGTCACTCTTTGTCTGCCTTGCCTCCTAAAATATCTTCTTTCTTCTCAGTAGGTAGATATTATTTTTACATAATTTATTATTGAACAAATATTCTTTGCTGTCTTTTTAATAAAGATCACAAAAGTACCAACATTTTAAAACTGAGAGAGATATGCTTTGCCTTCAGAAATTTCCTTCTCTAAACAGATACAGATTTTGAAACACAAAGAAACACTTTTTTGTCATTAAATCATTGTAATACTTTCTTCTCTTCTTAGCTGCAACCTATTAATATTTCCACTTCAGCCAGTTTCAGAGTTTCTTAAGGAATGGCTCCTTATTAGGGATTCAAAATATTTTGGATATTTGAAAAGGGAAGAGTGGAGGGAAAACAACCTTTTATAGTCCCCTTTTTTCCAAGGATTTTGACCATACAGATATGTTTAAAAATACCAATGCTCTTTTTGAGTCCTCAAAACAGCTCTCTTTTCATCTATTTCCTTATTCCCATTACTTACTTGAAGAAGAAGGAAAAAAAGTATTTTTAAGGATGCAGAGTGCAAAATATTCTCTCAACAAGTGAGTTTATATAAGAAGTCTAATTTGGGGGTGAGAGGGGAGGAGAGGATGGCATGTGAGCTTAGCAGGGCAGATAAGGCCACATACAGACATGCAGTTTCTCCTGGGAGCATTGCTGCTCTCCTGGTAGAAACAGTTAGCATGATGTTCAGGATTTTCTTCTCCCAAAGCAAAAATGGCCAATCCAGGAGAAAAATAACCCAGAAACAACCAGGGTTAATCACTCCCAAAAGGCCAGATGTCTTCACACATTCCATTCTGCTGCATAGTCCTCCAGCATCCCAGAGCGCTTTGCATGTGTACACAGCTTAAAGAAAATCAGGAGCTGGGAGTTGCAGGACGGGCACTAATTCTTCCTATTAATAGTACTGTTGGAGTAAGGTAAACTGCTGTTGGGTTGGACTTGACAGAAATAGAAACTCAGATATTTACATCAAATTATGATTAAAAATAATGTAAATCCAGGGCCAACCAGTATAGTAACCCCTCCAGTTACCAGGCTAGCTTCTACTTTAATACAGCTTGTGTGCACCCCAAAATTAGTGATATCACCAGTATTTGATGTGTATTAATTTTTGCCATCTGGCAACTCAGATATATTATTAAACACGTTTTTTCAATATCTGAAGTATCCAAACATATGAATGTACAAAATACATAGTGGAAGAAATCCCACCTGCAGCAAATGTCACCTTCTCAAATATGATCAAGTAGTTTGAGGCTGCAGTTAATTTTATCACCTCAGTCAGCTGAGTTTGGTTGTTATGGAAATACAGTAAGATCTTGATGGAACATTTCTGGTTTATAGTATGTTCAATACCATATGCCAATGTTATCCAATGCAAACAACTGGGTTATTTGACCCTTAACTAATAAGAGGTGAAAGCAAAAAGGATAGCATGGAAAAGGAGTTTACAGAAGAGCAGCAGAGAGAGAAATATATCTGAAAACTGAATGCAAAGAGCAGAGGTTCTCAACCTTTTTTAGACTCAAGGAGCCCATCACTAGACTTTAGGCATCTCTTGAAAAATGCCAGCTCTTCCTTTTCACTTATTTTTTGACTACAGAAAAATAATAGCCTCCCACCAGGAGTGGTGCAGGCACCTACCCTGGAGATCTTCAAAAGGAGACTGGATGCACATACCTTGCTGGGGTTATTTGACTCCAGCAGTCTTTCCAGCCCAGAGCAGGGGGGCTGGACCCAGTGATCTCACGAGGTCCCGTCCAGCCCTAAACTCTGAATCTCTGTGTGAATAGAGCAATTCTTCTGTTGCAAAATGCTCAGAAAGACCACAACAGGTCTAACACTCTGGATTTCTATTTGAAACCTCTGGGTTTCTCTTGTGAATCATGTTTCCACACCATAGCAGTGCTCACACTTCATGGCATCCTTGAGAGGATCTTAAGGCACCCTCATTGAGAATTACTGGCATAGAGAATCATGCCTAGAGAGAATCTGACCTATTGTAATTTTGTCAAGAGGCACATAAGACACGGAGAGGCACGGCAGATGCACCAAACATACAGCCTGGCCCACAGAGCCACTTTATCTGACCTGATGGGCAATGGGTGGCTGGGCCAGGGAGAGACCTTCAGCATGGGTGGCTGGGCCAGGGAGAGACCTCCAGGGCCCCAGTGAACATGGCAGTCAGCAGCACGAGAGAAAGCAAGATTTGATCCTGGTTGTTCTTTGGCTGCTTTACCTGTTGCTGTCACCCTATGCTAGAGCTGTCACCATGTACCACATGCTTCATGCAGGAACCAGAGCTGTAGCTGCAGCACAGAAAATGCGGGGGCAGTGACAGCTCCAGCTCTGGCATGGGGCACATGGTGGCCCTGAAATAGATCCAACCTGCAAGAATCCAGCCCAGGGTAGTTTTGACACAACTGATCTAAGACAATCTAAACACACAGTGCTTAGATTATAAACTCTTTGGGGCAAATTGTCTTTTTGAAAAGTATGTTTCCAGTGCCTAGCACAGCTACAGCCCTGTTTCATCACTAGGGCTCCCAGTCACTAGGGTCTTAATTCTCTAACTGTTTTGAAGTCCATGGTAAGTAAACCTGTGCTGAAGTGCTTCCTGAGTCAGCATTTCAAGTACCTGGAGCTGGACACTCCTATAAAAACCGTGATGGAATACTATCTTGTAGCTGAAAGCTTGCCTAAATCTCTCCCCGCTGGTCCTAAAAAGGACACCAATCACAAAAATCCTTGCCTTTTGCATATTTCCTGAACCATCAGACCTACAACATCACTCCACCACTACCATGACAGAATAGTTTTTTTACATTTCCATGGATATAATGTCACTGTTGTCCTTCCCCCTTCTGGTCTGCAACCTGATTTTTAGCTTAAGGCAACATCTCACATGCATATTCACTGAGACATTACAGTTTTCCTTATCCTATTTTTCTGACTTCAGTGTCCAACATGCAGTACATTTTCATTATGGGGCAGTTGGCAGGAGTGTGTGACCTGCAATAACTGTCACAAGACTACAAAGTATTGCAAAAATTCCTATTTTTGTGTTGGCTGAATTTCCCTTTTATAAAATCCTTCTGAGGGGTGTTATGACAAAGTCTTGTTTTCAGAGTCCAGTAAGCAGTATTTGTGACCATTTATATCTGTGCTGTTCAATGGTATTTTCACATGAAGATTTTCACATGATATTGCTTCACAAAATTGTTTATAGCAGGGGTTGGTAATGATTTCCAGTAGCGGGTCCAGAAAGACTGACCTAAGGTTGGAGGAAGGCAGTCATTAAGACCTGATTGCCACCAACCACTTCTCCCTGCTGCTCAGCTGTGATACAGCATGGTAAAAGGCCATCTGCATAGTAGCACAGGCAGAACTTTCCCTCCAGTGTAGTCCCCAGCTTCTGACAGTGGCACAGTGCAGGGAGAGCTGCCAAAGCCACATACCTTCACAGACATCAAATGGCTCTGTGGGTTAGACCTAGCCTATGAACTGCAGATTACTGACCCCTGGTTTACACGGCAAATAGTTTATTTTAGTCTTTTTGCTTAATCCTCTCTTGAGCATTCTATACCATCACTGTGTTCTGTTAAAAATAAAACAAGAACATGCTGTAAGAAGTCAAATGCCCAAAGCCTAAGGCACATTACTACTACTATTACTACACATCCTTACTTGTTTGCGTGCACTTTTTATTCCATCTAGGCCCAAAATTAAATTGTGCTTGTGATAATCTTGGTTTTAGATGGAAGCCTAGAAGGAAACAATTATTAATAGAACTAAAGTTGCACGTGGTATGCATCAGACACGTGCATGTCACCTGAGAGGCTCCTTGTGGGAATACTGTATAACA
>NW_017728949.1:21153667-21184868 GCF_001723895.1 Crocodylus porosus | reverse complement strand
TCGTTGGGATTACCTTCCTTTGGGCTTGGAGGATCGTCTCCTTAAGGAGCGACCACTCTCCTTGGACACCTGGCTCCCCACCCCCCTGGGACCTTAGCGCTTCTCCAACTATCCTCTAAAAACATCTGACCTGTTGTGCTTTTTCTGAGTTCTTTACAAGAAAATAATTGCTCTATTATTTTTTCGTAATAAAAAATGAGTGAAAGCTAAAAGTGGTAATTTTTCAAGGGGTACCTTGAGGCTACTGAGGGATGCCTTGATCTAAAAAGCATGATGTTAATTTTCTGGGAAAGAAATGTTACAGGAGAAGTATAATAATGATCCTACAGAGAATCAATGAAGCATATGCACAGTTTTGAATAGCCTAGACCTGTGCCTTCAGATTTTCATCTGGCATTTGAAATGACAGATTTCTACTTCCTTAGTAATTTTAGTCTTGACTCAGGAAATCACATAAATACTTACATCTATACTTATTCAGGACAAGTCAGGTAACATGTCATTTTAAGCACTTAACATTAAATGCCTGAGTGCTATTCTGAATAAAGGTTACTCTTATAAATTGGTGACAGATGAAAAAAAAAAGAAGTATTTCACAGTTTCAGACTTTCTACCTTACATAATAACACTGGACCAAATTCATATTAGTAAAACAGAACTGTTTCAAGCAAACCAAATGTACTGATGCATTAAGGGCTGCAATTCAATAATTTGAGGTCATGCCTATGATTAATCTGACACATCAAGATCACTGTAGCCTGAGTTTCTAATAAATTAACTTGATCTTCTGTAGAATGTAAAAATGTCTGTTCACATTCTAAAACAACTGTGGTGTATAACTGTTAGTCTTTCTATGCATACAGTATGTGGCATAGAGATTTTAATTTCACATTTATTTTATTGCTACTAATCTTAACATAGAAAGTACTCCACAATCAAGAAAGTGATACTAAGGACTAAGCCCGCCTTTAGTGTAACCATAGTAATGGCTGTCCTAAAAATAAAGTAGCTCTCTGCTAGCACAGATGAGATCATTTTACAGATCAAGAATCAGGTTCACAAACAACAGTAGCCACCTGAATCTGAGGATTTCAAGTAATTGTAAAACAATATAACTAGAGAGCTTGTCTCAGACTAAGTGTTTAAAATAGAATAGATGCTGATTTCTTTTTGCAAGCAGAAAGCCTATCTATGGCTGGAGATGGAAAAGTATTTCTGCAAATCTGGGAAGGTATTGATGATTCATCCGCTGTTTTGCTAACACTGATTTTTACAACTTTACATCATTTGGTACATAACTCCATAATTCATATCCTCCAGATTAATCCACATCAGGCTAGGACATCATCTTATTGCAATATCCAGTACAATACCAACTACATTATTAGAATACAGAGTTTATTTAAAGAGCTGGCTTTGCTCCAAGTTTTAGTAGCATAACAAAAGATGTAATTACTAACATTTTCATGCTGTGGTTGGCTCTTCATGGGGCAGTTATAAGGTAAAGACCACATTTTCTCACCTACACCACACACCTTTATCCCCCAAATTGGGATGCATGTTTTAAGCAGGGAAGGGAAGCCCTTTTCTTTGCTGGAAAAGAAGCAAGCCTGGAAATACTGTGCACACCATGTAACTGCCAAGATAGCAGAGTCCTGTATTAATTCTCTCTCATAGTTTTTGGCTGAGCACTGTAGCTTGTACCTGCCTTCAGCTACCTAAAGGGTGGTTCCAAAGAGGATGGAACTAGACTTCCCAGTGGTGACAGATGACAGAACAAGGAACAATGGTCTCAAATTGCAACAAGGAAAGTTTAGGTTAGGAGGGTAGTAAAAAACACTGGAACAGATTATCCAGAGAAGCTGTAGAATCTACATCTGTGGAGGTTTTTAAGACCCAGCTAGACAAATCTTTGTCTGGGATGCTACAGTAGGGGATGGTCCTGCTTTGAACAGAGCATTGGACTAGATGACTTCCTGAGGTGACTTCCAACTCTCATTTTCTTTTTTTCCCGTAACTCATGAGAATGTAAGTCAGTGGCTCCCAAACTCAGATCATGACCCAAATCACGGTTGCTGGGAGTCTGTCCCTCCCATCTGCAGGGCTCTCCTGGCGCACAGTCCATGTGGCTCTTGCTACTGCTGCCCCCAGCAATCCCAGCCTGGCCTGGGCTCTGCTGGTGCCACTGGGCATGAGCGAGTCAGGGGCAGGGGTCACAACCTGGATTTAGGGTCACAGCAAAAAAAGGTTGGGAGCTACTGATGTAAAGCAAATTCAATATATTGACTGTGTATCCAAAAGAATAGTTAAAAAATGCAATGTCTAACAAGTAAATAATAGTCCATGAGGTTTATAGCATTTAAGTAGACCTGGGACAGTTTTTTTAAGCGTTTTTTTCTTAAGTTTAAACATACGTATGTTTGAGAACAAAAATAATATAATCAGTACAGATCAAAAGAAACATGCCCAAGAGAGAGATTAGACTTTGACATGCAAGACCTCAGATTCCTAAATTTAAATTGATGTTCCTATTCCTTTTCCATTATGTGCATGCAATCTTACTAGTAAATCATAAAATCTGAATTATCTCACATGATATACAGGTAGTCCTCAACTTACAACATTTTGAGTTACAACATTTTGCACTTACACCATTTATAAATTGACACAGTTTCAACTTTCTGATGTCAATTTTGACTTTACAGTGCTTGATCTGACGCAATGCCATGCCTGCAAACAAGTTCACTACAGCGCCCATCTCCCTGGAGAACATCTGTCTAAACTTCCTTGGACATTTTCTTTAGGAGACAGGACTCCAGAAAAACCTGCAGCCAAGACTCCAGCCAAGAATCCTTCAAAAAGTCCAACCAAGAGCCCTTCAAAAAGTCCAGCAAAGTCACCTCAAAGAAGTCCTTCCAAATCAATATGATTGCTATTTACAATATAAATACATTAATGTAGCTATATTACTCATCTATAATTGATTGAGTACAAAATTCTGGGTTATTTTTGGTGACAATAGGGTATTGGGCTTTGGTTCAATCCCCCATTCAGGAACTAATCCCCCATGTATAAAATTGTTTCCTATGGGAAAACTGGTTCCGAGTTACAACGTTTCAACTTAAGACAGGGTTTTCAGGAACCAATTGTGTTGTAAGTCCGAGGACTGCCTGTACAACAATTTAAAAAATAGCTTTATACTCATATACTGGGATCCTGGTTTTCTCTGATAAAAAACAATCCCCAACTTTCAGTTTAAAAAAAGTAACGCCAAATCCACATTTTTCCCTAGTCAAAACGAGATACCTATATACCTATATATTAGTGGTGTTTAATTTTGATCAGGGAAAAATATTGATTTGGGGTTACTTTTTTTTAACTGAAAGTTGGGGATTTTTTTTTTTTTAATCGGAGAAAACCAGGATCCCTGCTCATATGAAATGTAAGAAGTTAGACAAAAGGAAAAGGGAGCATAAACAAACAACAGTGTGTCAGTCCTTTATGTATACAATGCTCTTATGATAACAAAAAAGACTTCCCCCCCCCCCATTTAGCATAGATTTATTTTGCTGAGGAAAAAAAAAATTCTCTACACATTCCATTCATTATCCATTAGCCTGCAGTCAAAACTCAGACTAAGCCCTTAATAGACTTCTGCTGCTAAATTGGGTCAAGCTTTTGTGCAGTTGGATGGAATACATCCAGGGGGAGATATATTGATTCAGTAGGTACTGTTTTTCCTTCTAAGTCAGCACTAATCTAATCCCATAGCATGATGCTGGGCATACTGTCATCACCATCTTATATTAGCTATTAAAACTAATCTCCTGACCTCTTGTGATCAATAAGAAACTCGTGACACTTTTTGCAAGAGAGAATTTTAGCTTGTATCTGGCCAGATTTCAGTCTAAATTATGAATGTTGCCTAGCAGAGCTCTCCCAGCAGTTTCAATGAAAATATGCCCAATCATGTATAGTGTTTTTGCAAGAGAATACACAGCTGCTGTATTTCAGTGGGGGAAGAAAATGATTTATGCTTACAGCATTTTATAAATGCTCTGAAATCCCTCAGGGTAAAAGGTGTTACATAAATGTGAAAAGTTGTCAGACCCCGTCAGAACTGACCAGAGTTTTTGCTTCATGACGGAAGCAACATCTTTTAGCTTTCTAAACCTAGGACTTTTGAGAGACAGCTGTCAAGTTCTAATTCTGGCTCATTTTCATTGCCCACTTGACTTAAATTTTATCTCTTTACTTTCCTATATGCAAATTGGATGTGACAATACCCACACTGCATACTTGAGGATCCATTCTTTGTACAACAATTTGAAGCTGGCAATTAGTATACATCTGCATAGTGCTGTTCTCAATCAAATGTGCCCAGGGACAACTTTCCTGCGTTTCCTGTGAGCCTCAAACATGTTTCCTTGGCCAAAATGCCTCAGTAGGCTGAATGCACATTGATCAATTAGTCCACTGGAAAACTATGTTGAGACATGGGCAACAGGCTAGAGGAGATACCAAATGGCTACTAGTGACACAAAGAAAATTATGCTCCTTGGTTTCTTTCAGAACAATTACAGGAGTCCAGGGATTGACGAAAACCACTTCCGTATAGTGATCCCTAGCAAAGTCTCCCACAGCTGAGAGTTCCTGAATCGACAAAAATGCCAAAGTGCACAAAGATAAAGATACAGACACCATTTTTGTCACACAAGAGGAGAACAGGAACCACCATGCAAGGCTCAGCTCCATGAAGAAGGAGACATAAGGTTCTGATCATCATGGACTCCATCCTGAGGGGAACCGATGGTCCAATCTATTTCTCTGAGCCCTGGTCACAGCAGGTCTGCTGTATGCCCAGAGCGAGGATCTGGGACATCACAGAGACCATCCCGAAAATCATCAAGCCCTCTGACTACTACCCACTAGTTGTGGTCCACATGGGGACAAATGATGCATCCAAGGGCAAGCCAGACAACATCACGGAAAACTACAAGGCCTTGGGACACCAACTCAAGAAGATGGGAGCTCAGGTGGTATTTTCCTCCATTCTCCCAGTAGGTGGACGGCGTAGGCGTCATGAGGCCTATATTGATGTAGTTAACTGGTGGCTTCGGAGCTGGTGCTATGAGGTGGGCTTTGGGTTTTTTGACAATGACCTGTATTTCTGTATGGAGGGCATGCCGGGGTGGGATGGGCTTCATCTCTCCCCTAAGGGCAAACGTATTTTTTCTTCTAGGTTGGCTGATCTCATACGGCAGGCTTTAAGCTAGCTTCGCCGAAGAAAAGGGCCGCTCCTAGTGGAGAGGATGCTTCACCAGCACACAGGGTGACAAGAGAAAGGGATGCCCAGGTAAGCAACAACATCCCAGGAGTAGGGGACCCAGGAGTAGGGGGCCACAACTGTCCTGTGAGTGGGGGGATGCACATGCACCCTCAGGAGGCCTCAAGTGCCTCTACACTAATGCTCATAATATGGGGAACAAGCCGGAGGAACTGTGCCTCCTGATTACGAGTAAGAATCCAGACTTAGTAGGGCTCACAGAAACCTGGTGGGATCCCACCCACAACTGGGCAGCGGGCGTTCGGGGATACACCCTATATAGAAGTGACAGGACAGAGAGGAAAGGTGGGGGGTCGCACTCTATGTCAAAGAGCACCTCACAACATCATGGATTAGCTTCGGGTTAGAGGAGGGTCGGGTGGAGACACTGAGTCAAAATACAAGGGAAGCATGGCAAAAGGGACCTTACAGTGGGTGTCTACTACAGACCACCCAACCAGGGGGAAGATCTGGACCAGGACTTCTCCAGTCAGCTTATGGGGGTGGTTAGGTAAAGGGATGTTATTGTCATGGGTGACCTTAACTACCCAGATATTTGCTGGGAGGAGCAGCCAGCCAGGTCTGACCACTTGCATAGGGTTCCTGGCTGTATTGCAGGACCTTCACCATATCCAGGAGGTGCACAGCCCCACTAGAGGTAACACTTTGCTAGACCTGGTCCTGGCTACTGGGGATGATCTAGTGAGGGGACTGCAGGTCCTTGACCACTTGGGCAATAGCGATCATCATCTGCTGGAATTCACTATCCAGTGCAGGGTGTCAAGGGCTTACAGCAAGACTAAAGCCCTTGACTTCAGAAGGGCCAACTTCAATGACCTTCGGAAATTAGTGAGGGAGGCACAGGGGGCCCAGAAGGTAGAGGAGATGGGAATCCATGAGGGATGGTTGTACCTTAAGGAGATGATCCTCCAGACCCAAAGGGTAACAGTCCCTGAGAGAAGCAAGGGAGGTAAGAGTGCTCAGAAACCCCCTTGGCTCAGCAAGGGCATTCAGCAATGCCTGAGGACTCAAAGGGGGGCGTATAACCAATGGAAGGGAGGAGCTATGGCCAAGGAGGAGTACTCCTCCTTGGCCCAGGAGTGTAGGAGGGCTATTAGGAAGGCCAAGGCCAAGGCTATTAGGAAGGCTGGCCTCCAGGATTAAGGACAAAAAACGTCCTTTTTCAAGTACATTGGGAGCAAGAAGAGGGCACCAGGCAATATAGGGCCCCTGCAAGACTCAAATGGTAATTTTGTGGCCAGACAAGAAAGCTAATATTTTAAACAGTTTCTTTACCTTTGTTTTCTTGAACAGTGACAGGGATATCCCTCCTACCAGAAGTAAAGACAATCTTGGAGATAGCTCTGACAGGTCTTGGGTCAGCACAGATGTAGTTGGGATCTTCTGGAAGGGCTGGACATTTTTAAATCTGCAGATCCAGATGCCCTCCACCCAAGGGTGTTGAGGGAGCTGGCAGGGGTCATTGTGGAGCCCTTGGCCTGGATGTATGAGCATGTGCGGTCATTTGGCCAGGTGCCGGGGAATTGGAAATTAGCTAATGTGGTCCCAATTTTTAAGAAAGGGAGGAAGGAGGACCCAAGTAACTATAGGCCTGTAAACCTCACCTTGGTCCTCGGAAAGGTCTTGGAGAAAATCATCAAGGAGCACATCTGTGGGGGGCCAGCAGGGGAGATCATGCTCAGGGGCAACCAGCATGGGTTCGTCAAAGGCAGGTCCTGCCTCACCAACCTGATTGCCTTTTATGACCAGGTAACTAAATCCTTGGATGATGGTGTCACTGTGGATGTAGTCTTTCTAGATTTTAAGAAGGCCTTTGACACGGTCTCTCACCCCATTCTCATCAATAAATTAGGCAACTGTGGCATTGATGCCTACACAGTTGGACGAGTAAAAAAATTGGCTGATGGGGCGCACCCAGAGAGTAGTGGGGGACGGGCTGTACTCAAACTGGTGAGATGTGAGCAGTGGGGTCCCCCAGGGCTCGGTCCTGGGGCCCACACTGTACAACACCTTCATCAGCGACTTGGATGAGGGGGTGGAAAACACATTGTCCAAGTTTGATGATGACACTAAGATGTGGGGGGAGGTGGACACACTTGAATGGGAGAAAGAGACTGCAACTAGATTTAGGCAGACTACAAAAGTGGACAGATGAGAATAGGATGGGGTTCAACGTAGACAAATGCAGGGTGCTGCACTGGGAGAAGGAATCCACAGCATACATACAGGCTGGGGAGTTCCCCTCTTGAAAGCACAGAGGCAGAAAGGAATCTTGGAGTCATTATTGACTCCAAGATGAACATGAGCTGCCAATGCCAGACTGTAGCCAGCAAGGCGAGCCATACCTTGTCATGCATCCAAAGATGCATCTCAGGCTGGTCCAGGGAGGTGAGACTCCCCCTTTATGTGACATTGGTTAGGCTGCAGTTGGAGTACTGCGTCCAGTACTGAGCACCGCACTTTAAAAAGGATGTGGCCAGCCTGGAGAGGTTTCAGAGGAGGGCCACCCGTTTGGTGAGAGGGCAACAGGACAGGCCCTATGAGGAGAGACTGAGGGACCTGAACCTGTTCAGCCTCAGCAAAAGGAGGCTGAGGGGGGACCTAGTGGCTGCCTACAAACTCATCAGGGGAGTTCATTAGCAAGTAGGAAGAGCCTTTTTCTCCCCAGCACCACCTGGGGTGACAAGGAACAATGGTAATAAGATGATTGAGAATAGGCTTAGGTTAGAGATCAGAAGGCAATATTTTAGTTAGGGTGGCCAAAATTTTGAACCAACTTCCCAGGGAAGTGGTCCTTGTCCCTACCCTGGGCAAATTCAAAAAGAGGTTAGATGATCACGTGTCTGGATCCCTCGCCTGTGCTGTCTGGGGTCTTGTGAACCCAGCATTCATTCCTGCCTGTGGCAGGGGGTCAGGCTAGATGATCTGTTCAGGTCCCTCCTGACCCTAGCTGCTTTGAAACTATGAATACACACTACCCTGTGTTTTATGAATGGCCATAACTTCAGTGAAGAAACACCACCGGCTGCTCTGCCTGGCAGAGCAGTCCTGCACAGGGATTCCCATGGCCCTAGAGGTCCTCACCCTATCCTACATCCCTGATGCTACAGGAGGGACTTGGCTGTTCCCCCACTTCCAAAGTGAACCTGAGTCTACCACAGCTTGTGCGAGTCACTCTCTCACTTGTGCACCTTTAGAGAGTAAATAGCATCATCTACCCTTCGCCCTCCCCAGGCCAAAACAGCCGCTTCAAGCGGCCAGACTATGGCAGCAGGTCAGCTCTGTCCCCGCTCGGACTTGTGAAGTGGCTGCACAGAGGCCCGAGCCGTCCCCGCGGGGTAAGGGCCTACAGCAGCTCGGCTCCCGCCGCGCACGTGCAGCGCCGCCCCAGCTCCCACCAGCAGCAGAGCCCGGTGCCTCCGGCATCCTTCGTCACGAGGCGTGGAAGCAGCTCCGCTCACGTGACCACTCTTCTGACGCTCTCCAGGGTCTCCGCTGCAGCGGCTCCCGAGGGAGCCACCATCTTTAATGAGGGCAGCCTCCCGGAAGAGCAATGTGTCGCGGGGAGGGAGCAGCCGCCATTTTGTTGGCATCACGCGTATTGACAGCAGCGGGCGACGGGAGCCATTTTGAAGAAGGGAAAAGCGCCTACCTTAGCCGCTCTTGCTAAGTTCAGGAGAAAGGTAAAGCGTCCGGGTGCAGCGGGAGCCACTGTAGCTTCACCCCCCACCCCCCGGCTCACGGTCGGGCCCGGGCTGCCGTCCCCAGGGCAAGTGCCCGCCAGGGACTGGACGCGAGGCGAGGGGACGGGAGTGGCGGTTTCACTTTCGCAGCGGCCGCGGGACAGGAGCCCCCGCGGGACGTTTCGCTGCGGAACACAAGCGGCGGCCGGAGCTGGGGAACGGGCCCGTGCCCCGCCAGGCCCGAACGGGAAGCGGGGCGACCCCTGGACGCGGGGCCCGGGCTGGAGCTTAAGAAATAACAAGCAGTAAACAAAGGCGCAGCCGGGCTCAGAGCTGCGGGTGGACGCCGCCCTGGGGCCGCTCCTTCCCCGGGCCTGGCTGAGGCTTGCCCTGCTCGTGCCCCCGCCTTCCTGTCCTTGCTCTGCGCTCCCTGTCCTGTCCTTTTCCCTTCCCTCTGCAGCTGGATCCCTTGCCTGTGCTTCGGTCACTGCTCTTTCTCCCTCTCCAGCCTGATCCCTTGCTTGGCTCTCTCCCTCCTGCACAATCTGTTGCCCTGCCCTCCTGGCTGCTTTATCTACACTTTATTCCCTGCTGGAGTTGTGTGCCAAGTAACAGCAAGGAACATGCATGCCAGGGGCTGGTTGCCCCTAGTGTAATTAGCGGAGGGGGGAGAGTGGATCTGTTTTGCAGGGACACGCAACATGAAGCTGTTCTTTGCTTTCTGCTTTGCTGGATCTTCGGTCACACCAGGCTTCTCAGTCTCTACCAGTTTATTAAAAAACTAACAGGCAGATTGCTTTGTAATCATGTCAAGTGTCTTTCTCTGTACATCTCCCCTCATGATTTGAGACTGGAATGCAGCACCGGTAGACAAGTCAGGGCAACATTGGGACAGTTGTGTCCAACCACAACATGTGACTGTTAGGCTGCAATTTGAATGTCACATTTTGTTCTGTGAAGCTAAATAGAAACTTAAATGTATTTTTGCGTTACCCCTTTGGGACACAATTTGCTTTCAGCTGCTCTTTTTGAAGTAAGAGGGAGGCTGTACCCTATGAGTCACAAGAACCAGACATTTATCATTTCCCAGACTCCAAGACTCTTCTAGGAAGGAGTTATGCATGACAAGATCAGTGGGTTGTGGCTGACTGAACAGAAATAGTTGGGCTGACAAAATCTAGCTACTGAGAGTCAGTCATTTTTCCCCTGTGAACCTGGGACATCCCCTGCTACAGATATAGAGGTGAACAGCCTGACTGTGTCTTTTCTCTGTTGGGTGTAATAAGCACACCCAGAATTTATTTTCCCAGTCCCTAATATTGCTGATAGTAACCAGAGTTAGAGCTCCCCAGGAACCTTACACTTACAGCAGAGATTCAGGGAACAGGAACAACTTTCCCTGGTCTAGAATTGCATTAACATGTTTGGAAGAGTAGAGCCAATGGCATTTTGAGGTGCAGCCATGTTAGCTGATTTTAGGTGAGACTTATCCCATCTGGAGTGAACAGTGTAGATGTGATGCCGTAGGTGCAGGGGATGTTGGGCATAGAGAGCACAGGGTCATGCCCATTGTACCCAGCTTGTTTTGGCCAGTGCACTCTGCATCAGAGTTTTGGTATAGTTAATCAGTAAATTGAGGGACAGAGTAAAGCCTAAAGACTTCTTGCAATAATAATGAATCAGAAAGTTACAGGGACTGCTTAATTATGAGGGTCCAAGGATATTGACACAGGACACACTATGCTGCTTTTCCAAGTGTTTGTTTCACAGTCCACCTTTGCCACCTAGTAATTCAGTAGCTTTTCTTGCTGCCAGGTAAGGATACTAAAATGGCAAGAAGCCCTAGGTTATAAATCTCAGTGGGTTTGTTCTTAATTGCATTAGCTGCCTGTTGCCAGGGTGGGAACTATGCCAAGGGGTGGGTATACAACTGATTAAACGAAATGAAGGAAATAATTCCATGCTACTACACTTACTGAAGGGACAGTGCTGCATCTTCAGGTTCTTTGCAGAATAATGGATCTGTCTTATGGCCCATGTGGATGGGTTATGTCAGTTGTGCAGTTACATCCCTGTACTGACTGCTTTGTTTAATGAGTATAGGGTAGTGTGTTTTTCAGTGTTCATGGCCATAAACTGGGAGCTCCATGCAGGTGAATCCATGTGACCACATAGAGTTCTTTATGGAAATCAGGACCCTGTGTACTTAACAGAGGACTGAGACATCTAAGAGTTTTTCCTGGTAGTTAATGCTTTGTCCATGATTTGAACCCATTGCATGTAAACACAGAAAGGAAGCTCAGTCTCAGACTTATTTGATCTTTGGCCTGGGAAGATTTTGTATTTTGGGGGATGCAAATAGTGTGGCATATCATCACATATGACACGACATGCATTTTTTTAGGGGTGCACCAGTAGAGATTTGGGGGGGGTGATACCGATAGCCGATTTTTAAGGAGGCATATTGGCTAATACTGATCTGATTTCCAATACAGCTGTGTGCAGCTAGCTGGTAGTCTGTTGTGGTGAAAGGGAATCAGGGAGGGAAGGAGCATAGGGGGTGCAGGTCAAGGTCTCCTGAGGTGAGGGAAGGAGTAGGGCTGGAGTAGGTGGACCAGGCACGGCATGGAGCTGCGGCTTGTTTGGGAGGCATGGGGAAGGGGTGGGAGCTCCCACTGCTGAACGCCGCTCGTCCAGGATCCGCTCATCCGGGGGGTGGCGGCAGTGTTCCTTCAGGTCTGGGTGGGGCAGGACAGGCAAGTTGCAGCTGCAAGCTGGGGTCTGCATTGCACTCAGGGTGGGCAACAGTGGCGCTGGGAGGGGGCTATGGGAGAGGAGCTGCAGCCACCCCAAAATTTTGCCATAACCCCCTCCCAGTGCCACCACTGCCCTCCCCAAGCACAGCACAGCCCGCAGCTGCAGCCCACCCTGCCCCATGTAGATCAAGGAGCACACACCCTCCCCTGCAAGCCCTCCAGGACAAGCAGCATGCAGCAGTGGGAGCCACCCCCTTCAGACAAACTGCGGCTCCATCCTGCTGGGGTGGCGCAGTGCTTATGCCAGTCCCACTCCCTCCCTCACCACGGGGGACCTTGATCTGCCCCCCATCACCTCTTCTTTCCCCCCACCCCTTTCACTACAACAGACTTACCAGCGTCATGCAGGACTCCATGCTGGCAGGCTGTGCTCCTCACTGCCTATATGCTGTGCTGCAGCTGTGCCTATGCACAGGTATTTATTCAGCCAAATTATTGGCCACATCAGGCCATTTTTTGATGTAGTCAATTTTCTTTATATCAGTGCCAACCCGATAGAGGTGCACTGATGCATCGGTCCAATAATTTTTTTCCGGTTAAAGAGAAACTAGGAGCTTTGGTAATATGCAAGAGGACTAGTGCTTTATTATTCAGTTTAAGCAAACCAAGTATAACTATTAGAATGTGCACTAATTTGCTAAATTATATATTAAGTTTAAAAAGCACAACAAACTAGGGAAAAATAGTCAAAAGATATTGTGTCATTTATCCTGTAGTCATTATGGTTAAATGTATGTCTCTTACTCAGACTGGGCATCTTTATGGTGCATCCAATACTTCACTTTCAGTCATTTCTACATCTGAGTTAATGATACAACACCTGAGTTAATGTTTCTAGTTAGAGTTAAAACAGTCTGCAGGGCTGTGAAATAGAGGAGAGACATTACCAGGAATGAGTAACAGGCAGCAAAATTACATAGGGAAGCATAGTTTGAGGAGTGAAACATGAAGACCCTTAAAAATGAGAGAGGGTCATAACACCTGTGGAGTGGAGAAAGATTAGCAGGAATCAGAGCGATGATACTGAGCCAAGAAGTCGATTGACTTTCTCAGTACTGTCTAAAAAGAAATGCCAGTGCCCTTTCAGGAAGTTGGTTTTAAAGTTTGCGTGGAGCAGAAATCAAAGGCGGGTTGCAATTACACCCTCCTGGATCTGCCCTTAATCCGTAGTATATTTGTGAAAATTAAAAAATATGGCTGATGGATAAAAGAAGGTTAATGGTTTGCAACTTGGAGTTGTGTCCAACAGGAAATGGGCTGAGATCGACTCTCTCATATTCTCTCCCTCCCTCCACATATACATAAGTAAACATGGATGTAGATATATGCATACATACATACATACATACCCATATATATAGGTTGGATACAAACTTTTGACTACTTTGGTCTTTGTCTGAATTTGTATCTCTAATATAGCAGTGATTAAATGGCCTCTTAAAACCTTAGTGATAGAATCGCATCTTAGATCAAAGATTCAGTTTCAGCTTTAAATAAAATTGGCTTTTAACATTAATCAGGAGTTTTTTGTGAAGAGTAGATAATAGGCATTATTAGTAAAAGTGGGAGTTCATGATGTAAACATTTTGTTTTAAAGAGCAGATAAAGAAAATTCCAGTGGAAATGTATGAATACTTTTTTTTGCATTTGAAAAATGAGCTCTGTTGGGAAATCCCTTTTTAATAAAAGGTACTAATATATGAAGGCTGGGATTTTTTTAAAAGATTCAAAGGGAATAAAACGTCTAGAGCTGAGATTCAAGATGAGTTGGAATCTTGGTTCCAGTAGGCTATTTTGAAAAACCTAGGAGTAGTTCTTAAGATGGTGACTTTCAAATGGCCATACTTTTTTGTGCCAGTACTCATTTGGCTGCAATGTTATTTAAGAACATCAATAATATTCCTCCTTTCTCTTTGGAATCCCCACATGTTTCTTTCTGAGCTGGAAATTAGCTGAAGATTTTTCCCGTCAGAAAACTATGCAAGTCAAATTGTGACACATTGAGTGGGAATTTCCTCTACCTATGGTAGAGTCATGAAGATTTCCCCACCCCCGTTCCATTCTTACCCAATAAAAAATAGTGATGTATTTGTGCATGTACATGAGTTTCTTTCTGTACAAGTGTGTGGGCTTGGGCATATGTTATTTCAAGGCAGAGGAGGGTGGGGGTTTACCATGTATCAGCTGCTACACAGATGCTGTCCGTGTACACACTGTACTCTTTCATAAATGGAAGTTAATCCATGGTATTTTAGCTTTCAGCACAATTAGTTTTCATTTACCACAGGGTAAGAGCAGACACATGTGGTTATCATGGAGTATCTGTTGCACAGTAAAACTCTATCATTCTTTGCCTCAGGATCATTTGTGTCCATGCCTTGTGTGTTTGTGTAAAAACACGTATGAACATATGTTTGTGGGTATATATATGTGTGTGTATATATAGAAAATTCCTGATAATAAATGCAGATTTTCCATAAAAATGTTTTTCTTTAAATTTTTCTCAGTTAGCTCTAAATATATGTATAATCTGTCATATTTAACAGAGCATTGTGGAGGGGCAGTCTCTGTTGACATTCAAACACATTTTTCTCTCATTGTAGTTTTTGCTTGAGTCTGTGTTGTGGAGCCAGGCTGGGAGTGAATTTTTCTAAACTTAGCAAATAGAAATGAAGCAACTTGTGCTTTATTCCTGTGGATTACTAAGTGGCATGAAATGATGGACAAAGTGTTTTATTCCGGTGTTTACTATATATTTAAAAAATGAAAAGCCATGTTATGGAGGCTTTCTGTTGGCATAGCATTCCTTAGTATTGTGCAGTGATGGCAGCTTTGTGATGGTGCATTTTCTTTTACATGTGTACTGCTAGCATTATGGTGATACAAAATGCTCCTAAGGAAACACGGTGTATTCATTTCAGAGCTGCTCAGCATCTAGAGCTGTCACTTAGTTACAAATGAATATTTGACATTCTTTAAAACTAGGCCAAAGGGCTTTGTGAGGGTTAGGGACTTGGTTACAAACAGCTTGGATTTCATCTGTGCTGCAATGCAGGGTTTTATTTTAGCTGTTACCATGTCTTCCAAAATGGTTGTTTTTTTTAGGGGTGTTAGTAAGTACATTCTTCCTTTCCAGTTTTCTACTGCTGCTTTGAAAAGTAGGATTTTTGGCGTAGGTAAGGATCCAACTTGTGTTGTAATCTAATATCATTTAAACCTGGTCTCAGTAAGGTTGTGACGCATTCTTTAAACCTTTGGCCACTATTCCTGTTGTTTTTACCAGCCTGATAATGATAGTGAGACTTCTAAGGTAGAAACAATTCTAGAACAGACTTTAACATACAGAAAATATGAGTTAGTGTAAACAATGGTATCAAGGCTGAGTATACCTTGATAGTGAATTGACTCATGGGTTTAAAGAGTCATTGCTTTTATTCCTTTTCTGGTTCAAGGTATAAATATAGATCAGTGATTCCCAATCAGTGAATTCTTTTAAGGGGGCCTGTTGGGGCCTTTGTAGGTTCTTTGCAACATAATTGCTCTGTAATTTTTCTATAGTCAAGAAACAAGCATGAAAGGTTAGAACTAATATTTTCCAAAGGGTGCCTTGAGTCTAATGCGTGGGTGGGGTGCCTTGAGTCTGAAAAGGTTGAGAGCCACTGGCACAGATGTTTAATTTCTTGAAGGAAATACCTGTCATATTTTAAAAGAATCTGTGAGTGAAGAAGATAGTTTAAATCTCAGTTCATTTCATTTTGGAACTACTTGCTGTATGAAGTAGTATCTATGATGTGTTTGATTTCCAAATACCATATATAGAGTAAATGACTTCCAACATGTGTTAGAAAAAAAGGTGGAGGGGGGTGTTGAAAAGTTGTACATTAAAACATCTGTTAATTTAGGGACATGTATTGTAACTCAGTTCTTCAGAAACAACAACGTATGTATCCTCATGATGTCCTTGTGAGGGACAATGCTGATAGACAGGAAGTCGAGATGGAGAGAGAGGTTTGTGGCAGCATTAACTGAATGCAGATTTCCAGGATCCCTGTCCAGCTCTTTAATCACGATATCTTTCTTACACTCTAAACATTTAGGGCCTCTTTTAAAATGATTAAACATAAAGGGTATAAACAAAAAGAAATGTAAACTGTTAAAAAGACAGGACATGGCCCAGTCACACACCCTTAGAGATTTAAGTTAAATTTATGTATTGAGGGAAAAGATTCTTTTAAAAAAATCACTTATTGTAGAATGTCTGTAATTTTGCACCAGAAATAAAAGAACTCATTGTGGGTTACAGAATTTTGTGAACTAGTTTTTGGTTGGCTATATCTGTTGAAAGAGATAATAGTGGTGAAGTGTGTCACATCATTGAATATACTTCCAAATAAATGTTTCTTATTTTTTACAAGGGTTTTTTAGTTTGAATGTAGACATGCTATTCCTTGTTTGCCTAAGAGTTGCTGTGATTACTAGACAATTCTCTGTCACAGTTAAAAAGTATTGAGACTTCTGTTGGGTTTCTTTCTTTTCTGAAAGAAAAACAAGTTTAAGTTTTTTTTTATCTCCCTGGATATGAACACTTCATTTTTAAAAGGTTTCTTATTTATCTGTACTCAGTTGGGGCTGCAGTTTCTTGTTTCACTTCCTATGGAATTTTTACAGACTTACGTAATTAAGGTTGTTTAACTTTAAGTGGAGTTCATTCTCTGCTAAGTCTAATCTACTAAGTACTTTTGGTTCCATAATGAAATGCTGGGCAGCCCCTTCAAGAATATTGGATCTTTGTAAGTAAATTCAGCAATTTGATTGGAACTTGACTGTCTCAAATCAGAAGCATTTGCTGAGAACTCATATGGTAAATCATTATTTCAGAACCTGTAATTCTCTTCTGCAGAACTTCCGTATTTAAAAACTCATCCAATTAAGATCAACAGCCAGTGAAACGGTGCTAAAAATGGACTTCAGGATATGTTGGCTTCCTGTTTAAAACACAAAGAAGCCTTGTAAACTTAAAGGTGCACCAACTTGGGATGACAAATTGCCAAGTGCCAGCTGCCCTCATTCACCAGATTGAGCAAGAATTGGATGAAGATGAAAAGGAGATGATGCTCTTCTTGTGCCGGGACTTCATTCCTGATCTACCGAGTGCAGACCTCCGAGAGCTTCTAGGGGCTTTGAATGAGAGGGGAAAGCTGTCATACCTTGGCTTGTCTGAGCTGTTATACAGAGTTAAGAGATTTGACTTGCTGAAGAGGTCTCTGAAGACTCAGAAAGCAGCAGTGGAAGCTGATCTGGCCAAGTATCCTAGATTGGTCTCTGATTACAGGTAATGCATGCATTTCCCTTTTCAAAGGTAGCTTGTTTGTTCAGCTGTTTTCTTGGTCTTTTTATAACAGAAAAAGATACAATTTAAAGGTTAAAAAAACAAGGGAAAAGAGAATTCTGCAAAATTATAAAAGGCTTAGAGCCTTTTAGAGCTATGCTGTTAAAAGGACTGGTATCACACTTGTTTGTCTTCCAGTTTCATAGCAGGAAATCTATACATTAAGAAATAGGGACCAGTGATGCTTTTGTAGCCAGAAGGAAGATGAATGTAGATATGAACAGATAGAAAAGTTCTTCTGTAGCAAGGGTGATCAGCCTGTGGCACAAGTACCACAGCCAGCTTCTGTGTGGCAAGTTGCAGTTTTTTGCGTGGGGGGAGTGGAGATGGTTGGCACAGTTGGCAGATAGGGCAGGGAGCAGAAAGCAGAGCAGCAGGTTAGACAAGGAGCACAGGATAGGAAGTAGAAAGCAGAGCAACATATGAGGCAGGGGAAGGGGATCAGAATGGGGCTTGGAGAGGGTGTGGGTCTAATTCGTAGCATTCCTTCCAAAAAAGTTGACCCCCTCTTCTCTCCAGCAGCACTACATTTGGTGAACTTTTTCATCACTTTGACTTTATCTAATTTTGGGCCATGTGAGTCTGCAGTGTGCTGGATAGTTCCCAGCAGCTTACCGCCAATTGCTTTATTGTGTCTGATTTTAAATGGCCCGAAGTGAAAGCTATGCTGTTTTTTTTCCTGGGGATACATTTCTACAGAGAAATACTCTTCTCTATTAGGAGATTTTTCCTGCTCCTCAATCACCGTACCTTCAGCTTGTGTTGGTGGGTTGCTGTCATTGCTGAAGGCTGAATGTTGAGGGCTTTTGTAGTTTGATTAAAGGAAGAATACTTTTATAGTTCAAGGTGAGTACAGCTTGTATCCCATCTAGCCTACCTTGGCTCTGGTACATAAGAAAATCATTTCCTAATGCAGTGACTATAGCATATTTAGTCCAAATGGGAAGTCATCATGTTTTTGCCTCTTGTTCCCAGCTTTTCCCATTTTAATCTGTACTGTATCCTGAGCAATTGCTGTGACTTAACATTGTGTAAGCTTCGTATTTGTAGTTCTGGAACTAGAATGTGCAGGTCTGGCTCAGGCTATTGCTGTCTTGTTCTGTTTAAACCTGCTCATAAAGTCATTGTGTAACAGGAGGAAGGTCTAGTTGAACTGTGAGCACTATCACCTTGTATGCTACTTATTAGTCCACTAATAATTCTTATCGTCAGTACTTAGGATATTAATGATGTACTCTTCATGATCATGTACTCTCAATGATGTTAAGAGTACACCATTAGAGTTCATCTCTGAACGGTGACTAAAGACAGATTGTTCACATGAAGTGGAAGCATTTGAGAATCAAGTGGGGAGAAAATCCTGACATCTGTGAGGTGAATACATCTCTGTGATTTGTTTTCTGATTGCCTTTAGATTCCTGAAACAATGGTAAATCTTATCGTTGTAATATGTGGGTCTTGAATGACAACTGGTATGTCTGCACTGCAGTCCCAGAAGTAACTGCAGTGTACTGATATCTCAGCTAGCTATGACAGCATGGAGTTCAATAAATAGATTAATTTACCCCACTGAATGTCAGTGCTGCCATGGCTATATTGCTAGCAGTATCTGAGCAGTCTTGTTTAAAGCTTCCTTGGGGATATCTGTGGTCTAGTACATTCTGCAATATGTAAGCATGCCCAAGGTCATCCAAACATCAGTGCCAAAACTAGGAATAAACTGAACACAACAAAATTTCAAGTCTCTTTTGGCAACTAGACCTTCCTTCTACCTACAGATTGTACCTGCTGAGAGATCCATGTGCTGATGAACAGGAATTGCTATTTTTTAATCGGAGAGTAGAGTGGAACAGGGACTGTCCTATAATTTGGTTAGGAATAAAATGTGGAGAGGATTTCAGTAGAACTAGGATCTGACTGACAGTTAATATCTTGGAAATGGCTGATCTGTCTTTCAGGGTGTTAATGGTAGAGCTCAATGAGCAGCTGGATAAAAAAGAAGTGAATTCTCTCATTTTCCTGCTCAAAGATTATGTACCACGCATGAAGATGGCAAAAGACAAGGTAACTTTTCTTTTTGTATTTCCATATTGATGTTTCCTCTTTCCTCCAAAGTGGAATAGGAAAATGAGGGACTAAAGCTAAATAAGATACTAATTAAGAAAATGACATGCAGAAAAAAGGAAGAAAAAGATTGAAAGGAAAGAAAGAGTAGGAAGAGGTACACAGAAATAAGAAAGTTTGAAAGGAAAGAGAACCCATTAAAATTCAAAGGATGGACCTGTAAGTAAGATCCAGAAAAATGAGAAGAGGAGAAAATAAAGAATGCTTTATGTAATGGCACTACTAGTAGAAATAAAGCCTCTCTCCTCTTAAAATAACTGCCTGTTGAAAGCATGTACATGATCCCATCCATTCCCAATAGATATAAATGTGGAATATATTCAGGACTGTGATGATCATGTCCCTTTGTGTTCATGCCCTGTTTTATTTATTAAACCAACCTTATCATTCTTTCATCAAAACTTCTCTTCCTCTATTCAAAGGGGTTTGGTAGTTGAGAGATGATGAATCTGTCCTCACGTAACACAAGGTTATTTCGGAAGTTTGTTTTTTTGGTCTTTGAGGCTTTCTAACAGGAGGGAGGAAGGGGTGGGTGCTGATAAATCCCCCAGAGCTTTTTTTGCACCGTGGTATTTGAAGCAAGGTTCCCAGTGACTGGCTGAGCATCAGCAAGGAAATGCAAAACTATTTCCTCAAAAACTAACTGGGTTTCTTTAAGAGCAGTGCACTTTAGCTAGCAGCTCAGAGTGATATGACACCAAGAACTCTTGTCTAGTCCAGACTATCAGTTATATAAATGCTTAGGACCAGGATATCAAACATATAGCCCATAGGCCAGATCTGGCCAGTGGAGCCTCATAGTCCCCAGTGACCCCAGGGCTGCCCCACATGCTGCATTGAACTGGCCCTGCACACCCAGAATACATGCTGCATGCAGTGCCCACTGAGACTGGATCCTAGGCTGTGAGGCTGGTCCCAGGCTGTGCCATTCATGGCACTCACAGGGGCCAAGGCTAAGGCTATGCAAACCTCTGGGGCCAGGTTTTGGGCTGGGCTGACTATGGCGCCTGCTGGGACCAGGTCCTGAATTGCAGCACCTGCTGGGGCTTGGTCCTTGGGGGTGTGCTGACCACAGTGCTTGGACTGCAGCCTGGGTCCCAGGCCATGTGGCCCACTTGACCTGGTGTCCTAAACCAGCACATTGGATCAGACATGTGGGCAGGAGGGTCCATGGGCATGATCCAGCCTGTGGACTGGCCCTGTACCACCTATCCAGTCCAGGGAGCCAGATGAGTTTAATACCCCGGCTTAAAATGAGTTATATCCATAGTGCCTAGGATTAAAGTAAAATCTGCAGTGTTTCCTATGGTGTTATATTTGGCTAATGAGGACAGACTTATTCTTCCCAGAGCTGCTGATAGGAAGCAAAACAGTAGCACTGCAGTTTGTAAGTCTTTTTTTGCCATGTCATAGAGTTTTCTGGCTGTTGTGATTGATCTGGAGAAACAAAATATGGTGGCCCCTAATGAGCTGGAGCTGATTGAAGAATGTTTGCACAACATTCACAGGATAGACCTGAAGAAAAAGATCCAAAAATACAAACAGGAAGGTAAGATGCACTTGCATCTTTTTGCACCTCAAAAGTTGAATAGCTCCATTAATATGAGTCAGACATGCCTGGGGATGAAGATATTGGATTGCATTTTAGAAGTATCTTCACATGTAAAGGAACTAAACTTAGTCTTAAGAAATGTTTCCATTAATTACATTAGCAGTGATATTCAGAGAACTATAACTTTGTTCTTCATTTTCTATATATAGTGGTGCACGCTTACAGTATTATGTGTTAGCATTGTGCTGTAGTACCATGCCACAGTGTACTTAGAATCTCAGTCAAGCCTTGACTGGAAATCTTCTTGCCATTTTATGTTAAGGGGCATGCATAATAGAGGGGGGAAGCCTCTGTGTTCACATACATGTGTTTTAATAACTGTCCAACAAAACTTAAAATCCTAGTATTTAAAATAAACATTTTGCATCTGTGATGTTCTTCAACACTTCATTAACTTGAAAAGTGGTACTTGAGATACAATCTTTAGAGTTGGATTGTTTTTTGTTTCGGGCAGTGATAACTTTTTTATTGTTTAAGGTAGTAGTCTTCTGTACTGTCCACAGATCTCTTTATATTTAGCTGAACTTGTGCCTTAGTTTTTAATATAAAGTTCTCCTAACTTGCTGACCAGCATATTATTCATTTTGTCTTAAGTGTTACCTTTAGTGGTATTTGCATATGATAAGCTGGCACATGCATCATGAGTTGGCAAGAATTCTAATGAAAAAATTATATTCAATAGTAAGTATGAGGAAAATTCCACTTTTGATAAAACAAACATATGGAGGCATCTACATTTGTATTTATTAGATTTGTCTCTCCTTATAAGGGACAACAGAGTATATTCTGTTTCAAGGCTTTATTAGATTATATGGGACTATTTATGCACATGCATGTTTTTATGGAGAAGCTGATTATCTCACCATTATTTACTATAAGCTGGTCTTGCACTAGTGCCTAGGAAACTCAGTCATGGGCCAGAACTATGTTGTATAAAGACATGCTTACCTTGAGGAGAAAATTGTGCTTTAATAACTATCAGTAATTTCATGTCTGGACAATTTTCAGCTCTGATGGCTCCCAGCAGTGCCCAGCCAATGTATATAAATGCACTTCAGGCATCTCTTCCTAACCTGACTCTCGTGGACCCTCCATATTCTTCAGGGGTAAGTGTGCAATAAATCAACCACATTCATGGGTTGTCTATAAAGGCTGCCAGAAGTAAGAAGGAATTGATCTTCTAAGAAGTTGGAGAGTAAGAGAATTAAAATTTAAGTACTGTTAGTACTTAAAAGATAATGCATTGCTTGATTTGTCTAATCTATCTTAGCTGCTGGTTGGGAATCTCACCTTGCCTTTCTAACTAAAATGAAACTCCTGTTAAAATCACTGGGTCTTTTTCCATGAGTTAGGAGTAGAAAATATAGCTCTTGATGCTTTTGTATGGCTGTCAGACTTTGAGGAACCAAAGGAAAACTACTTTTCCCATTGACTGTCAGAAGTTAACAGTTGTGCTTTGTCACTGAGAAAAGAAATTGTCCTTTGGTTTCCCCATGAAGTTAGTGTCTGATTTGATCTGTTACCTTGAGTGAATGTGAAAAGTCAGCCTCAAGTACTTCTAAATGACTAGGAACTGGATCATGACATATGCAATTTGAACTTTCCTAATGTAGTCCCTTTTCCCGTAGAAGAATATTAATCTTTGTAAATGTAATATGCACTATATATATCCTTATATAAAGTAGTATAGACACAAAATATAGAAAGGTAGATTTTATATATCATACTGTATGCCTACATTCACAATATTCTACATGATTAGTATATACTATTTTTATATCATTTTTACATATATACACAACTTCCAAAGCAATGTCCTTTTCTATTGTCATTTTGCTGTGGGGCAGTAGGGGGTTTGCAGATGCAAGGTGCAGTGGGAAGGGGTTGTGGGTGCATCATGCAGCATGGGACACCTGCACTGATACATGGTCTAGTGCAGTGTTTCCTATCCAGTGTGCTGTGGCACAAAAGTGTGCCATCAGAAATGAACATGAGTTTTGCATTGGCATTGAGCTACAATAGGTATAAGGATGGGGAATGCCTTAACAGGTGTGCCGCAGAAAATTTTTATTAATGTAAGTATGCCATGGGCTGGAAAATGTTGGGAAACATTGCTCTAGTGGGGGGGTGAAATCATTGGCACGTAAGTGCAGTCGTGGGAGAGGGTCATGGGCATACACTGCTGCTGTAGGGAAGTGTCCATGAGGCGTGCAGCCTAGGGGTGTCTGCAGCTCAATTTGGTGCAGCCCGTGGGACATGCCTCCTTCCCTCCTGCAGTGCAGCCTGTGGTACTGCAGCCATCAGCAGCTTAGAAGGTGGGCAGCTGTGCTTTACTGAAAGCATTTCCAGTTTTCCAAGGCATGAGCTGCTTTGATTGCTCTTCATATAATACTTGTCCCTTTCTAAGCGAGGGCAAAGGCTTTTTTGCATCAAAAGTTGATACTGTGGTTAGTTAATAGAGGAACAGAAAGATATTTTTTTGTTTGTTTGTTTTTTAGATATGGAATATGAACAAAGAACACTCTTTAAATGGACAGCATGCCATTCAAAGTAAGACCCCCCTGTTTGGAATTTTATTAACAAAAAGACCTAAGCTGTTTACTTCCTAGTGTTAAGGGACTGGCTTAATAGTGTTAATGACCTGCCACTCCACTTGACAACAGTGGGTGTCTACAATTACTGAATACTTCTGAAATTTGGTATTAGTCTACATATATATAAAAGGCTTTGTCTGTCTGTCTGTCTGGCTGTAACACTCTTGGAACACTCTGATTGGTTATCTCGGCAGCCAATCACAATGTGTACTGAAACAACCAATCAGAGTGCTCTGCACAGGTGGACATGGACAGGTGAGGGGGGGCAATGCGTGGCCAGATGCGGAACAGTGACAGCGCAAACTGGTGGCTGGCAGTGGTGGCCATTGTGTGCAAACTCCCTTCCCCCCAGCTCATGGGAGGTGGCAGTGGCATGGGGAGGGGGGTGCGCAGTGCTCTGTCACCCCCCCCAATCATTCTTGATGGGCAATATACTGGTTTTCTATATTAATTCACATCACTTATTGCCACACTGAAACTTACAAAGCATTGGATACTCTTCAGCATTTCTTGGCTAAACCAGTCATATTCCACTGTTGCATTTTGCAAATTATTTTTTCTTTTGGTGATTAGCGCCTGTAAGAATGCAAAGCAAAAATCTTGGATTATATTACTCCATTTGTAATCATGGAATTCTTATGTAGTGAGTATTATGAATTTTTATAGCAAGAAATGATACACTAAGCATTTATGCACATAATGTTATCATTCTCATAGGAAGCCAATGTGTGTATAATTTGCACTCTAGATTTTCATAATAATACCTTTTTTCCTCATTATATATGTCAAAAATAATTCCTTACTGTGTCTGCTTTAGCATGCATAAAACAAAAAGTTAAAAACAGCTAACTATTGATAAATAGTCACTGATGGCTAATTAGTCATTCTTAGCGCAGGGGCATCAAAAATGTGGCCTGTGGAATGGATATAGTCTGCCATGCTCTTAGAGGGGCTGGGAATTCAAGGGCAGGGCCCATCACCAAAATCCAAGGTGCCAGAGCCCTTTTGGTCAGCAACTGGAAGTGAGCAATGGCCATGTTAATTTCCCCACAGGAGCCCCCTGGTCTGGATCTAACCCAGAGAACAGGCGAGTTTAACACCCCTGCCTTAGACTGATGAATGAACCAGATTTTACTGTACATCTTTGGGTGCATCTACGTAAGACGCTAACTGCGCAGTAGAGTAAGTCTGTTGTGCGTTGATGCACAATAGTAATTCTTTTGTGCAAAAACTGTACTAATTAATCTATTGCGCATTAGCATCACCAAAACACCATTCATCTGCCCTACTGCGCAGTAGCGCTGATTACAACACATTGAGTTGGTACATGTTATTACAGGTACTAAACAATGCACTGTAATTACAGCGATTAATGAATGCGTAGCTGCATCCATTGCCATGTACACAAACTATTTAAATAAGTGATTTATTTATGCAAAGAGAGAGCTAGAAAGTTGGGAAGAAATCCTGCTTTCACTCACTTATCAAAGAATCAGTGTAACCTAGATTAAAATGGATTTTCAGGTATTTTTGTCTGAGTAGACATTAGTATAAATTAGGACTTAGTATTGGCCTTTTGGCTAAGATCAAGTGTTATTAACTAGGAAACAGAATTTTGTACTACTAAATTTGCTTTTTTTTTTTCTTTCCTTGTAATATTCTGTTTCTTTTTTTTAAATAGAAGGATGTCTCTTGTTATTTTCATTCAAATTAACCAAATGAGTTCTGATCAAAAACATTTCCGATTAGAAAGCCAAGCTGGAGAAAAACAAAACTGGGTCAGCTAACTAAAATGAGAGATTTTAATTAACAGACATTGTAAGAGGGTAACTTTTTAATAGATATGGTTATGACTCAAAATTGTTCCTCGGCACATACCTGTGAGCTGGATTTGGAAAGCAAAGTTAACCTTCAGATTCCAGTGTATAAATGGACTGGCTAACTTTTTTAAAATGGAATGTTTTGTTTGGGAAAAGTGCTGATTTGATATTCCTGCATGCTAATGTCTTGTTAGGCCCAGGACAGGAACAACATAACTGGCAACATTGCAGGTACCTTCCCACTGCCCTACCAATATGCATTCATCTTGGTAGGACCTTACTTACAATTGTGCAAAGTTTCAACTAGCATTCTGACTTAGATTTTTCACTCAAATCTCACTTGAATTTTTTTTTTAAACTTGCATAATAACTTAGAGAGAATGAACAGGCCTGGTAGTGATAGGTCTTTTGCAGGAAAAAAATGATTACTTTTTAATTTTTATTTTACTTTGCATTTAAAGAAATGTCACTAAAATCCACAGTATAATATTTTGCCTAAATACTGAGAATAACTATGTTGTGTGTTGCAGCAGCACCAGTCCATGTGTCAATACAGGAATCAGGAATAGCTTCACCTCAGGTAAAAAAAAAAAAAAAAAAAAGAAAGAAAGAAAAAGAAAAAAATAATGTACACGTTAAGCTCTTTGTCTGATGTTTTTGAAGACATCTTTAACTTCCATACAGACAAAGCTGAATACATACATTCTCCTTTTGCACTATTATCTTCTAGCACATCTGATAGGATCAATCAGTTGTGCTTGTGGGAAATATACTAATTGTACGCTAAAGTCCAAGGCAGGTGAGTCTGGCCTAAAGTTAGCATTTTTACGTTGCTTGTTCAACCCCATGAAAGGCAACTAGGTTTCATAGAGTGAAGGATAGAAGTTAGCCCTGTAATAATAGAATGAAATAAAATCCATAAACCAGTGTCTCCTGAACTTTCCCGTCACAGAAAGCAGTTGGTCCTTTCAGTGTGTCTGCTGTAGGATCTTCACATATACTTTTGCTAGCTACTCTGTGCCAAACTGATGGGGCAAGGCAGCAAGGGGCCACTTCTGTGGGTAAGCAAAGTTAAAAAGGAGCAAGTCTGTAGACTGGAGGACCAAACACAGCAATGTAGTAAATATTTGTCCTTTCACTTATTTCAGGTGCCTGATGATCAGTACAGAATGCAGAGTCAGCCTTTAGGAATATGTCTGATTATAGATTGTATTGGCAATGACACAGGTAGGTCTCAAGAACATAAAGTCCTTTACTTCACTATCCTCCAAGATGGGGGATAATTCAGTATAAAGAATGTGGCTGGCTGGATTACGTGTCAAGTGTGAAAATGTATCCTGAAAAAGTAACATCAGGTCTTATTAGACAACTAGTCTATGTGTTCTTTATTGCTTATTTTAAAGTAGTGTCAGAATGGGGCCGCCTTGTTTCACTGTACATAAACATAGTGAGAGAGAGTCCCTGCAGCAAAGAGCTTATAGTCTTAATGAATGGGACAGATCAAATGAAAGGAGGAAAGTGGAGGCTCAGAGAAGGGCAGTACCTTGCCCAGTTTTGCACAACAAGTCAGTTGCAATTGTGCACTTCAGGAAATAGTCTTACTGAACAGCACAAAAATGTGAATAGCTGAAGGCATACGACCTTTGTTCATGACTCAGCTGGGCTTCCTTTGTATATTGTACATCTTATCGGAAACTGACATCATAACTTTAGAGAGAAGGAAAATGGTTTCCTTTTTAAATGTCCTCTTTTTAGGCAGTTTTGTGTATAAAGCTCAATATAGAAAATACCCAGGTTAAAACTGGTATTTTTCAGAAGGCCTTTGAAAAGCTCCATGTGATAGATTCTTGCCCAAATAAAAATTTCACTCGGGCTTGGAACACACAAGTGGCTATCTACAGAAAATAGAGAAGATTTGCAGTCAATGCTGATTTAAGCCTGAGGCGTATAGTAGGAGAGGATCTGCGTGCAAATCTCCACTTTTTATTGTCATTAATGATTCAGGAAGACCAATCAAATTTCTGTGATACTTACATTTCCTGATGTAATTTTGGAAAATGGTAACTGCAAAGTACACGAGCACAGGAAGTGAAATAGGACATACAAATGATAAATGGAAACTTAGGGTGATGTAAAACAAGCTATTCTGGTAGCTACCCTGTGAGGTCACTTACAGCTGGAAGTGATTCCAGTTTTTGCCGTTCTACAAAGGAGAGAGAGTTAAGATTAATGTACTTTGAACTAAACGTATACAAGTGCCTTTGATTGCAGGTTGAGTGGCCTCCTTCCTAATGAGATACAGGAGGCAGAAGTGGAACAGGAAAACAGGATTTGTTCACACCCTTAAAGGCTGAAGGGTAGAGTCTTTGTCCACATTTCTGATGCCTGCATTGCCTCTGGCAAAAGTCAGGAAGAGGTATAAGGAGGAGTTGCTGGGGTCAAGGCTAAGTTATTCAACCTTCCACATTTCTATCCCTCTGCCAGAAAAAAATGGCCCAGGCCAAAATGGAAAGAGGAAATAAATTCAGCATCTCCAGGACCATAAGCCCTGCACTACTTCCTGAGTGCCTAAGGCCTCAGTGTCCACACTTCTCCTGCTACAATGGCTTCTGCAGTGCTGGTTACATTTTTTTATACAAAAAATCAGTGGCATAGTGAATATTTGAGAGCAGCATGGAAAAAAAAAACTGAACATAAAAATAGCGTAGCAGGTAGCCTGTCAGTCAGAGTTACTATGCATAGAGAGTGCAGTAAAACAAAAACTAAAACAAAAAAACCTTGACCACAACAAAGCTCCAGGTTGGCAGTCCAGAGCAGCATAGGGAGCACAGGGCTCAATGGTGGGATTTTCCTCCTACAGACCTCAGCTCTTCTGAACTGAAGAAGGCTGTTTTTGGCAGTAGGCTTGGATAGTATTTAGAGGTGTTGGACTAAGGAGATTTCCTGTTCCCATGTACCTACAGAGGCCTAGAAAGAATGACATCTCCACTTGGTCAGTAGATGTAATGCAAAGGAAGAACTGGGGCTCTTTGGACCTTCATGCTTTTTGTCCTCAATGGGCTCATCTACATGTTCATTAATGTGCTGTAGTTACTGCACATTAAGCTTAGTACTAAATGAATGCACAGTAACTGGCACTACTGCACAGTAGTGATGGTGCACAGGTTTTTTTAGATGCTGTCTGCACAGTAGCCTAATACTACTGTCCTGTAGAGTATTAGCATGTGTTTTGCCTGGCATGTTACTACATAGTGTTATTAGGCTGCTAAAAAGGAAGACCTGCTTTCTCTGGCTGTCTTCATTATGCTTATAAGATTCAAGTGACAGGCATCTGACATTGCTTAGGCATAGGTTTAGAAGAGTCCTGATTATTATAGAGCAGGAATGTCAGAGAGACAGTCCCTGGACAGGACCTGGGTTGCAAAGCCTCTTTATCTGCCCTGGTGCTGGCCCTGGGTCTCATAATGGACCCAAGTGGCATGCATCTGACTGGCCCCTCACACAGGGCACAGGGTGTGTCGCAGGCAGTGCCATTCCAGCCATTTTGGGACGGTGGTGCCTGCTTTTTTGTATGGGGCACCAACTGCACTTAGTGCCTGCTCTGGCTCATCTGGGATGTTAGCCACATGCAACGTAGGTCCTGCCTGGAGTGTAGTCCCAGACTTGCCAGAGCAGACACTAGATCCTGCACATGGGAGCAGGGGGTGTCTGTGGGTCCCCCGCACACTGGATCCACAACTGCTCTGGCTGTTCATCCCATTCATCAACCCTGTTATAGACAGAGCACGTCACAAACTCTGACATTTAATATCTAAAAATCTTCTCAGACAAAAAAAGGAAAATAGGACTAACTGCTAGAGCTATGTCTGCTGTTACCAGCATGTAGTGTGGAAGCTCAGAGTTAATCTGAGCCAAAGTTAGGTGCTGTTACATTGAGTTATTGCCCAGATAATTGGAAATGACACACAGTCATTATTAATTCATCACACTCTCAAGTCAAACCCAGGCACCTTCTTCTGGAACGTTGGACTGCCAGGTTCTATCCTTGCATCCTTTGGTTTGCAAAATGATTTGATAGAGGGAAGAGGATTTTTTTAGGTGGTGACAAAAGATATGAATAGAAGGCAAAGTGTTGCTCATAATTTGGGGGGTTTATTAATTATTGTCGAACTAGGAAACATGTAATGTGGCCTTCAGATCTCTTTGTCACGTTTTTGACCTTTGTTAATTTTTCACTTTGAAGTTGCTCCATTCAAAACTCTCAGCCCATTTTACAGACACAAAACAGAAAAGTAAACTACCACTGTTTTGGGTTTTTAATTGAATAAGCATGCACTGAATTATTCAGTGTCTGTGTATGTGTGTGTGCTAGGTTGACACAGATATGTTTGTGTTTTGTGTACATACAAAAATATTTTTCGTAAGAATAGATCACAGTAGAATATTCCAATCAAGTGTATATTGCCTTTCATAGATAGATGGTAGGGTCAGAAGGGACCTTAGGAGATCACTGAGTCCGGCCCCCTGCTCTGGGCAGGAAAGAGTGCTGGGGTCAGATGACCCCAGCTGGGTGCCTGTCTAGCCTCCTCTTAAAGACCCCCAAGGTAGGGGAGAGCAGCACCTCCCTTGGAAGCCCATTCCAGATTTTGGCAACCCTTACTGTAAAGAAGCCATTGTTCCTAGTTATTCCAAGGGGTGCCCTGCTAAACAAAGCGCCTCTTATTCCTGCCTGTCCCCCCTGATTTAATTTGTAGGCAGCTGCAAAATCACCTCTCAGTCTTCTCTTGTGGAGGCTAAAGAGATCCAGGGCCCTCAATCTCTCCTCGTAGGGCTTTGCCTGCAGGCTCTCCTCTGGACCCTTTCAAGGTTGTCCCCATCCCCCTTAGTTTCCTTCTCTTAAAGTTCAAAAAAGAATTTTTACTCTTCTTTGATTAGGCAATCTCTTACCATTTGTGAGAGTTTGAAAAAATACCAGGGTGGATAAAAATCAACAATTAAAAAAAATAAATAAAAATCAGATTTTTTTTTTTATTTAATCATTTTTTTTTGTTAAGATGCTTTAAAAAAAAACCCCCTAATTTCAGATAGTTTTAATATAAGATATGTTAAAGCTCGAAGATATCATCATGGAATAGGGATTATAACTTCTAATTATATATTATTTCAGACAATATATTCATGTAACCTTTTATAAAAGTTGTGTGGCACGCCAGTTGGGGGCACTTCTGCACTTAGCTGCCCACCTCACTATGCCCAAACAAAAACCATGCTTTGGGTGTCTCCCTGGGGGTGCGTACATTCAGCCACACCCCACCCTGGAGTGCACCCGCAAGCCTGGGGTAACCATTGCTACCACCCGGGCCTGGGTCTTTGTTAGGGCTCTGTGCAGTCAGGGTACACAGACCCTGTAGACCTTGGGAGTGCTTTTAACCCACTGTGGTACTTTGGGGTGCTTCCTTTTAGCCTGATGCATTCAGAAGTAGCCTCTTGTACTAGAGGAAAGTAAAAAACCCACACCCACCTTAGCCAGCCGAGCAAAGGGGGCTCTAAAGGCTATCCTCACCGTCATAAGCATTACAGCAAGGCATGCTATAACAGTTGGCGTTATTGATCAAAGAGGGAGGAAGGAATACAAAACAACGGAAAATTAATAGAAAACCTGCTTGAGCAAATGGAGGAAAGGAAGCAAGAGAGCACAGCAGGCCTCCTGGCTCTCCAGGGACCTAGCAGACCTCCTGAGGCTAAAAAGAAAGGCCTACAAAGGATGGAGGACTGGATTCACCTCCAAGGAGGATTATTCTGCACTGGTCTGGTCC
>NW_017728949.1:21138026-21152817 GCF_001723895.1 Crocodylus porosus | reverse complement strand
TGTTCAACATCTTCATTAATGATGTGGACATTGGAGTCAGGAGTGGACTGGCCAAGTTCTCCGATGACACCAAACTTTGGGGCAAAGCATCCACGCCAGAAGAGAGGCAGGTGATCCAGACTGACCTGGACAAGCTCAGCAAATGGGCAGACGAGAATCTGATGGTGTTTAACACCGAAAAATGCAAGGTTCTCCACATTGGGAAGAAAAACCTGCAGCATCCTTATAGGCTTGGCAGTGCTACGCTAGCTAGCACTATGGAAGAAAGAGACTTGGGGGTCGTCATTGACCATAAGATGAACATGAGCCTGCAATGCGATGCTGTGGCTGATAAAGCAACCAAAACTCTGGCTTGCATCCATAGATGCTTCTCAAGCAAATCCCGGGATATCCTTCTCCCCCTGTACTTGGCTTTGGTGAGAAAGCAGCTGGAGTATGGCATCCAATTTTGGGCTCCACAATTCAAAAAGGATGTGGAGCACCTTGAGAGAGTCCAGCAAAGAGCCGCACACATGATCAGAGGTCAGGAAAACAGACATTATGACGATAGGCCAAGAGCCATGGGGCTCTTTAGCCTGGATAAGTGCAGGCTCAGGGGTGATCTGATGGCCACCTATAAGTTTATCAGGGGTTACCACCAGGATCTGGGGGAACATTTGTTCACTGGAGCGCCCCAAGGGATGACGAGGTCGAACGGTCATAAACTACTACAAGACCGTTTCAGGCTGGACATAAGGAAGAATTTATTTACTGTCCGAGCCCCCAAGGTCTGGAACAGCCTGCTATCGGAGGTGGTTCAAGCACCTACATTGAATACCTTCAAGAGAAAATTGGATGCTTATCTTGCTGGGATCCTATGACCCCAGCTGACTTTCCTACCCTTTGGATGGGGGGGCTGGACTGGATGTTCTTCTGAGGTCCCTTCCAACCCTAATGTCTATGAAATCAGAACAGGCTTGTTGGCCCTTCTGATACGTGTCTAGTTCACTGAATCGTAAGTTACTGGCTAAATTTCAGGTAAGTTTACTTGCATGTTCATCCAGAGACTGATGGAGCTCTAGAGGCTGATTGCTTGTTTCAGTGTTCCAAAATGTCTGACCCCTCCGAAATAGTTGACCCCCTTTTAAAAGTTTTTGTGACCTCATCACCAAGTTCCAACCATAGAGCAGTATCCTCAGAACACGGCTGTTGTGGACTGGTTAGTTTGAAATATGTCAGCAACGTCAGGTGAGGGAGGACTAGGGTTATGCAGGAAGAGTGA
Source organism: Crocodylus porosus (assembly GCF_001723895.1). Classification (NCBI taxonomy): domain Eukaryota; kingdom Metazoa; phylum Chordata; order Crocodylia; family Crocodylidae; genus Crocodylus; species Crocodylus porosus. The sequence goes on along the minus strand of NW_017728949.1, from coordinate 21,151,556 downwards.
GCTCCCCCCTCCCTCGGGAATTTCTCCAGCCTTGGTCACGTAGCTCAGTGGTTCCCAACCTTTTCAGACCGTGGAGCGGCAACCTGCAAACCAACATACTGCAGACCGGAAGTGGCCAGCATACTGTGGACTGGCAGCCAACTCTTTGTTTATACTCAATATAAAAAAAGGGTTGGCTGCTAGTCCACAGTGTGCTGGTCACTTCCGGTCTGGCAGCCAACCCTTTGCGCCCTGGTACCGGGCTGCAGTCTGGGGGGTTGGGAACCTCTAACCTCTAACCAAGTGACCAGGTGGACTTAAATCATGCAGCTAGAGTAAACCAGTGGAGCGGGGCTGGGCTGAGGCTGTCTTAGATCAGGAGATGGAGAAAGAGGATTTTTTCACAAGCTGTATAAATAAGTCACAACAGGCCATTCACTAATAGGGGCTTAATCTTATAGGGTTCCCAGAGGCTCCGCTATAGATATAGTAAAGAGTAAAGAAAACCACTCTACCCAGTGGAACCCAGTGCTCAGTCTAGAACAGCATTTCCCAACCTTTTTTGCCCAGTGGCACACTTAGCTAAATAAAAAAGCACCATGGCACACTGGACGCGGAGCGGAGGAGGGTGTCACGTGGCTTGCCAGATGCCGACTGAGGGGGGGGGAGGACAGAAGGCACATGGCCAGCTGGACACCGATGAGGAGAGGTGGCATGCAGCCAGTGGCACACAGCCAGCTGGACGACATTTTGTGCTGGAGCCATGCCCCCTGTCTGTCTGCAGCAGCAGCAGGCAGGGGGCATGGCTCCAGCCCAAAATGCTGTGGCACACCTGGATGTGCCTGATGGCACACCAGTTGGGAAACACTGATCTAGAACATCCCATTAAGCATCTCTGTGATGGTTAGTTTCAGTTCTCAAACTGTGGATTTGTCTCCAGAGATAACATCCTTGCTAACTTCAGTATACGGAAATGGGAGATAACAGACCTGATTACCTCCCCATCAGCCCTATTGTCTCTCTGCAAGTTTGGGTAGAAAATACCTTTTTAAATTCCTTTGTAAGTTAACAAAGCATTTTAAAATGCAATGTCTGGCTGTAGACAAGAGTAACTTTTAATTTTAAAAGTTGAAGGGGAGCTGCAGCTTGGGATCTTAGCTGTTACACTAATTCTTACCTCTGCATGCTCCTGTAGCCATACAGGTGAGCTGAATTGGGAGTGCTCAACTGCCACGTGGGGGTGCAGGGCTGGTCCACAGGCTGGATTGGACCCTGCATACAGGATCAGGCCCCAGGGCCTTAATGCCACCCCTGCCCAATCCCACCTGTGAGGATTGGGCTCTGGGGGCCTTGTACTGCCTCTTTAGTCCTATATGTGGTTATCAGGCTCCAACAGCCCCGTGCTGCCTCCACCCAGTCCTCCATGTGGGGATCAGGCTTCAGGGGCCCTGCACCACTTCAGCCCAACCCCCTGAGTCTCCCATGGAGCCCTGTGGGCTGGATGACAGTGCTGGGTGTGGATCTAGGTCAGAGGTTGAACACCCCTGTTTTTACAGTTATAGCTTGTTACAAATTATTTTTGCTTCTACCAGTTTGGGACTTCTAAACTTTATTGGGTAAGAAGCAATCTAGCATACTTTGTCTGTGAAGCACCAGGCACACATGTGGTGTTCTAAATTAATTAAGAAAATATTTCAGCAAATATGATGGGCTATGTGGATGTGGTTAGCTGTGAAGATGGGGGATTACAATTATAAGTCATTGTGGTAACTTAATGGTTCATTACAGAATGAAACTTACCTGTGGTTTTTAACCTCCATATTCAGTCCAATATTAAACAAGGCTCCAAAAATAGCTTTTCATAGGGTAATATGCTCTCTTGCAGTACAGTTCACCACAAGAGGCAGCAGAGTTGAATTCCAGCATCCTCCAAGATGTGTAATTAACTTGTGGCAAAATTACAAGTTCTCTTTTGCAACTTTTAGCTTGTCATTAGAATAGTATAGCACTTTAGTGCCAACAGAGATCTTCCTTCCCCAGATTTGTCAATCCTGCAGTGGTCCTCTGGACAAGCAGTTCTCAGCTGGGGGCCCACAGCCCTTTGGGTGGCTGTGAGCAGGTTTCAGGGAGTCCACAGGGGCTGCAGATCTGTCATGGTTGTGATCTCAGAGGTCAGCTGGGGCAGCCTGCACCTGGGATGAGCCTGCTACTACTGCTGGTACTACATTCATGGAAAAACACAGATTTTTTTCTGTTAAAGGAGAAAAACATGGGAAACCACAGGTTTCTCCTTGTAGGCTGGACATGTTCCAGCCTGCAAAGAGGCTGGTTGCGGCTGGTGGGGAGTGGGAGAAAGCCAATATGACAGGGATTGCCACATATGCACTTGGCAGCCAGGTAGCAGTAGAGAGCATCTCCCACAGTTCTCCACAGGTAAGTTGAGGGGGACAGGGAGCCATAGGCTGCATGTTAGGTGGGCAAGGAGGGGCACATGCCCTTCCCCCGATTTCTGCAGACTGGCTAGCAGGACCTAGCGCAAGAGGGTGGAGAAGGACAGCGAGACATGTTGCTGCTGATACCAGGACCCCTGTGCCAGCCACACTGCCAAGAGTGGGAGGAATACAGACCAAGGGGCCATACTGGCCTCATCTCCTCCCACCATGAGAGGGTGCGAGGGCAGGGTAGGGCACCACAGGTGGCCTATGGGGTGTGGACCATGTTCCTCTCTCCCATCCCCCCGCTGTGAGTTGGGAGTGAGGGGCACTGGCAGGGCTCGGGTGGTGGTGGGGGTTGCAGGTTACGAGTCCAAAAAGATTGAGAACCACTGCTCTAAACCTTTCTTCTTGAAAAAGTCCCTTGATATAATTGCAAAGTGAATTGGTTGTAAGTCTCCATCTAGTGGCTGAGAGGGAAACCTTGGCATCCCTTCCCAGTTCTGAACATCTCTTGTAATATACTACTACACAAAGTACATTTTAGAAATTAGAGATGGGAAAGGTCAATGATGCTACTTGGCCTGTCTCCTCAGTGTTGCAAGAGGTTCCCTGGGTTTGTTTCCTAATGGGCTTTCCTGCCTGACTTTTTTTAAAACGCTTAAGTCATTTTCTTTGGATCCGAACTTAAGCCCAGTATGCTTTGCATCATTCTCTGTCCACAATTCAATGCATTTCAATCCTGTGAAACACTTGCTTCATATTAATGATAGTATGGAGGTGGCATCAGAGGTCTGTAATCCACTGTACAATTAGTGGCATAATAAGAACCCTTGATGTTGACTGAATCTTTGCCTCTCGTTAAATAAACCTCTTGTTTTCCAGTTGTAAAAATGCTAAGTATATAAAGCTTTTAACATATATCTGACAGTACTCAAGCCCTGAAATACATTCACTTTAGTAAATTTCTTCTTCTTTTCCTAGATACGTTAGAGGAGACCTTTCAAGAACTGGGTTATGAAGTTAATTGTTACAGATATTTAAGTGTGGAGGCCATGAATCAGACATTGCAGGATGCTGCAAAACTGCAAAAGCACAAAGACTATGACAGCTTCATTTGCATATTAGTCAGCCGGGGGAGCTCTCAGAGCATCTTCTGTACGGATCAGCCCTTTCCTGGATTCTCCTTGGACCGGGTGAAGCAGTTTTTTACTGCAGATTCCTGTCCTAGTCTTCTAGGGAAACCAAAGCTCTTCTTTATTCAGAGCTACATTGTAACAGCAACCAATCACGAACCTACCAGTCTGCTGGAGATTGATGGTGATGAACCGAAAATCAATTCTAATGCCAAAAGGACTTGGAACTGTATTCCCAAAGCAGCAGACATCTTCTGGAGTCAATGCAAAGTGGATGTGTCTACACTAGAAAGGTCCCCAACCTCATCCTCCTTTTATTTACAGTGCCTGGCTGAGATCCTGCGAAATCCTCAGAAAAGGTGAAAGAAATTAGATAACCGTTTTTGCTGAACATGCTGTCCCACAGGAATTGAGATACGAGCTTTTATCTCACTTGGTACTGGAGCACATCTTGATAAGGCAGAACAGAGAAAGGTGGTACCCAGGCCTGGAGGAATGGTTCAAATGCATCTACACATCGATGGGGAAAGGAAGGTACTTTAGAGGTGGGGTGGAGCTTCTGATTCTGAAATGAACTCTGAATTTGTGTTAGGCCTGGCATTATTTCAAGGGTGAGAGGGAAAGGCCCAGGAACAGGTATGCGAACACTCAGGATTTACATGCTTTGGGGGAATAACTCCTTCCCCAATATACAACATACAGAATAGGCCTGCTATCCAAACTGTGGATAGTCTTGCTGTTAATCTTAAACAGCAAAATCCTCAAGTAATAAGATGGCGCTTGCGTATAAACAGGCCCTTCTCCATACAGGGCCTCTTGTCCTTCTCCACTAATTTATGTTCTCACAAAGAGACACATGTCCATTTATAACCCTAAGTTGAAGTTAACTGAAGTAGCTTCCCAGTCTGCCTGGCAAGGGGAGAGAGAGTCAGCAAAACTGATCCGCACCTACTGACAAATCCCCAAATCTGTCACTAGATGACAGTAGGTCAGGAATGAAAGGAGACTAATTGTTAATTGTGTGTCAGTATATGTGAGGTATAATATAGGCGTTTATGAAAGAGGATCTGCAGCCTTGAGGATCTGAGCTCAAAGTTGTCTTAAAGGCTGACGTTGAAAACATTCTTTCCACGAGTCTGGAGCTGCTTGCCTTTTAGTAGCTTCTTTGATTTAAAGTTATGATCTTCTGCTGTGTTCACTAATGACAGATGCTAATGTTTCTTCTTATCCCTGTAGAAAACTCTCCTTACTGGATATCCATATTGAGCTGAACAGAAGAGTCTATGACCAGAATAAGTTCTGTCACCCAACACAACATTATTCACTCCTGTTATGGCACACCTTGAGGAAAAAACTCTTTCTTTTTCCAAGTTAAGAGCTAATGGAACTTCCATGGAAAGGTAGCAAATTGGAGACACTGTTAAGATAGGTGTATGTCTGTCTGGGCTTTTCTGATATGCCTGTTGTGGTAGGATCGGGGTATCTAGAAATGTTTTGGATGCTTCACCAGTGGAAGTTCTTAATCACATAGTTTAAGAAACACAGTCAATATTTAGTTCTGTAGCAGATCTGATAACCCAGTCAACAGGTAAACTGCATCAAAAGGATTCTTAAACAAGCCACATGTTTGTTTTTAGTTATTTATTTCTGTTTTCAATTTAACAACAAGATTTACTTTTTGAAACTTACCTACCAGAAGTGTCTGTCCAAAGCTTTGGGTGTTCCTGCTAATATTTAAAGATGAGAATCTGCTAAGCAATCAAGATTCACTACTGGCCACGTGTACAATCCCAAGTCATTCCTAGTCCATAATTGAAGTGGGGGAAAACACATTTCTGAGTAAAGGGCTGTCAGAGAGGATACTTCTTGATAGCTCCATCTCTTTTGTAGCAAAGGAGCTCCAGTGTTTCCACTGATTGTTGCAAGGTGACATGAGTGGAAAACAAGTCTCTCGGAATATGTGAACTGAAATCATTTAAGTTGAAACCAATACCTTGCCTTGTACCTAGAAGTCCCCAAACTATCAATATATCTCACAAACCACTAGTGCTCCCACACAATAGACTGCCATGTTCTGGACTAACTTTACCTTGTGAATGACCCAAAATATGGTCTTATAATAATTTGGTTATGTGGTGATAAAGACCTGGGTAAGGGTAGCACGGTCTGCATCTGGAAAATCATACTCGGACTCAGTCTATCCACACAGATGGAGAAAAGAACTGTTTACCACAGCTGAGTCTGAGCATCCAGCAGCAATCCAAGGCCTGATGACACCTGCTTAGCTGTGAATGCTAGCTTGTAAATAAATTGCTCACTATCCATTATGGATGCTGATTATGAGTAGCATAATACCTTTGGCTTTTCCCTACTGTCCTAGCACTAAAAAACACTGTTATCCAGAGTAAACCTTAGACAGGTACCCGAAATCTTTAGCAAGATACAAGATTGCTTTTCCCCCTGCAGTAGGTGGCTCATTCACAATGATGACATACAAGGTATTATCAACTTACTGCAGATACTGTAAACACTTCATATGCACATTCTCCACCCACCCCCCTTTTCACTATTTTTTGCATACAACAAACAAACTGCATTTATAACCTCATTGTAATAGCTGTCTCTGTTTCCATGATGGAACATAAAGAGCTTAATTTGTAAATGTAGCAGTTCTTTTCTTCTCTATCAAAGCAGTTTTTAGATGATCAAAAGTTATGAGATGACTTATCTAGGTTTCAATTCTATGAAAGGCAAATCAGCTGTACTACTCAAGTGACTACTCATTTGCGTAGCTCAGCTGATCTACCTTTTGTAGGACTGACACCTGGATGAACCACCTTAAAACTTCTGTTACTAAACTATATTTCCATCCATAGCGTGGTTCCCCTTTTAAAATAAGCTCTATTGGAAACTAACGTTTTTGGTGTATCTTCCACCTAGAAAACAATATTAGGCCCTGACTTGACTAGAAATTATTTTCATTATACCAACAATCCTCATGCTGTGCATGCATTTTATACCAATATAAAATTCTTTGGGCTGGCAAAATTTACTGTTGGATCCATAAGCAAAATAAACTACAGAAGAACTTTTTTGCTAGTAACATGACATTTAAGCTACAACAAGAAATGCACCCCTCGCTTGCATAGCTACACTGGCAAAATTTTTAGTGTAGACCAGGTCTACAAGAGCTGCTAGAGGCAAAATGCAGCTGAGAGTAATGTGTTGACCAATAATCTTGTATAAATGAGTCATTATTTTGTTTCCCAGTTCCAACTTCCGTGGCTTGGCTTTCCCTCACAGCCAGACTGTTTTGTCATTTTCCTCCAGAAGAATCAATATTATCTTTGAATGGAGCCTGTAGCTGAAACAAGTAAATTTTAAAATTTGTCCAGTCAAGAAAAATATGCTTGATACTGAAGAACCAAGCATGAACTCAAAAAAGGAACCAAGATGCCTTGAAGAGCTATATATTTATTTATATTTATATATTATTTTGTATAATATTGATATATGCATTCATACAATACATTCTTTTTTTTTACACATCCACTTTTTTAAAATACCTTTTTGTTCAGTCTTCATTTTGTATTCTGTTTTGTTTGCCATGTGGTGAGGATGGGGTGTCAACAGTACAGCCTGTGGGTCAGATCTGGCCTGTGGGTCTCAGACCAATCCCATGCACTGCATAGAGCACATGCTGGATAGCATGCAGACCTGGTCTGGTACCTGCTGCATGACCACACTAGACTGGCTTTGTGCACTGGCTCTGGGGCCCAATCAGGCCCATAGATTGTCCCTGTGTGCAGCAGACAGTGTGCAGGGTGGGTCTGGCATGGGTGCCACATACAACTTGCACCCTGTGCCAGCCACACATGCCAGCATGCAGTTCGAACCCTGGAATTAGGTCAGCACAAATTGTATGTGGTGTGAGGGCTGGCCCTGGTGTGTACATTGCATGCAGCATGGAAGATCTGGCCCTCTGGGGTGTGCACTGTTTCAGTGCAGACACCTTACGCAGTACATGACCTGCACCATCTCAGCACAAGCCCCAGACTGGAGCCAGGGAGTACTGTATCATCTCCATGTGCCAGACTGGCCCTGGACCAGCTCACAGGCCAGATGAGTGACATGGGGCAATCCATAGGCTGTATTAGGCCCACAGATCCCTCTCCCCCTCTGCATGCTGTATCTAGCACTCCCTGTATGTGTGACACCTGCCCTGGGGCCTGCATTGCACACAGCATGTCTGGAGCAGGCACCACATGGTTCATGACCTGGATTGGTGCTGAATCCAGTATCCGGGGGGATTATTCCAGAGTGGCGCAGTGTGTATCCTGCGCCCTGCCAGTCTGTCTCCTGCTGCATGCTGCCTATTGGATTTGGCCCACAGGCTGTGTTTCTGACACCCTGATATATGCAGTTTATTTCTAGCTCTGGATCTTTCATAATATAATCAAACATTAGCTTAGAGCTCTTTACCTTTTTCCATTTCCCTTCTCAGCCCTCTCCTGTAAAAAGCACTTCTGCCATCTTTCATAGCAAATAAAAATGGGAATGGTAGAAACAAGAGAAGAAGCGTAGAAACAGAGGGGAAAGAATTAGTGAAAGTGAAAAAAGAAAGGAAAAAGAAAAGCATAAACAAAGCAGAGGGTGGCAGAAAGAAGAAAAACCTAAAGGAGAAGACCAGGAGGAGGCTGAAGGGAGAAGGTATTGAAGAGCATTAAGGGAAAAGTGGTGTTGTAGGAGACAGAATGGAAAAACGAGAAAAAGGAGGATGGGGGAGAGAGGAAGCACGGAAAGGAAGAATAGAGATTTTTGCAGTACCCAAGAGCAAAAAGAAAAAAAATCCTGTGAGCGATGGTAGCAATTTGGCAACAGGATCTCACTCTGTCTCTTTCAGCTGTTTTGTGCCCCTTAGCAGGTGTGTGGAAGTTGTCCACCTCTGCCTTACTGTTCACTTAAAATATGTACATGTACATAGAAATGTAAATATGTAGAAACTGAAAAGTTGCACATGTGAATTGCATGGGGTGCTTTGCTGCTTTCTCTTGCTAGCATTCTGTGGCTAAACAGCTTTCAGATTATATTGCTTGTATTCAGTAGCCAGTAAAAGAATAAGGTTTCAGATCAGCATGTTAACTGGATATGAGCCACTAGGGTGGGTCAGAAGGAGCAGGGAGAAGCAATGACAGCATGTTACAGTCAGCCTTCTGAGCCTGCTGTCAAAAAGATAAAGTGAAGACACTCCCTCTCCTGAAGCTCACATCCAGGCCAGGCTCAGGGTCTAGAAAAGTGCTGTCAGGCTCGTTCTGTAGGCAGTATTGCATTTTCAGGGGCCTAAAATTCCTCTGCTTTCAGCTATGAAAGGAGAAAAGCTCAGTGCTCCTAAGTCCCCTTATGAGAAAAAGGAGAAGAGAGATGAGAAACGGTACATTGAGTGAAATAAACTGCAGAGGCTGCAATGACACAGTGAGTCCTGCTCTTTGACTTCCCTCACTGCAGGAAGCACAGATTTGTTCTTTAATTCCCACTGGTGTAACGGCCAGTGTGCCAGCTGACATGATCTGAGCCTTGTATTGTAAATCACCAAGCCTTGAGCTTCCATAGGTGTCATTTATCAGAAAGGTGCCAGAAAATGCAATTGGATTTCAAAGAGTTTGGAAGGAGATTGTGATGCTCACAGTTGCACCTCTGTCATTTTGTGTGCTCTGTCTCTAATGTTCCTCATCACCTATTTCATAGTTTACTTAGAGGCTAGAATAAAAAGGTTTAAGTGTTTGTGTAACAGGTGATGCCAGAATTGTTTCACTATTTCTTATAGTTGAAAAATACGTATAAAAAGCTACCGTATTTCAAACGTAAGAGTCCAACCTTAAAACATGGGGATGTCTTTCAGTCAGGTCCCTGGGCATCAAAATAATTAAATAATTAAATGGAAGCAGCACTTTTCCTTACAAATGCCTGACCAGGGTCCTTTGCATTGGAAACTATCCCAGCATACCTTGCTGATTAGAATATCCCTTTATATTTGTTGAAAACAAGCCACTTCAGCTTGAAATGGACCATTTCATAGGCGGTGAATATTTGCTGTGTCTCTTGTTTACAGTTAGTTGATATTCTTCTTAGGATTTTTCTGTTTCCTTTTTTCTTCCAATGAACAGTAATGCTCTTTCTAAAAATTTCTTTTTCTTACTCTGTTTTTTCATGGCTCTATTTCTTCATCCAGAGGAGCGTGGCAGCATAGTAGGTCATACTGCAGGCATGTCTGTGGCACCGCATACTTCATATTCACCTGTTCTCCATGCTGCAAGGGACCAGCGCAGAGTTGGGGGGAGAGGGTTGGGAGGGGGTTGTTTTTTGGGAGGTGGTTGCTTTGTTTTGTTTTGTTTGTTTATTTTTTGTGGACCCCTGGATATGGGGTCAAAAAACACCCCAAAAAAAGCAAAGCGCACAGAGGAGCAGTGCATGTTGCTCAAAACCAAAGCCAGGCTGGCCAGAGCCACAGTCTGTCTCCTGGCTAGGCTTTAAGCCACTGCTGCTGACCCAGGAGGCCCCCAGAACCTAAGGTAAAGCTTCTGGGGCCAGCCCAGTGCTGACCCCAGCCTCCCTACCCCACCCAAGGTAACTTGCCGCATGCAAGAGGGCCCGTGGCACAGGCATTCACCGGGGTAAGTAGTAGTGGCACAAGGTGCACCACTGCTGGTTGTCCCAGGGGAACCAAACATCCATGCTCATGTGGATGTAGCACATAATGTTTGTTGTGAACTCTGTTTTGTTGGGTAATTCCTTGCCTTGTGTGGTGCCATCCTACTGTTTTGTTCAGTAGCACATTTTAGCTGTATGCATTCTGTCAGTTGTTTGGGGACATTTAATTTGTTTGTGTTTTTGTTGTATTTTTTAGTTTTGTGAATAATGACTAAATATAAAAAAGGTCCCCTAATTGTTTGATTCATTGGGAAAAAAACATATTGTAGGATGAGATCACTTCAGATGATTGTGTGTTTTAATTGATTCAATTTGTGTAGAGGCTTTACTTCTTTTTGGTTTTGCAATTTAAGATTAAAGAGAGAGAGAGAGAGAGAGAGAGAGAGAGAGAGTGTGTAAAACTACATTATAAATGCTAGGTTTTTTGTAATCCTGTGGCTGATAGGATATCCTGTTTGAATTTTACAAAACTGATCTCAGGAAAAAAAATCTGAGTAGTTGACCTGGTAAATACATAACCAAGTATACAATTTTGTTCACATGAATACTCCCAGTAACTTCTTAAGAAATAATAATGTGGGTAAAGGTAATCATGGGAGTATAAATTTGCAGATTTGGGGCTAAGATTCAGTTTTTATTTAAAAATCTCTTCTCTGTGGCACAAATACTTTGCCTAGACACTTTGCAGGCCAGTGTTATCAAATGAGAATCTAAACTTGGGCTTTTGGACCCATATTTAGGCATCTATAGATGGAATCTTTAAAAAACACCTGTGTGACATCAGAGGACAAGTCTCCTTGACTTAAGACTGCAAATTGATGGAGAAGCATAGCCTTGTACAAAAGTTGTGTAGACTATTTGATTATGTGCCTGTGTTCTCACAATAAGGCTATTAATAAGATCCTGGGTTTTGACTTTTTTAGTCTAGATGAACATTTAAGGTGTCCAACTACTGAATGGGGGAAAAACCTCTATGTAATCTAAAATTCTACCAATAACTAGGAACCCAAGGAAAAAAAATATGCCTGTGCACTTTAGTAAAGTAAGGATGCAGACACATGACAAATCTATTCCCATGTCATTTCCTTTGGATTTTACTCAGTGAAGACAGGGAAATGACCAACTCTCCTAGGCTGGGTGCCCAAAGTAGATGCCAGTAACAGCAACTGGCCACCAGGTGGCAAGAAAAATCCAGTTTGATTTGAGAAAATGGCTATCCCAAGTGAAACATCAGGGCTTACAAAACTAATCTCAGGGGGAAAAAAATTCCATATTGCCTCTGTTTTGCCTCCAGAGCAAGTACTATACTCCTTTTGATGGTAGACAAGCACCTTTATAGGTTAATTAAATAGGATACACCAGTGTATATATAGACAGCACAAACTTCTGTGAACCCAAGTTCACTTCATCAGATAGTGGAATCGCATCGGAGACTAAAAGGTTATGGGACATCAGGTGAAAGTTGACTCCGGACATTCTACCGAAGCCCCTATTCTTCAAGTGAGTACAGTGTGTATATTGCAGTTTTGCCCATCCCACACATTCAAAGACACATTAGGTAGGATTAAAAAACTATGAGGCTTTTAAAAAGGGTAATACCGTATAGGTGTTTGCTTGCTTCTGGTCTGTGAAACTGCCTAGTGTACTTAGGTCATGTTTGCGAGCTTGTCTCTGCCACTGTGAGGGCTGAATTTATTATTTTTTTAAATTAAACCCAAACCCACAAAATTCCAGCAGGTGGCATTTCAAAAAAGAGCAAATTAGGGAGTGGTGCTACTTTGCACTTTGATTGTCGCTGATGATGTCACACACTGACTCCAGGGAAAAATGTTCCAACGAGCCCTGTTCAAGTGTTGGCATTTCTCTTATTGGAGCACAGCAGCTTGTCCCCAGAGGCTGCCTGCCACACTGTTTCCACTGGAGGAAGAGTGGACTGCTTAGCTATGATCTGTGAACAAGCAGCTCTGCAGTCTCTTGGTTATATTGATCTTAGAAGGGTGATTTTTTTTCATCAAATCTTTTTAAGTCATGTACCAGCAATGGCTAGGAATAATACCCCTTCCTCACCAAAGCTCATACATCTCAGATCCAGTTAGTTAATAGCAGTGATTCTTGACCAGGGTGCTGTGGGACCTGGGGTGCATTAATATCCCTTCAGGAGTGCCCTGGGGTGTTTACCGCCATTAGATGTGCAGACATGATTCATAAACTAAACCCAGAGATTTCTGATAGGAATCCGTAGTGTTAAAACCATGAGGCCTCTGTGCTCTGAGGTCTTTGCAACAGTAGGCTTGCTCTATTATTTCCCTACAGTCAAGAAAAAAAGTGAGAGCGAAGAGCTGGTGTTCTCTGACGGGTGCCTCGAGTCTTAACAGGGTGGAGAACCACTGGTCTGTAAGGTAGGGTTACCTATTTCAAGCTCCAAAAAAGAGGACACCTCTTAAGGGGGAGGTAATATGATTGTGGGGGGCAGTGATATGCCAGGGCCCTGCCCCTGCCCCTATCCCTACCCCTTCCATTGCCCCTCCAGACCCACAGTACCCTGCCCTCCCTGGGCCATGCTGGTGCCTCTCCTGACCCACGTCCCTCTGGTGCTGCCAGTGCCCCATACGCTCAACCCACAGTCCCCACCCCATGCCCATCACTCCCAAGCCACAGCCCCCCAGCTCTGCTGACCTGCAGCCACCTGCTCCCCCCAGCTCTGCAGCACTCCCAGCTGCGAGCAGAGCAAGGGCACGGCCTCACACGCACCTTCCCACTGCCCCTGAAGGGCCTCCGTCCCCTTCCCTGCTGAGGGGGCAGATGCTCCCCTGCCCTGCCCCCAGCCCTGGTGCCCAGACAGCTTCCCCCACCTGGCCCCCACGGGGGGGGGGTGTCCTATTGCCCTCCCCAGGCCCAAGCAGCTCCTTTCTAGGGCAAGCTAGGAAAAACTTCAGTGCTGAGCAAAACCTGGACATTTCATTGATTATATTAAAACAAAACACAAAAAACCCCCGCCCCAAATGATGATCCCAAAAGAGGACACGTCCGGGCTAAGGCGCAGTTCTGCCTGTTCAGACCCTGCTTTCTGCCAGCCTCGCCCTCCGGGCCGCTCCCATCGATGTCCCGTGCCCTGCCCTGCGGGCCGCCGGCGGCTTCGCACCCGGGCGAGCACCACGACGGGCTCTGCCCGCCTCAGGAAGGCCGGTTTGGCTCGAGGAGCTGGGGCCACCTTCGCTGAGCCCCGCGGCCCCAAGGAGGCCTCCGTGCGCCCGTCCCGGCGGACGCGCCACAAC
>NW_017728949.1:21127459-21137821 GCF_001723895.1 Crocodylus porosus | reverse complement strand
GTCCCGTCCCGTCCCGTCTCCGCAGTCCAGGCCGAGCGCCTGCCCTGGGCCGCGCTCCCAGGCTCCCGCAGCCCTGGCCCAGCCCAGCGCGGGCCTCGGCCCCGCCAGGCCCCTAGGGGCCGCCTGTGCCTGGCAGCGCTCAGGAGCGCTTCCAGCGGGCCCTTCTGCTCCACACCCAGGCACTTCCCAAGCCAGTTGAGCTCCGCGCCTGGCGCTGGAAATGCAGGAGGGCTGGGGCTGATAGAGATCCCCTCCCCACCCCGCTTCTGGTTTGCCTGTTCTGCCTATTTGGGCACACTTCTCCTACAAATAGCGCTCCCCTGCAATTGGCTATTTACCTGGCCAAGCACTTTGCCCAGCTTGTGACTAACTGCACAGGATTTTTCCCAAGAGGGAGGCTTGTTTGCAAAGCTACAAAAGGTGGCAGAAGAGCCCCCGAGCCACAGCAGTACCAGAAACTGGAGGGTCAATTTCTCTTTCAAAGGCAACCTCACAAAAAGCCCCCTTTTTTCCTTTTTTGTTTCTGTTTTGAAACTAGAAAAACAAGTTTTCTGATCATCGTGGGAGGTATTGCAGCCAGTCCTGTGCCACTTCTCTTCAGGAAGCCACGAGGGCTTAGGGTGAGGCAAGGGGCAAAAGGCTGGGAGGTGTGGATCCAAAATGATGGTGTCAGGCAGGCCAGAGGCAAACCTGCCCTAGTGTAACAAAGTGTATGGTTTATTTTTCAATTGTTTCTAGCTGCTGGCAGCCCCAAATCCTCTGGGGACACTTTTGATTCCATTTATGCCAAATGTGTATTAATTGACATCCATTTGGTAAGGAATCCGTTGAAGTTAAATAGATTTTTGCAAAGTGTAGCTCTGAGTGGATACGGTTTTGCACTAGCTTGGCAAAATTGGGGCTTTAAACAGATACAACTTTTCTGTCATGCATCCACAGATGCATCACACAGATGCATCTCAAGCAGGTCCAAGGCGGTGATCCTTCCCCTCTATGCGACGCTGGTCAGGCTGCAGCTGGAGTACTCTGTCCAGTTCTCAGTGCCGCACTTCAGGCAGGATGTGGCCAGCATTGAGAGGGTCCAGAGGAGGGCCACTCGCATGATCAGGGGCAGCAGGGTAGACCCTGCGAGGAGAGACTATGAGACCTGAACCTATTTAGCCTTCACAAGAGAAAGCTGAGTGGGGACCTCGTGGCTGTCTGTAAACTTACTAGGGGGGACCAGTGGGGATTGGGAGAGACCTTGTTCCCCTGAGTGCCTCCCAGAGTAACAAGGAATAATGGCCATAAGTTGTTAGAGAGTAGGTTTAGACTAGACATTAGAAGACAGTAGTTCACAGTCAGGGCGGCTAGTATCTGGAACCATCTTCCAAGGGAAGTAGTGCTGGCTCCTACCCTGGGGGTCTTTAAGAGGAGGCTTGACGATTACCTAGTTGGGGTTATTTGAGCCCAGTTTTCTCCTGCTCAAGGCAGTGGGTCAGACTAGAAGAACTACAAGGTCCCTCCTGACCCTACATCTATAAATCTATGTGAAAATAAAGCTTCAGATGTGCTTCTGGCAATGCTTTTAGGGAAGGAGGTACCACAGAAGGTAGGCTAGAGGATTGGTGGAATTGTTCTGTGTGGTAAGGCAAAGAATGTTAAGAAATATTCTGAAAATAGTTGATGGCTGGGAGTTTGTGTAGGGAAGCATGAGAGAAGGCATTCTTCACTAGTTTTCATTCCCAGCTCCAAGAAGTTTGATTTAAACATTGGGCCTCTGCTACATGGTTAAATTAAAGTTGGATAGAAATCAGCTATAGAGTTGTTACACATTTTCAAGCACAAACTTTGTAGCTGGCTGGCCCTTTATATAGCTCAATAGTCATTTTTGTGGTGTGATAAGTAATTTGTATGTGTCTAAATGTATTGCATGATTAACCAGTTAATTACATAATACATGTAATGCGTAGCAGGGGAGAGCCAGCTCATCCAGGAATAAGGACTTCTGACTTCTCACACTGTGAGCTACTGTCTGCAGTGGGGATGACTGAATATCTGGACTCCTGGATTATATTCCCATGCCCCCTCATACACAGAACAAGGCAGTTTGCTGATTTTCCTGAGCTGTACCATATGCCCAGCGACCCTGCCACATAACCTCTTTATTTACCAATGGTGCTCCCTCAAGCTCTTCAAGGATTTGAATTTAGAGAATTTCCTTGACTACCACCCTTTTGGTCTCTGTAGGCTGAGCTGTGCTGCTTCCAGGTATCCTAAATCAAAGCTATAAGGACCACCTACCTCCAAGTTGGTTTGGGAGAGTTTGTAACACTGCAGCTTGATTAGAGTATCAGCTCTACCCAGATAGGAGGAGTACTTCAGGGACAAGGAGTAGGCAGGGCAGTAAAGAGGCCATTATTTAGTCTCCAGTGAATGTAATAGGATTGTAGTTATTTCTATAGGACCATATTTGTTTCATCTCTTTTTCAGTTTTATATCATTTGTGTGTAAGAGAGGACATAAAATGATTCTATTTGTGCCATCTCTTAAAGCAGAAGTTGCTCCTAGTTCCTGGATCCACTTTCCCTATTCCCACCAAAGAAAGTCCTGGTCAAGCTGTCTTGATCCAGGAACTAGGAGTATTAATTCCCATCTACTCCACCATAGTACAAGAAGATTCTGGTATGAGGGACAGTAGGGACATCCTCTCTCACCCCCTGAGCATGAGAAGAGATAAGAGAAGAGGTTTTGCCAGGCTCTGCAACCTGGCACTTGAGAAGGTAGTGAGACCACACACTGAGTATTTGGCTGTAAAAGGTTAAAAGGAAATAGCTGGCCAATGCAGAATTTCATTTATTCTGCCCTGGGCCTGTTTGAAATAAAATTTTAGTTGAAATGCTTACACTAGTGCTACTGAAATCTTACTATTCCTTTCATTCACAGGCTGGGGAGTGTAATTCTTAAGGAAACTGTCCACCATGGATGAGGATAGCAGCCTGAAGTTTCATCAGCAGCTTCTTGACATTGATGAGAACCTGGGAACTGAAGCAGTGGCAGCTTTGAAATTTCTCTGTAGTGACTTTATCTCCTTCAGAAAGCTGGAAACTGTGGAAACTGCAAAGGATATTTTCCAGCACCTCATGGCTAAAGATTTCCTGAGTAAGGGAGATACTTTTCTAATAGCAGAACTGCTGTATAGGATTAGGTATCACTTCTTGCTCCAGAAGCTTGGCTATACCAAGGAGAAAGTGCAAGAAAATCTGCACCAGAGGGGCAGGGTGTCCCCTTACAGGTGAGCTTGCTGGAAGATGGATGCCTTAGATGTTTTTTGCCTTGCAAGGATTCTGATATGTTTCTTCCAAATATCACAAAGCAAGTAATAATATGGAATTTTGTAGATTTTACAACATGCGTGTGCTTGGGTAATCCAGTGACTTTTAATTATGCAGTCTTCCCCTTTACCTATATGCTGTGGACTGGCATTGACCGTGTTGTTTGAGTAGTTGGATTTAGTGATGACACTGGGGGAGTGCATCCATACTCCCAAAAAGTTAAGTTGTAGACATGGTACCATTATCCAAGCACTACTTCTTAATTTGAAACTGACCCCTTAAAAACATATTATACACTTGTTGCTAGCTCTGATGGCAAACAGTCAGTAATATGGCAAAGGACTGCATTTATACAAAGGAAAATCTCCTTCAAAAGACAAGTGAGTGAAGGGGGATTATATTGGATTATTAGAGGACCAGCACATGAAAATGCAATTAGCACTTATTGATCAGATTCACAGAAATTGCCATAGGGTGGTGTAAATTGCTTCTCTTGCTGTGTGCAAAGGTAAAATAGGTACTGTTACAGGAATCAGCTTTATGAGCCCAGCTGTTAGAGGCTGCTGAGGACATGTATTGAATCATTGCTCTCCTAGATGCTCTGGCCTTTCTTTGGGCTTCCTGGGCCTCCTGTGGGTCCCTTGTGGAAGGGAAGTTCCATATAGTTTCTATATTGCTTCTCTGTTTCTTCAGTGGACTTTTCATCATCAGGGTCCTGTGCTGAGACTATGCAGTTTATAGGGTGCAGGACAAAAATTACTTGTCCTAGGGTGTTATGGGATACCAACAGAGGAGTGAGTATATTTTGTAATGGTATGCAGTTCATCCAAGCCATGTCCATGTTACATAGGCAGATGCTGTATGAACTATCAGAGGACATCACCAGTGAAGATTTAAGGAGTGTCATGTTTCTCCTGCGGGACCAGCTTCCAAAGAAGCAGACAAATATGGTATGCGGGAAAGGGCCTGGTGTGGTATGTAAGGCAGGATGGGGAAAAGTGTGGAGTAGTGGTTTTGCTGGAGTATGGCATGAACTTGCCGGAGCAATGGGGCAGAGCATGGATTGCTTTCCAGGGTGATGGTGATGGCAGGATGAGGGTAAGAAATATAAGGCTGGAGGAAGCAGGTGGCAGCTCCAGCTCCAGTCCTAATCCAGAGTTACGGGGCTGGGCTGGAGCAGCAGTAACTGCTCCAAGCTGCTGTTATGGAACCAGGCTACAGCCATGTTCTATGCTCCAAGCTGCAGCAGTGATGGAGCCTGCCAGTGCGGACCAAAGATAAGGGGGTGGGAATGGGAGGGTTAAAGAGTAGCAACAGGGGAGAGACTGGGAGTTGGGGACCTGCAGCTGTAGGGAGCAAAAGCCACATGGAGGCAGAAGGAGAAGAAGGGGAATTTGAAGAAGCCTAAGGCTGTAGGTGGGGGGTAGGCACAATGGTGGGTAAGTTGGGGGAGGAAGTAGGCAGCAGGGGAAAAGCTTTCTGCCTCTCTCTCTGCCTGCTTCCTTTACTGTCTCCCCTACTCTGTCCCCCACTGACTCCCTCCTTACTGCCCCCCTCATCACCTCTCCCCACAACACCTGCAGTACAGAGGGGGGTGACAAACTTAGGATGATCTTTCAATAATTATATGCCATATATAGTATCTAATTATTGGGGAGTTGTCTTACATTCAGGGTCGTCTTAAATTTAGGTAATATGGTACATGCCTGAGGAATGGTGGAGTTGGATTTCCAGTGCCCCACTATCTAGAGGGGAAAGTTGCTGCAATTAGCATTTGCTGGATTTCATGGATTCTTCTGCAAAAATATTTGGGCTTTTGCTAGCAAGTTTTATGACATTTTCTGATTAGTTTGTGCCTCGACTTCACCCTGTTTCTACCTATTCTACCTCTGATTCTAAAGATGGGTCACAATGACAGTTACTAGAATGCACTCAATAAGTTAAATTAAACTGAACAACTGCTCTTGTTGTAGAAATTGAATGCAGCTCTCTAGGACTTTAATGTTGTCTGCACTTCATAGCTGATAACAATATAACCCTCTCTTCTTACAAGTCAGTTTTTTGAATGAATAATCCTGCCTAATAGATGGCCTAAATAATGGGGGCTAATCTCTTTAGGAGATGTGCCACAAATCAGCCTTGCATCCTCCTTGAGTTTCACTCCAATGCTCTTCCTCTGCCAGATTTATTGCTTTGCTTTCAATTCCCTATCCTGTGTTCCCTGCCTGATCTCCTGCTTTGCCTTCTGCTTCCTGCTCTGTCCGTTGCTGGAGGGATTATCCTGGTGTTGCATTTCCTGGTGCACTTTAGGGCTGGGAAGGTCCCAGACTTGATCACACAAAGAATACAGTAAAAAGGCAGGCAGGAGGCAGCAAGGCTGTATGTTCCCATTAAGAGATGATGGAGCAGGAGGCAACCTAGGTTTTTTTTACAGAACAGGACATGACTAAAAGGCCAGGGATAATGAGCACCAAGATCAGCCTGTTGTCACCAGGGCTCCTAACTATTCCCCAGACCCTAAGCTGACAAGTTGGCCTGAACCTCAGGGCAATTCCCACCTCCAGCTGCCAAAAGCCCTCTCCCACATTCCCTTGGACACCTAAACTTGGCTGAAATCCACATGAAAATCCCATCTCTGTGCCACAGCCTCTCCCCACAGACCCAGTTTGGCCTTAAACTGCTGAATTGGATGTCCTTTAATCTTGCTCAGTTGTAGGGGCTAAGTCAGTGCCCTGAAACGTATTTCCTGTTTAGCACCTCCAGTCAACTCAGTCCCTGACAGCTTTCAGTGGGGGAGGAGGGAAGTGAAGAGAGGTGTGAGGAAGAGGTAGGGAGTAAAGAGCAAAGAGGAGAAAAGAGTAAACTTAGATTTTAGACCAGAGTGGCCAGCCTGTGCCATGAATGCCACAAGTGGAATGGGCAGCCTCTGTGTGTGGTATGCAACACATCAGACAGTCTTCCCAGTCCTAATGTGCACCAGGAAATGCAGCATCAGGGTAATTGCTCCAGCTGTGTTATGGTATTGCCAAGTGGGTCTTCTCTGCATGGGGCCACCAGTTACTTCCTCAGGCTAAAGTCCTATAGAAATCCAAGATGGGATTACGCAGTTTTATCACCTCTTTATAACCAGCATTAAACCACATGAAGGCAGTCAGGGGAATTCCCTGTAATGGTGTATTTTACCCCTATGTACCCTAAAGGTTTGCTAAGGATACTAAGTACACTGTAAAACTTACTGTGCAGGCAGCTCTTTGGTGGTAAGAAGCAAAGGAGATGACAAGAATGGACTGTTTAAAGGCAGTATAGGCTTATTGTTCTCTAAATCTTAATGTCATTTAGAGAAGTGTGCTTTACTGTCTTTACTGTTTTTCACTGGCAGTCTACTCTAGAGCTGCTGACCTTATTGGAAAAACAAGGCCGTTTAGCAGACAACAACCTGCAGATGCTGGAGCAAATCTGCAAGAACATTTCATGCAATCTCCTGGAAAAAATAAACAAATACAAAAGGGAAAGAGGTAGGTAACTTGGCCGCTACATCCACCGTCAGCTTTTCAGGACACGGTGGACCTGCAGCCCCTAACTCTTGGCAACAGGAGTTGTTGCACAAGAGTCCTGGTCCTATATCATTACAGCTGAGACTTGAAATGGGGACATTGAAGGCCTTGGTATGTGAGCTTTGCTTTGCTGCATCTCACTGGAGTCACCTGCTAGCTACAGTGCTGTAAGGATATGCTTCCTAGCTCCAGAACCGACTGCTCTTCCTGGCCACAGCCTGCCAATAAGGCACAGGCTGCAAGTCTGGAAACCCTGCTCCTGTTCCCAGCTTTGCCCCGATGTGCAGAATGGTTGTGAGCACATTATTTTGCATTGCTGGGCCTCAGTTTCCACATCTGCAAAATAGCGGTAATGGGATCAGCTCCTCTTCATAAAACACTTCTTGATCTGTAGCTGCGAGGTGCTACATATGTATTAGTATTAACCTGTCTTGAAGGAAGGCATTATAAACAGATAACCCCATGTGTATGTATCAGTTGCATTATGTTATAAATCCCAGTTCAGTTTCCATCGGGCCATTCTGCAGCTACCAAACTTACTTCATTTGGGACCTGAGGATCCGTTATTTACAAACCTAAGTTTGACCTGGGCCACTCAGAAGCTGGTCCTATCTCCCACTTGACTTCACTGGAGGTTGTGGGCACTCTATACCGCTCTGCTTTCCAAGACCCAGGTCCATGTGGTTAAATTTTGGTGTGTTGACATTTTGTACTGTCTCTACAGCTTCACATTTCTCTTTAGATTTGTTCTTTCTGTGTAGATTTGTTCTGGGCTGGCTGAAAGGGACCTGAAGTTCTCTTGTTTATTGTGTCTCTTCTGTTAGTTTCTGAACCTCAGCAGGAAAATTTTCTGACAGTCAAACAATCTGCATCATGGCCCAGCCTTAATTCTGAAGGCTTGTTTCGTGCTGGGGATGGCAGCAGACAGGTATGGTGAAGTGAAGACTTACTTTCTTTTTTCTTGCTTTTGTTTTGACACTGGCCAAGCTCTTTAACTAATTTTCCCTTTTTGTCTAGAGAGGACCAGAAAAGTACTTGTGGTGCCTTCTATAAATATACTTCCACAAGCATCACATAATTTGGGTCAGAGCATCCTAAATGCCAGTCATGCATCCAATCCCTAGGAAAAGTTTTACTGTTAGGGAAGGAGGAGAGCAAGAAGAGAGATGGCTATGGGAGTGTATGGAGAAGGTGGACTGGAAGGGTTATAGGGGAATAACCTCTTGATTCTGCTATTTCAAATCTGACCTAGATTGATTGTAACCAACTTTGCTGCTGTTTTAATGGCTGCCTCCTGCCCCTTGCAAACAAGTTGCCATTAATCTACCTTCCAGGGGTCATATTGCAGAGCTGCCGCTATATGGGTGGCCAAAGATTAAGCAGTTACGGAGGCCTAAATATATTCCAAAAGGTACTTCCAAGAAGCATGGTCTGGTCCCCATAGATAAGAGGATATTGGTAGGACAGCATCAGGGAAGCTTGCTTTGCTGCTCTTGCACTTCCTGGATATATGCAACAAGGGTTTGTGTTTCCACAGCTTTCAGTTTAGCGCCTTTCACAATAGAAACACTAGAACAATTTCATAGTTGCTTTTTTTTTTTTTAAGTATCATTTGCATAAGATGCAATTGCATGTTCATGCTTCCTTTTTTTTTGCAATCTGAGCATGAAAATACACTTGGGAAAATAAAAAAAGTAACATTTAAAAATGATAGAAGAAAAAAATGAGATGTGTACCTGTTGTATAATAAACCTGTGGGGCCTGCTGCAGCCGAGTGTTAGGAAGGCAAATAATTAGAAACCAATGAATTGCATATGTTAGGATGCTGATGCAAGGATTTTCAATTTTTATGCTTCCAGGCATAAGCTGTTCATTGGCTTAAGTCAAAAAGAGGTCTCCCCCATGACTATATATGGTAGGTACAATTTGGTCCATCATAAGGCTGAAAGCACTGGTATTGCCCCAGGGCTGAGAGAGGATATCAACCAAATGGACTATTATTTATCTCTAGTATGGCAGGTCTCATGTTCCTGTACTCAAGGCAGATTTTACTCCACAGGTGAAGTCTTGTCTGCACTGAAGTCAGTGGGAAATTCTGCCATTAACTTCAGGGGTGCTAGGATTTCACCCAAGTGTTTAAAAATGTAGTGTCTTCATGTGCAAGTTGGGTGACAGAAGTTTAATTTAAAGTCCCCTGTGTGAACCCTCTCAAGGGGCAGTAGTTTCTTCTAAATGTTTGTCCTTGCTACAGTGAAATCTCACTCCTTTCATATTTCAGTTTGTCATTAAGAGGAAGTAACTTTAAGCAGCCTTTAGCAAGATGCTTGTTGACAAGGAAGTCACTGCTCCTTCCAGCTTAGTCACTGAACAGTTAGCTCTGTCTAGTGAATGTTAGTGTCCCCATGTCTCCCACCTGTTTCACCCTGTTTCATTCAAAACCATGTGGCTTTGGTGTTTATGATGTCTTTTCCTGCTAAAATTGCTATTTAAGTATATTTTATATACATTTGATTTTTAACGCACACATTTTTTTAAATTTCCAAACAGGTGACTAATACCATATCTCTGAGTTCTAACATTAATGGTAAGGCTTTCTAAAATCTGTATTTTGAGAGTTTCATGTTTGATTAGGGGCATTTTTAGTTTGACTCCTGGCCTGCCTTAGGTTAGCTGTTTTCTTGTTTTTGTCTTTTTCTATCTGTCCAAGTTAGGTGGGGAATTGGTTTATATTTAGAGAATGGTATCAACAAGTTTTCCTATTGTTGATTGTCAGCTATAACTGGAAAACAGCCAGTCTGCTTATCTGAATAGAAACAAAAAAGAAGGGTGGGGGAAGCTTTGCAGAGCAGGGAGCAAGGGGGGAAGGAGAAAGGAATTTTTTTCCCCCCTTTTTTTTGCTTTCTTTTTGTAAAATAATACCTGTGAGATGTGGAACCAGGGCTTTGCTGGGTTAATGTGACTGCTTAGTTAAGTTGAATTGTTAATTTTGTGACTCAAGGACATCTATTTCTACCTTCATTGCTTTGCAGACTCTTATGCTAAGGAGACTGGGAGCCTGCGAGAACATGTTGGGAATGTTTGCTCCATAACTGGCAGGCAAGGTGTGTCTTGATAAGCTTGTCTTTAATAAGCTGTTCAATTAACTGTTTTTAACTCTAAGCTATTCTTCTTGTTGGCTGCATAAAAACAAAGAATAATTTTCTAAGTAGTTCACATGGACTTGGGGAAAGCTTTGAATATTTCTCCAAAAATGCCCATTAGGAGGGATAGGTGGGTTGGAACACTAGCAAGAGCTACAGCTCCCCCTCACAGAGATAACTGGAAGTGCAGCTCCACTCGGGCATTTGTAGGTGAAATGAGGCAATATTCTGAAGCAGTGAAGAGGCCGTCCTTAATGGACGGCCCAACGCCAACATCCTAAGGGATAGCCAGCACGGGTTTGTTGCGGGTAGGTCTTGCTTGACCAATCTCATTTCCTTCTACATCCAGGTGAC
>NW_017728949.1:21113525-21126619 GCF_001723895.1 Crocodylus porosus | reverse complement strand
TCCTATGACCCCAGCTGACTTCCTGCCCTTTGGGCGGGGGTCTGGACTGGATGATCTCCCGAGGTCCCTTCCAGCCCTAATGTCTATGAATCTATGATGCTCAGCCTATAGCCTGGGGTCTGTATCTGTCTGTGGAGCCATTCCCCAGTCCATGGTGCTCCCCACAAGTTCACATAGTTTTAGGGGAGTAGTGGTAGCATTAAATGGCACTGCTCCCCCCTGTTACTAAATTTCCAGCCTTATGGGGAACTCCATGGATCAGGTGATGTGGCCCTGTGTGATAGATCAGGCCACTGTCAGCACTGGGTCTGTCCATGGTTCAATTTAAATTGGGCACCGCTGGTGTAGAGGTAGGGAGATTTGCCAGTCTCATGTCTTCATTCCCATTCCCCCTCACCTAATCTTACCAGAAGGCCTTCACCTGCTCTCCTTAGGAAGGCTATCCCATACTCAGTTCTTCTATCTGCTGCTTAATTTAAAAAAAAATAGTTCCTGATCCAAGCTACAATACTCTAGTCACTTGTGAGGGGGGAAGGGCACTGCATATGCTACGGTTGCCTCTTGTGGGGAATTGCAGTAGATCAACCTTCTCAATTAAAAGGGAGTCAGGAAGTAGGGGTGGTGGAGGTCATTAAACACTGAAGGATCAATTCAAGATACAGGATTATGTAAATGATACAGTGGTGGTACAGCAGGAAACCCATGTATCTTTCACCCAAGTAAATGTGGTTACAATGGTTTTTCTTCTAAAGTCTGGTTTGGTGTTGCAAAGTGATACTGTATAAATGAC
Organism: Crocodylus porosus; assembly: GCF_001723895.1. Lineage (NCBI taxonomy): Eukaryota > Metazoa > Chordata > Crocodylia > Crocodylidae > Crocodylus > Crocodylus porosus. The sequence continues at coordinate 21,125,829 of NW_017728949.1, read as the reverse complement.
TCTAGGATTACACACTTGCCTCTCAGACTAGATGTACATTGCTGAGCTAGCTTTAAATCAGCTAGCTTTAGTATTGGTAGCACTTTAGCTGTAGTAAAGCATGGGGTTCAACATAAACTCTTATATCCTCCTGTGCTCCCCAGTGCTACAGTTAGACTGCTGCTTGTACTCCATATTAGTACAGATGCTGGACTAGTTAGGTTAAAGCTAGCATGGGTAGCTCTAAATGACATAGCAGCCACTTCTGTAGTATAAAGCATAGCCTCACTTCACAAGTTTTCAAACAAATTTTTTTCCAACATCCAGCTCTTTGAACCCCTACTACTACATCAGCTAGCAAGTACAGTGTAATTGGAATCAAGTATTTTTCTACTGCAACTTCAGCCATGTCTTGGGATCCATTTATAACACTGTTGAGCCCTGACTAATAAAAAACTTCCCTCGGTTCAATGAGCTAAATCCCAGTAGTCTTCCTCTGCCACAGCTGTGTTGATTCTATGATACTAATAAGAACAAAAGTCTTATTTTTGTCCCTAAAGTGCGTGTGATGGAACTGACGTAGAATACATACAAATCATATGTAGGACCATGACATTTTGTACACAGCATTTTATTATAGTGCAATTGTACTTCAGTACGTACAAGACCTGCTACATTCTAGCCATGCTCAGCTTTTCTGTGCTTCCCCAAATTAGTAATTTCACCCCTAAATATCTTCTTTTTTTCTAGATGACAAAGCAGTAAATATTACACAAGGCATCTCTAAACTGAACTTGGAAGACCCCACAAGAATCTGCAACTTGGAAAAAAAAACAGAGGTTTGAGATACTCTCCTGATTGTAGTTGCCTGAACTTGCAAAGTCCTTACACTCAACTTAATGGCATTTCTCTGGCTGTCTTTGTGTCATGTGATAACTTTTGAACAGAGCTCCTGATTAATTCTAACATTTAGGGGAATATTAGACATCCGTGGCCAGGATCCTAGTGATAGGGGAGAAATGGAAGAGGAAGATGCATAGAACTCTTTACCATCTCTTTAACATAGACTTTGCTTTGAGCACCTCTGCAGTTGTCTCAAGATCAACCAGTTTGTCACCCATTTAATACCTTCTCACATAATGGTATTCCTGCTTATCTTCCCAATAGCATTTGACAGGGGAATGCATCCACTTTCTGAATGATTTTATTTATCTGGGTTATAATAATGTTGGATGGAAGACAGAAAGGGGAAGAAAGACGTTCCACAGTCCCTGGCAGAGAAGTAAAGGCATGCACATAGCATCCCAGCCAGGGAGTCAGAAAAGGGCACCTGGCACAGAGGAAGTATAATAATCCAGGTGTGTTCCTATAGTGCCAAGATATTGGGATGTCCCTCAGCTCCATACTTCTCTCAGTATTCTTCTGCTTGTTCACTGAGAGCGCACTAAGATTTGTCCTGAGATAACTTGTTACACAAATCAACCTGTGTTCCATTTGCCCCAGTCCAGGCCTTGCAGCTGTAGTATAAGTGTGCCAATTTATGGGAAATTCCCTTTGGTTTGTATAAAATTATAGGATCCCTCATTTTGGCAAAGAGGGAAGCCTGCAATTACCAATTGCTCTGAATATCACCTTTACCATAGGCAATCAGTAAGGTAAATAAAATAAGCAAAATATTTATTATACAAGTAAGAATAAAAGTGATGACAGGAACTATGCAATTTAAGATGAATCATATAAACAAGCCTAACTGAGTTACATAAATAGAATGCAAGAAAATTATCATAAACATGAAAGAAAGCTCTCGCTTTGCGTTTCTTACCAGAACACAGTACTAGTCTCTGATTAATGATCTGTCTTGCTGTCTTCTGTCAGTTTCCTGCAAACTACAGGTTATTCCAGAATCTGATGAAGTGCTTCAGGTCACAAAACCTTCTACTCTATATGCATCTTGTTTAGTTAGTCTTCAAGGTATATGTCTACCCTGCTTAATCCCAATTTCTGCCAGCTGGGGGACTAAATTACCCAAAGACCAGGGTTCTCTAGACAACCTCTCCTCTCCAGAGGGATTTCCTATATACTTTACTTCAATTTCAGACAGGTCCTGGAATGGAAGGGTGGTGCAGCTTGTTGGGAAAATGAACTAAACCTACAGGAGCTATGAAGCATGTTTTCTTCCTGGTCAATAACCGGAAGAATTCACTTTTCAGTGTGGAAGGACTGGGCTGTTCTCAGTTGTTTGGTACCTTCATGGAAACGGTTTGCAAGTTCTCTTGCTCCTTAGACCACTTGATCAACATGGAGTTTCCCTCCTGTCCTCTTATGGGAGCAACTGTTGCTGCTGTTTTGGTTTCTAGAAGTTGTTATACCAAAGCTACATGTGCATCACAACTATATCAAGTGTCTGTGCTGCTCTAGGAATAGTGCAGCTTCTAGCAGTTGAAAGAACTCAGTGCTCTTCTTGCTCAAATGAGTGTAAACTTAGCGTCACTGTCAACTTGTTTTCTGTCTCTTTATATGTAGAAGCTGATGATGACCTATAATATGGATGGACTACATAGAGGATATTGCATCATTATTAATAATTCTGTTTTTTCTGGGACTCTGTCAGAGAGAAAAGGCTCTGGTAAAGATGCTGGTAAGTTACTTCTGTTAAATTTTTCATTCAGGTTTTGCTGTACCCCTTTTAATTGTTCCACTGCTCCTCGCTGTTGTATTTACTCTTGGTTTAATGACATAATGATAAGCAGAGAGAGATGGCCATGTTAGTCTGAAGTCAAGTAGAACACAGGGTAGATTTCCTGTCATCAGGTGCTTCAGCTCACAAATGCTTGTGCTATAAAAAATACTTTAGTTAGTCTCTGTGATACAAATCTATCCTGCTTTCTACTTGACTTCAGACTAGCATGGCTAACTACATCTCTCTGCTTTTGCCTGTGCCTTGTGTAGTCTAGTGTTTTCATAAAAGTCAAATAATGTGACTTGTGAGATCTGGCTACTCAACTCTACTTGTATTCTTAAGTAGAAAAGTAAACAGGATCACTAAACAAAGATGAGTATACAGTGGTATCTTTAACTAGTGAAGCCAAATTGCTTTTCCAAAAGAGCATTCATTTTAAAACTTGAGATTATATTTAGCTTATTAGAGGTCTACTGTCATTGTTAGATAACCTTCTTACAGCATTACTAGCCACTACTGCATTAAGTGTGACAGCTCCTTTGTATGCAGTTTGTTAATAGTTTGACCTCTTATTTGTAGAGGCATAATATATTTAGCTAGCCACAGACTACAAACATTTCAGCTGAAGCTGTGCTTCCACTTTTTTCAGGTAAGTTTAATATGCAGAGCTCTTTCGTTACAAACTACATATTTTGCTGTTCGTGTTCCAAAACCATGAAAACATATGCACCCAAATTGTGGCTGGAATTTGATCTTGTCTTATTTTTGTGTAAACACATTGACATCAATGCATCTATTCCTGATCTAACACTGGGACAAGAAAAATCAGAATTAGGCCCGATTAAAAAATAGAGAATAAAAAAAATACTCTAGCAAGAAATGGTATTCATAGCACACTAATTTAAAATTAATGCTTTCCTCTGACTTAGCTAAAAATTGCAGCTGAAAAGTGTCTCTCTCTGCTTTGTATTTTAATTTAAAATAGCGACAAAAAATCTGACCAAACAGATGAACAGGAATGGTCCTCAGTAAAGATTGCGTAGTTGTATTGAACTCTTGGTATACAATACAGGATGCTGGCATAAAATCTCGGTCACAATTGGAGAGCACAAGAATTTGAAAAAATAAAGCAAAAGCAGGGTTTTCTCTGTATTTATATCTAGCTCATTTCAGGGTCAAATCCTGGTCAAAGGCAAAACGACCACAATACGGTCTCTTCATACGTAATTCTATTTCTATGCTTTAAGCATGAAAAAGAATGAATTACATTACTCTTGTGGGAAATTTTAAAAAATCAGTTTCATGTATGGGTTTTTAAACTTGTTTAATGCTTTTAACTATTTAATATATCATCTTGATGGAAAAAGGGAACAAATAAATCTGAAAGAATTTCACTTTATAGTGTTGTCAGTTGACCCTCACCATTATTTTCTATAAAATATATTGCAGACTCTCACTAATACACGTTTCATAATTCCCTCATAGAGGTAGTCTTCCCTACTTGTTAGGAAATACCAATAGCAGAGAAAGCATTAAACACTCAGGATTCTCTCCTATTGCAGTAGGTTCTGTAGTATATCCTGAGGTACATATTGAGAACTAAAATTAAACAATCTTTATCAGTAAACTGTCCTTATTTTCTTCGTGTTTGTCTGTGTTTTGTTCACTGAATCTCCTAATGTAACCAATTCAGAAAAATTCCATGATTTTTCCAATCGCTACAGGCAACTCCCACTTAGTGCTCTTAATTGGTTCCTGAAAAACCAAGTGTTAAACAAAACCAAAAGTATTTGATGACCCAAGATGGCAACCGCAAGTTTTTTTTAATGATCCAAGATGGCGACCATGAGTGTTATAACAAAACTTGCTGAGCCCTAAGTGAAATCAGGTATCAATTTGAAATGAGCATTATGGCAAAATAGTGCTAAGCAAAACCACGTTAAGCAGGGTTGCCTGTAAGATGAATTGGCAGTGTTCTACCAGGCAAGAAATCCAGTATTAAATTCTGCAAAGGTCACAGAGTGCCTATAAACAATACCATTTTTTATTTGTAAAATTGTACTACACACACACCCTACCAAACAACATGGAGGCCTCTGACCTTGCTTTCTAAAGCTCTGCTCTAAATACGTGAAGGATGTCTTGGACCTTATGATTGTAACTGTCTGGGGCTCTGATTATCTTATCAAATCTTTAGTATACTCTAGTGCATGGGTAGACTGCAGGAGAAGCCTGATGTGAAGCCTGTAACTCTTCAGCTTCGTTTGCATGGTAATTTTATATTATGGTTCCTTTTGCCCACCTTTTCCTTTTCTCTCCATCTCTCTTTAATGACAGAGGAACTAAAGCAAGTTTTTACATGGCTTGGCTTGGATGTGAAAATGTACAAGGATCAGACTTCAGAACAAATGGAAGCAGTCATGAAGGAATGGAAGCTCTCAAATGATCACAAGAGCAGGGACTGTTTTATTTGCTGCATTCTATCTCACGGAGAGTCAGGAGTAATCTATGGGACAGATGAGAGAAAAGTCCCGATCCGCACAATCACATCTTACTTCACAGCTAGCAAATGTCCACAACTGGCTGAAAAACCAAAACTGTTTTTTATCCAAGCCTGTCAGGGTAAACAGATCCAACGTCCTGTCTACCTTGAAGCAGATGCACAAAATCCTGACTTGCTTCCTGCACAACAGACAGTCTCCCCCTCTGAAAGCATTCCAGAAGAAGCTGATTTCCTCCTTGGCATGGCGACAGTTGATGGTTATGCCTCTTTCCGGCATATACAGCAGGGTTCTTGGTACATTCAAGCCCTCTGCAGTAAGTTGCAGCAATTGGTGCCAAGGTAATACTTCCATATTGTTGGAGGGTGATAATTTTTTGGTTACACAGATGCATGTTTGTTACTAAATAGGAGTGACTGAATTCTTACTCACCAAAGGCCATTCCTTCCCCCACAAACTTGTACCGATTAATTAAGCTGGTACAAATTTAATATTGGTCATTTTATTTAGTTTGCCCCTGTAAATTTACATAAATATTTCCAGGGTCAAGGCAAGAGAGATAGAATCTGAACCTAAACCAGACTGAGTTTGGTTTTCCCATAACTGAATGCCAGCCACTTCAGACTATTTGAACGGAGCCATCACCATCATGAGTGAGTTCACATAAGTATTTGGTTTATTATGGCATTTGAAAGAATGTTTACACCTTCCAAAGAACAGGCTAGGAACTGTATGTGCATATGTATATGCTTCATATCTAAAAAGATGTAGTTTAGACCCTTAGTGTGGCCTGGCCTTTGTGAATGTTAACATAACTGAGGTACAGAACTTGCTGGTACATGCCCAGCACATCACTCGCCTCACTTCACCTTCTGGGCTGTAGTACCTACATGCGTTGTGAGTTATGTTTCACTATGGCACTCCCACTTTCTTGGCTCCAGGCATCAGTTAGGGTAGACATGCCCTGACAGTCTGTTGGTCCCACAAATGCAGCAGGAATGTATTAACTATTCTGTGTGTGATTTAGGTACAGATGATGTAGGGCATGAGCATGCTTCATGTTGTGTAAGAATGCAGTATTTCTTCTGTGTTTTTGGTTTTGTTTCTGTGGATCAGGCTTCATGGCAGCACTCTGCTGACTGAATAACTAGAGATATTGTCTTCTCTCTGTTGGTAGGGGTGAAGATATCTTGTCCATTCTTACAGAAGTCAATGAATATGTGAGCAAATGTGCAGACAACTTTGGAACAAAGAAGCAAATGCCCCAGCCAGCCTACACCTTGAGAAAAAAACTGATATTCCCAGTACCTAAAAATCCTCCCCCATCACAGCAGTAATAAAGTTTTCCTTTTCTTTTACAATCACATTTTGTCTTGGATATAATTAAGTCCAGTTCCTGGAAAAGTCTGACCTCATCAGCCTCGCAACTTGCCAACTCTCAAGGTGAGGTCTTCTGGAACATGCTAACATTTGGAGCTTCAGGAGGTGCAATGGCTGTAGCCCTGCTGCAGCTGCTCACAGTGGCTGTTTCCTGGAGTGGCACTGGGCTCTTGTTGGTATAAGGCTGGCATGGAGACTTTTGCAAGCATTTGTAGGTTTCTGGAAGAGCAGTGTGTGCATGACAGTTATTGTGGGCACAACAGATAACGATGACTTTCAGTATCCAAAATGGAGTAGTGTAAATTATCTGTTTTAGTCCTATACTTTTTTTTTCTTCAGTACTTTAATAATCTGAAATTCTGCTAGTGAGCGGTGTTATTCTGTGTAGGAGTCTCCAAAACCAGACTGGACAAAACATCAGTAAATGTACTCCTTGGGGGTGGGGTGGGGGTGAGAGAGCCTGTAATGTCAAGGGAACATGAGTCTTTTTCATCTCAAGTCTAAATGACACTGGATGTGTCTACACCAGATAATACCTGTTGGACTAATTCTATTCTGCTTTAGCATGGCTAGCAAAAACCACGCTAATGGGCAATAATTAGTCCAGTGAGCATTAAGCATCACCAAAAAAGCACTCATTTGTGCTAATGCTCAGTAGCACCGATTACAATATATTAAGTTAGGACCTGTTATTATAGGCACTAAACTTAATGCATTATAATTATGGCGCATTAATGAACATGTAGACATGCCCACTGAGGAACAACTTGATTCTTTATTTAAAGCAGTTATTAATCCCAAAGTGCACTCTGGTTGCCATATATGTGGTACATGCTTAGTTTGGTATACATTGTGCCAAATCAAATTATTTAAAAAATGCAACATCTCCACTATTGCCTCCTGCATGAAGACAGCTCTTTGATTGTCATTTACCTTATTGCTGTGGTGAAGAAAATTTCATTATCAGATGGGACAATTAACAGTGTTGTGGATCTATCAAGGTGATTAGCTTTTATTTTTAAGTTTCCAAGGATTCTTTTTCCCACTATTTAGAAATGGTTCCACACATGTGAGTACACAGAAAATGGGCAGTACCTACATGACATTTATTTTTCAATTAATTAATGGGAGTCTGCAAAATCATCCATGTAGGATTGTCTTATGAAATCAGAATTGGAATTCAGGCTAATCTCTCATGCTGATGGACTACTTGAAAGTCTTTTTACTTTTTTTTTTTGGTCTGGGAATGCTAGTGTGCTCATAGTGTAACCCAGCTGTAGATGGTAATGATTAATTTACATTTGGTTACCTTTCTCACTCAAAGAATCCCAAAGTATTTTGCAGACAGCACTGGGGTAGGACTATCTTATCAGTGAGAGGCAGCCAAGTGTTGTTTACAGGGTATAACTGTATAACAATGGAGTAAGGGAAATTCTGATACAGGTGAATAAGGCAATCTCTTACTCCTACAAAATGGGCAGTAGTCTTTAATGTGTATGTTCAGCAAACAAGGCTTTTTTTAGATAGATGCCAACACAGGGCACTGTAGAGATTATCTCTTCTCTACCTCAAAGGCAGAAGTGCCAAATGGATGCTACTGGAATTTGAGCCTATAATTCTAGACATGCCTACTATTTTAAACTTCTTGTTCAGGTTGTTAGGTTATCACCCTCCAGCAAAATTATAATAAAGTTCTCTCGTTACAAATCTGTGGTATGTACTTTTAGTAGCACAGTTCTTTATAATCTAGAACATCATTGCCAAGAAAAATAATCTCCCCTGCAATGGTGAACGAAACCCTAGTTTAGTTTCTGCTTATGGTGAGGTAATTGCAAGCACTCAAATCAACTACAGCTCATTTGGAAATGAGTTATTTTGCAAATCCCTCTGTTTCTTTGTTATACTCACAGCAAAATTGCCTCCTATCCATAAGTGGTTTGCATTAATTTGCCCTTCGTTTCTGGCTCAGTATTTGAGTTTTTAATATATTGTTGGGTTATGTACTGTTGGGTTTTTTTGTTTTGTTTTTTTTAAAGCCTCACAGGTTTTGAGTCCTAAAATGAAACCTTATCAGCACATCCTCATATGCATGGGATTGCACTTGCTGGGGCACAAATAGCAGCGGCACAAATTTGTGCCACTGCTTTTTGCCACCATGCATGCCTCTGCATGTGGGGTTTGCTGTGGGGCAAAATGTCCCGCTTCAAAGAAACTGCTGTTTCCCCATTCCTCTTAGCTCCCGGTATGCTGCAGAAGCTGGGGGACACCTAAAGCAGTGGAGATGTTCTGCCTGGCAGGACCCAGCCTCCAGTTGCTCCAATGTACATTCCTAGAATGTGCATCACGCTGCTTTTTTTGCAGCAGCAGCAGGTTCTTTTGATACTGGGAGTTCCTAGTATCAAATTTTGGCACTACACTGCAAATTTGCAGCACAGCAAATAGTTGCATGTGTGCTGCATGCAGTTTGCGTGCCTCAAACAGTTTTGAGGAACTGCAGATCACATGTATACACTCGTCTGGATGTGCCTTATCTGTCCAAGTTTAAACTCCGGGCTAGGAAGTCTCTTGGTAAAGTGGTTTGTAACCAGAATCCATTGTGCCAATTGTACTGTGACCACAACATGCTGTTTTGTTATACATGTTTATTTGGAGGGTGGGGGGTAGATTTTCTCAGTTGCTCTATTCTGCTATTTTTGCTAGCCAAATGACATCAGCCTGTGTGCTAAGCTATGGTCTTTTTTTTACAGCTGGCCAGTCTTATGGACTTCCATAGCCAGTGTCAGCTTAGCTCAGAGTGTCTTAGCTGCTATAATTAGGGGGTGGTGGTGGTGGCTCCTACCGCTGCACGCACCCCAAAGGGGCATGGGAGGCACGTGCCCCAAGATCTGCACGGGGGCGGGATGGGCTGTGGCTGCAGGCTGTGCCAGGCTGTTCCTGGCAGGGGCTTGGGCTGCACTGCATTCAGGGCTGGCGATGGCAGTGCTGAGGGGAGGGGTTGGGGGGGGCTACAGAGAAACTTGGGATGGCTGCTTCCCCACCTAGCCTTCTTCTCAGTACCGTCACTGCCTGCCCCAAGTGCAGCCTGGCCCAGTCCTCCCTGCCTGGAGGAACCCATGGGCATGTCTACATAAGCACATTAACATACAGTAGACTAATTTACTGCTCAGTAAAGTGTTGCTGTACATGTGCACAGCAATTGGGTTAGCGTAAACTAGTTTGCAGCAACTTTGGATAGACCCATCAGATAGATACTATCTGATGGTGGAGTAAATTACTGAACTTCTGGGGCCCTTTGGCCAATCAGAGGCCACCTGTCAATCTTCAGAGAGGGGCAGTACTTCCAGGGCCCCTCTGCCAATCTTCCCTGCCCCCCATTCCACACACGTACGCACGCACGCGCGTGCTCCAGGACACCAGGGCTTCCTGCACTTGTTGGTTTGCAGCACCTTTCTTTCCTCCTGCTGCTCACCGCCATTTTTGCACTTTTCATGGTCCCTGCACTGGAATTTTTCATGGGGGATTTATCAAAGTAATTGTTTCTGTGAAAACTGTATATTGCAAATTTGATAGGTCCCTACTTATTGCCATCCCAAAGCTCTTGCATGACTCAGAAAATCTAAGACATTTTGCAAGGAAGATTCACTCTGGGCGTCCATCATCTGCAAACAGGAGGTCTCTCAGCACCAGTTCTTTCAACTAGGTTTTCGCTCTAAATCTTGCAATTTTGAACAAGCCTCCAGCTAGTGTGTTTCAAAGATAAATTCTTGAATGCATAAAGAAGCAGGAATGAAAATATGTTAAAAAGCACAGGGGCTAACGACACCTCAGTTTCACCCCATTGTTGATGTCGAAAGGATTTGATTCTTTGTTTTCATACACCACAGTAAATAAACTACAACTGGGCTTCCACACTCTGCTGAGTCTCCTTCATTTTCTCTCTTTTTAGTACATCTGTGTAGCTGGAAATCAAGTGTAGGGCTATGCACCGGACATCATGGCATTAAGGAAGATCTGAAAAAAGAAGGCAGAGGAAGGTGGCGGCCCAGGAATGAAGTGATCTGGAGAGTGAACTGCTCTCATTCTACAGATGACATTTCCTGCTGTGGAGACATTTATACTGTTTATACTGTTGCTCTTTTGGTAGACCGCAAGAGAACATGAGTCATTAGGGCTATTAATCTCATACTTTTTAAGCACTTTGAGTGGGAGGGGGTGCTATTTTTCCATATGAAATTTCACATCTGTTATTTATGCTTTTAGCTCCCTGGAGGAACATGTTTTAAAATTAAAAATACAGATACATTAAAGGCAACCAAAATTATGTTAATCATAGTATTGTAATGTACTTGCACTTTCCTGATGTCTGGTCTTGGTCAGCACAGATCTTCAACCATTGTAACTTTTTTTTGTCTGGAAAATTTCTTCATTATAGTGCCTGCTGTGCCTCTTTTACCAGTCTTTTTCTAAGATTTCTTTCCACTTCTGCAATATTTGATTAAGTGAACTGGTATGGGTGATGAGGGAATATAGAGATCAACTGCATTTGTCTTTGTGGTCACAGTTTCTTTTGGATTGTTTGCCTGTCACTTTACTTTCAGCTGTGAGTCTCATGACAATACACTAGGAGCAATAAGAACCTATCCCTTTCCTGTAACTTCATCAGAAGAAGAAACAGAACCAGCTCCAGAAACATTTCAGCTATCAGTCTGCCTGGGTAAGTGGAATAAGTAGCCTTGAAAGTTAGCATGTAGTGAAGGAGGTCCTGCAGGCATGTAGTGAAGGAAACTTTTTTGTTTGTTTTTGTTGCTATATTAATATCCATCCAGTTTGATTTCATGTTCTTGTTTTGGATTATAAGCAAATGGCAGAAGACGGCAACAGAGTTGGTTTTGATTTTGCACACACCCAGTCCATGCTTTCATGCATGCACACTTATAGCTAGTATACTTTATTTGCTGTAGTCGAAATGTGTGTGCAATCCTTAAAATAAAGAGAAATTTTGAAAGTGATTTGATTTCCTTTATTGGAAAAATTATTTTTCTGGTTGTAGGTTGCTTGTTACGTAAACTACAGATGCATGGGTACGTGAGAGGAGATTCTCAAGCCATATTCACAATTACCATCTACCATATGTTTTTCTCTTTTTTTAAGGAAGTAACTGTTTGATCAAATACCTGAAAGTCTTGACTCATGCCTGAATGAATCACATGTATTTCTCTTCCTTAATGTTTGTATGAATCTGTACTAAGGTGCAAGGTCTAATCTATTTTTAAAAATCACTTTACGTATATTTAAAGAGAAATGAGTGTTGGAGACAGAATTTAAACTATGTAGTCCATAGGACAGAAACTGTTTGGCTGATATTGTACTATTTACTTTAAAGTACTATTGTAGCCATTTATTTGATTGCTACTTATTACATAACATTTGTAATTGTATTAGTAAATACTATTTTACCTCAAACCCCTGTAGTATAACCTAGAATGGACCTTAGGGCTCATAACAAAAGGTTTGTGTATTTCCTGGATTAGCATTTACAAGTATTGTGTACCAGTAATTCAAGTGAAATGGCAGTCTGTAATCTTGGGTTAACACAGGACTATAAACCCCAGTGTAGACAAAGTTTGCTGTATTTGAACAGGACGAGGTAGATGGGGGATCCCATCCATGCAAATATCAATGATATAATTTCATAGTTTCATAGTTTCTAGGGTCGGAAGGGACCTGAGCAGATCATCTAGTCCGACCCCCTGCCATGGCAGGA
>NW_017728949.1:21110238-21113080 GCF_001723895.1 Crocodylus porosus | reverse complement strand
GCCTCCGTGCTGACAAGAGGGGAGTTCCCTAACCTGTAGGTATGGTGCCGGTTGATATGGGTCAACAGATTCCTTGGTAGCCTGAGAGTTAGGGTTTCTTACAGGATGATGGTCTGTTCCCATGCAAGGCTGCCCCACTAAATGTTCCATGAGCATTTTTGATAAACAATGTTGCCCAAAACAAAGAAAAAGAGTATAAAGACTTTTTCATCATCTATAGCATTTCAGCCATGAATAAGTTCTGGCTCCCAAATACTGTTCCTCTGCTCTGGGGTTGATGGAGCAGAGCACTAGCTAGTATTTCCAGCATCCAGGAGGCAGAAAAGTAGTATGCTAGTGGTCCTATATTATGAACAGAGGATTTTTTCAACATTGTGCTCTTATTTCTAAATTCAAAGATTCTTTCCAAACTCAGGACTTAGCCCCTCCTAACTGGGCACATCTACATAAGCCGCTAATGTACAGTGGTTACTGTGCATTTATTTAGTACTTGCATAATCAAACACTAAATAAATGCACAGTAACTGGGGTTACTGCACAGTAACACCGGTGAACGTTTTAGCCAGCGCTAAGCGTATTAGCACACTTAGTGCTGTGACACACTAGTGCAAGTACTACTTGGCTACTGCTCAGTCAGTGTCTTGTGTAGACATACCCACTGTATCCCAGAACTGAGATTTTCAAAGCTGCCTTTAAAGATTAGGCACCCAGTGAAATGGAAGTTAGGTTTGAAGGCCCTAGTCAAACTTTGAAAATTGCTCTTACAATCTGTATCTGGTCTAAAAATTACAAATATGCAAATAACTGTAATTAGCTTAGACACAGCTTGTAAATGAGCTGTAGTCAGCCAGTGCTACAGACCACAAGCATAAAGTGGAATAATACTTTTCCCCTGTAATCAGTCAATAGTGCTCTGGTTACAGCTGAATGCAGGAGTTTGTGAGAGGCAAGGATTTTTTGGGGATAGAGTTAGACAAGCTTTTGAATACCAACCTATTTTTCATCAGGTAATGGGAATTTAAGGAAGCTTTCTTCACACAGGGCCTTACATCTGTGGCAACGCAGTATCTATTGATCTCACTTACTGCATGGAGACTGTAGACATTGGTGGTGGAGGGAGTGGGGCAGGATGGTGTTATGTAGAGCTTGTTTCTGTACAGGACCTAATCTTCATAAAAAGGAATTTTGTTGAGCTTCCAAAAGACAGATGGGCAACCTATGGGGAAAGGAAAAAAAGGAGACCCTTGCAGAGAGCCAGGATGATTCAGCTTCGCACTTAGCCACAGACACCATTCCACAGAGCACAAGAGGGGCTTGTCTCCTTGACATTCTCTCTTAACTTTGTGCTTAGCACAAAGTTACTCTTGTTCATTGCTGTTTGTGAATTGACAGGACCAAACATCAAAGTTAAAGCTACAGAACATCAGCTCTGCATTTTGATATATGTATCCATTTATTTTGGATGTGGTTCTTTTGTAACTGTATTGAACTGACTCATCAGTTACTGTGTTCCACCAGTAGCTCACTTTGTTTAGATCTGATTCCTGGCCTCTTGGTCAAAAAAAAGAGTGCAGATGTACACAAGCTTCTCTTCTCCTTCACTGAGGATCTGAACTCAGAGAACGTAGAGGCTCTTAAGTTTTTGAGCCTGGAGTACATCCCAATGAAAAAGCAAGAAAGCATCCAGGATTCCAAGGATTTCTTCTGAAAGCTGCAGGAGAAAGGCATGATAGCAGAGGATGATCCGTCCTTCATAAAGGAGCTGCTGTTCAGAATAAACTGCACAGACCTCCTGATTGATAAACTAAGATTCAGTAGAGAAGAGATGGAGCAAGAGCTTAAAATCCCAGGCAAGGCAAAGATTTCAACATACAGGTAAGTAATATAATAGCAAGAACTCTTTTGCACTTCTTGGGCTTACAAGGTCCATATAAGGATGTTCCATTATATGCATATTTATTCTGGTTTTCTACATACAACAATTCTCATGTGTCCTAATCCAGGGACAATTTTACACTTTACAGCAGGGGCAGGCAATTATTTTGGGTGGAGTGCCGTTTCTCGAGTTTTAGCAAGCTGTCGCAGGCTGCATGGGTAGCCCCACCCCCCTGGTCACCATCTTAGGACTGGAAGTCCCACCCCCTAACCCCTGACCTTTTCCACTGGAAGCCCCTCTTTTGACCCTGGAAATATTCCTCTCAGCAGGGGGGCAACCCCCAACCTTTGCCATCTCAGAACCAGAAAAACACCAAATTGTATTCTAAAAATCAAACACCTACAACATTAATTTAATTTTAAAAATATTTTTCTCCTGATTTACATGTCTTTGTGTAGTGTACATAGAGGTGATTGTACAGTAGCTTAAAATGAAGCCTTTCTCTTGTATATTGTGGGGGTATGAGGGGATAGGTATAGATTTGTGGGGGGATGTGGGTACGTGGGGAAGGGTGTGGGGATGGAAGGTGGATAGGTGTGTGGGGTGTGGGGATGAGGTGAAGGAGCATGTGGGTGTGTATGGATATGTGGGGTGTGGGGGGATGTGTGTGAGGGAGGGTGGGTTGGCTGTGAAAGGGGGTGTGGGTGTAGGGGTCTGCAAGTATGGCAGTGCAAGTGGGGGTGAATGTATATGGTGGGTGTGCTTGTGGGACTCATTCTATGAACACACATACACTCTCTCTCTCTCCTTCCCTAATTGTGTGTGTGTGTGTGTGTGTGTGTGTGTGCATGCATGCGGACACACACACACACACTCTGTGCTTTGCTTACTACATACACACTGTGTGCTTCACATGGGTACACACACATACCCATCGTCTCTCTCTCTGTCTCCCCTTCCCTCATT
>NW_017728949.1:21106721-21110138 GCF_001723895.1 Crocodylus porosus | reverse complement strand
CATCGTCTCTCTCTCTGTCTCCCCTTCCCTCATTACATAGACACACACACACCCCTCCTGCTTCTGGCTCCGGGGTACCGGTGTAGCCCCATGCTCCCGTGGTCCAGCAATGCAGCCGGGGCCCATGTGGTGGTGGAGCAGCTGCATGCAGGGAAAGCAGCTGCAGGCAGAGGCTTGGGGAGGGTGTGGAGCAGGGTGGGGCTGCCCTTTCTCCTGACTCCTGCCAGCTTCCCCTGGGTCCTACAGTCTCTATCCCCTGTCATTTTTTACAGGCAGCCAGGAGCAGATAAATAAATATTAATTTTCTAAACTTCTTAGGTGCCCTGTGAGCTGGATAAAATGATCTGGCAAGCTGAATCCAGCCAATGGGCTGTATTTTGCCTGCCCCTGCTTTACAGTCTGACTTTCCATGCCCTTACATTTTTAAGGACAGGTATTTAGATTTTTACCCTAAGGCTGTTGATGGGGTCCTTGGTACTTTTAAAGCTGACATGATGCTATTTTGTAGATAGCTAGTCTCTGAGAATGTCTTCCTCTAATAGATTATCTCCTGCATCAGGATGCAAGAGGCAAAGATTTCTTAATATATTTTTTATTGGACCAACTATGTAGTCGGGATAAAGTTAGACAAGCTTTCTAATGCAAGACATTCTTCCTCAGGTCTCTAATCACAGGAAGTCAAGCACAACATAATGAAAAGCAGCAGGGGCTGAAAGAAATTCTCAGGGGTAGCAAGCATAATTAGCAGAAAAAAGAAGCTGATTACTAGGAAATCAAGGCCTATCAAAAGGGAAGAGGGTCATATTCATATTTCTTGATGGAAAGAATTCAGGAGTTAGATAAAATGCAATGCCATAAATTCAATATCAGTGTTTAGCCCTTGGTTCTTAGGGTGCTGACATGCATGCTCCCTGCTGTAACTCGTGGCATTTTATAAGAAGTGCCATGAATTACAGCGACCCCCATCCCTGATGCAACAGACATTCACAGTTGCATCAAAAGGGGGAGAATCGAACTCAACTTTGGAGCCAATCCAGGAGGAGCTGCTGTATGTCTGTAGCCTCTTTCCCCTAGCCTTGCCCCACCCCACCCTCTCAGCTCCAGTACTATCTGTAGGATGAGAGGAAGAGAAAGAAGAGGGACAGAGCTGCAGGCTGGAGTTTACTCAGACTTCACTGGAGGCTAGGTCAGATAGATTAAAGCCCCCTGCCTCATGGGGGCTCCAATCTACTTGCCCTGCCCCCTCCCAGCACAGGTTGGGCAAACCCCAGCCTGCAGCTGCCTCTCCTTCCCTTCTCCCCATCCCATTCTGCAGACAGCACCAGGTATGAGGCTGGGCTGCATCAGCCGAGTCCTGCTTGGGTACAGGGACTGACAGAAGTTAATGTAGCCACTCTGCTTTGGAGTGACTTCTCCTGAACCCTCACTATATGAGGGTTCACTTGTTGCATGATCGAGTACTTTTAAAGCATTCTGGAGCTATGCACTTCTGTCAGGGCATGGCTATAGAACACTTTCAAGGGGCAATCATGACTAAAGGCAGTGACAAGAGACATTTTGTGGCCAGCCAGCTTATGAATTTTTGTTCCCAAGCCTTTTAAAGGTGTTTGATAGATTTCCCTGGAGCATGAGGATAGTAAGGTCAGAGCAGAAGGGGTTGTTCTGTGAGAAATATGCTCCTAGTGGTGTATGTGTCTCTTCCCTTTATTTATTTATTTTTTGGTGAGAGTTCATTCTGGTGTGTTGATCCTGTTTAGCTTCACCCACATAGTTGCCATGGGAGCACTTAATCCATTGGATCAGGTATATCATATTTTAGGAAAGAGGTGTATAGAAACAATGGATTCTGATTTTTTTTTATGGGGGGTATTGATTATGGCAGTGGAGATGTGCTGACGTGTTAAGCATTTCTTGTCAAGGCACAGCTCTGTTCCATTTACTGTCCATTTGGCAGTAGAGGAGAGTTTGCTTCTGATGATGAGTTGGGCAAGGTTAGAGAGCTGTTTGAAAGCCAGGAGCCCTTGGAGGTGTTAGGAATATTTCTCTCAAGGTCTGATTGTTGTTGTGTGTAGGCTGTAGTTGTTTGGTGATTCTCCTGACTGGTTCCAGTGTGGAACAGTAGGTGATCATCAGGCGTGTGCAGTTTCAGGAGGCTTTTTTGGTACTGTAATAGGTTGTTGTGGGGTATCAGGATAGCTCTTTCAAATATACGGTCTATTGCTCTACTGGAGTGTTGTGTTGTATAAAGGCAGATTTTAGGCTCATCAGGTGAACATTATGAATATCCTCCTCCAAGCACATGTGGTGGTATCGGAGGGCCTAGCTGCAGATTACAGTTTTTTTGGTATACTTGGGATGATTACCACAATTCATATCCAGGATAGCATCCTATAAAGCACTGTATACAGAAAACACACAAACCACCTAACCTAGATTTTTTTCAAGCTGAAGTGACCTTGCTTCACTCAGGACCAAGATCACTGGCTTGTCCTGGAAAGAAAGGCATCCTATACATGTGTTTGGGGGGGAAGGGGGATTAATTAAAGCAGTTCCTACACAACAACTCTAATTAAAATGGCTCACCAACACATGTAGTAAGCCCCTGTGCATTTCAAAACAGCTGTGGGACACTTTATCTACAGCTCATACAACAAAGTTTATATAAAGCTTCCCCATGGCCATTTTGAAATACACGGGGGCTTAATACATGTGACGGTGAGGCAGCAGTGGAGTGTTCTAATTAAAACACAGAGCAATGCTCCAATGAGTTAAATTAGAAGGTGAACAAGCATATCTATAGGCACCCACTGCTACTAAGTGCTTCTGAGAGTATCTTTTGTTGCCTCAGCCTTAACTTACTGTCTGATGCTATTCTCAGAAGTGAACTGCCTTTTAAGGATGCTGCATGTAGCAGGGGATACTGCAGATCTTTTTGCTTTGGGCCAGCTGTCACAAACGCACAATATGTCGAGGTGCTTGTGGAATGTTATTTCTTTAATTTGTTTTACTGACGTGGCATGTTTGATCTCTACATATAGGTAGCATCAAGCTGTATTTTGCTTTATCATCCTTAAGTTTATACACATTGTGGTATTTAATATAAGTGTATTTCTTATATGATATAGTAGAACCAGGATTGCATAACATGATAATAAGTTTTAGAGGTTACTTCTTAAATAATGGGTTTTATACCTCAGAGAAGATCAACATGTGAATGGCTGAAAAAAGTAAATCACTGAGGATTATATGGGCAAGGTTAATGGCCAATCATGAGACAGTCTTTTCCAGACAATGATGCATTTACATGTTACAAGGACATGAATAACACCTGGCTATTCAGGAAAGGATATTTCTCACAGTTAAGTGAGAGATGGTATCCTAAGGATATGTCTGAAAGGATGCATGTATTTTCCTGGT
>NW_017728949.1:21095774-21106710 GCF_001723895.1 Crocodylus porosus | reverse complement strand
TAGCCACTCTGCTTTGGAGTGACTTCTCCTGAACCCTCACTATATGAGGGTTCACTTGTTGCATGATCGAGTACTTTTAAAGCATTCTGGAGCTATGCACTTCTGTCAGGGCATGGCTATAGAACACTTTCAAGGGGCAATCATGACTAAAGGCAGTGACAAGAGACATTTTGTGGCCAGCCAGCTTATGAATTTTTGTTCCCAAGCCTTTTAAAGGTGTTTGATAGATTTCCCTGGAGCATGAGGATAGTAAGGTCAGAGCAGAAGGGGTTGTTCTGTGAGAAATATGCTCCTAGTGGTGTATGTGTCTCTTCCCTTTATTTATTTATTTTTTGGTGAGAGTTCATTCTGGTGTGTTGATCCTGTTTAGCTTCACCCACATAGTTGCCATGGGAGCACTTAATCCATTGGATCAGGTATATCATATTTTAGGAAAGAGGTGTATAGAAACAATGGATTCTGATTTTTTTTTATGGGGGGTATTGATTATGGCAGTGGAGATGTGCTGACGTGTTAAGCATTTCTTGTCAAGGCACAGCTCTGTTCCATTTACTGTCCATTTGGCAGTAGAGGAGAGTTTGCTTCTGATGATGAGTTGGGCAAGGTTAGAGAGCTGTTTGAAAGCCAGGAGCCCTTGGAGGTGTTAGGAATATTTCTCTCAAGGTCTGATTGTTGTTGTGTGTAGGCTGTAGTTGTTTGGTGATTCTCCTGACTGGTTCCAGTGTGGAACAGTAGGTGATCATCAGGCGTGTGCAGTTTCAGGAGGCTTTTTTGGTACTGTAATAGGTTGTTGTGGGGTATCAGGATAGCTCTTTCAAATATACGGTCTATTGCTCTACTGGAGTGTTGTGTTGTATAAAGGCAGATTTTAGGCTCATCAGGTGAACATTATGAATATCCTCCTCCAAGCACATGTGGTGGTATCGGAGGGCCTAGCTGCAGATTACAGTTTTTTTGGTATACTTGGGATGATTACCACAATTCATATCCAGGATAGCATCCTATAAAGCACTGTATACAGAAAACACACAAACCACCTAACCTAGATTTTTTTCAAGCTGAAGTGACCTTGCTTCACTCAGGACCAAGATCACTGGCTTGTCCTGGAAAGAAAGGCATCCTATACATGTGTTTGGGGGGGAAGGGGGATTAATTAAAGCAGTTCCTACACAACAACTCTAATTAAAATGGCTCACCAACACATGTAGTAAGCCCCTGTGCATTTCAAAACAGCTGTGGGACACTTTATCTACAGCTCATACAACAAAGTTTATATAAAGCTTCCCCATGGCCATTTTGAAATACACGGGGGCTTAATACATGTGACGGTGAGGCAGCAGTGGAGTGTTCTAATTAAAACACAGAGCAATGCTCCAATGAGTTAAATTAGAAGGTGAACAAGCATATCTATAGGCACCCACTGCTACTAAGTGCTTCTGAGAGTATCTTTTGTTGCCTCAGCCTTAACTTACTGTCTGATGCTATTCTCAGAAGTGAACTGCCTTTTAAGGATGCTGCATGTAGCAGGGGATACTGCAGATCTTTTTGCTTTGGGCCAGCTGTCACAAACGCACAATATGTCGAGGTGCTTGTGGAATGTTATTTCTTTAATTTGTTTTACTGACGTGGCATGTTTGATCTCTACATATAGGTAGCATCAAGCTGTATTTTGCTTTATCATCCTTAAGTTTATACACATTGTGGTATTTAATATAAGTGTATTTCTTATATGATATAGTAGAACCAGGATTGCATAACATGATAATAAGTTTTAGAGGTTACTTCTTAAATAATGGGTTTTATACCTCAGAGAAGATCAACATGTGAAAGGCTGAAAAAAGTAAATCACTGAGGATTATATGGGCAAGGTTAATGGCCAATCATGAGACAGTCTTTTCCAGACAATGATGCATTTACATGTTACAAGGACATGAATAACACCTGGCTATTCAGGAAAGGATATTTCTCACAGTTAAGTGAGAGATGGTATCCTAAGGATATGTCTGAAAGGATGCATGTATTTTCCTGGTCATAATTAGATCAGGAAATACTTCTGGTCTGGTAAATAAAACACACCCTTTAGGAGACAGTCAATTATATGCATAGTATGGATCCCACCCCCCCCAAGAACCCAATGCATAATACATGTAAATAGCCAAATAAGAAACCATACTTAAGCCATGCCATAACAGCAAGTGTTTTTCTTTAGTTTCCCTGAGCATGAGGAATACCACAGCCAGCCAGCTGGGTATTCTAGCTACAGGAGAAGCGGCAGAGATCCTAACAGCAAGATCAGAGGCAGGAGCTGCAGTCTAACCTGCTGAGCTGAGTAGCAGCTGCATTTTTAGGCATGGGCAGATCTAGGATTTTGAAAAGAGGGGTACAGATGATGTGGTACATCATCACATAACACAATGCATATTTTTATCAAGTTAAAAAAAACTACAAGCTTTACTAATAAGTTAGTGGCTTAGGGATATAGTATTCAGTTTAAGATCAGAACAAAAGCAAATTTAAAATTTACTATGTCATATATTACGTATAAAAAACAACAAACTGTGCAAAAAATCATAAAAATGTTGTTTCAGTAGTCCTGTAGTCATTAGAATTAAATAGGCATCTCTTTCTCAGATTTATAAAACAAAATCCAGCCTTCTTGAGCATCTCAAAAGTGCATCCAGTGCTGCACTGAAAGCTATTTCCACACCCGAGTTAATGTTTTTAGCTAGAGTTAAAAACAGTCTGTAGTGCTGTGAAATAGGAGCTACATTAGCAGCAGCAGCAGCTAACAGACAGCAGAACTGCAGAAGAAAGGACAGCTTAATTAGTGGAACATTAGACCATTAAAAAGGGAAGAGGGTTGTTAACACCTTTTGGCAAGAGTTTAGAAGGAATCAAGCAGAGTAGAATGAGCTATGAAGTCAGTTGTCTCCATCACTGCTGCCTGAATAGAAATGCTGCTACCACAATAAAAGTCAGATTATTATTCTGATATTTCCTTTTGTTTGTTTATTCTCATCTCTTTTTCTGTATCTCAATGTTTGGCTACTGATTTAATATTTTTGCTCTAGCTTTTATAATAAATATTTTATTATCTTTTATAAATTATAACATACTATTGTCAGTGATAAGTATGACTTCAAAGCATTTGACCATACAATCAGGCCTCTTCTCAGAAAGAGGAGAAGCTACAGTTTCTGAGTGCATGACCAGATAAGGGTGATATTTCTCTGCCTGGCAAAATCCCGTCTACAAAAGAGTTGGCAAAGCTTAGATGAGGCAGGTAAAGCTGAGGTGCCATAGGTCAGGGAGGTGACCTTTGGAGCAGTTTAGTTTGTTCCTAGTGGTCAAGCAGCAGATGGCAGAGAGGGGTTTGGGGATGAAGGATATCCCTGAAGGTGTGGGAATGCTCCAGAAACATGGTTTCAAAGGTGCATTAGACAAAATCTGGGGTCACTGTGTCACACCAGCCCATCACACACTTGGGAGAGATACCTGTGCAGGGTAGAGCTGATGAGTCTTCCTTAATTTGGCTAATTAGTGATCATGTATTTTTCAATCTTTTCTGTTCTTTTATTGCAAGGCTTCTACTTTATAAGTTTGCAGAAGAATTAACTGAAGATGATGTTGTTAAATGTAAAATTCCTGCTGCCGACCTGGATAGCAAAAAAACAAACTCCAGAACAGCACAGTAAGTGTACATGAACTTGACATTTCTGTATGTAATAATCCCAGTCTTTTTCTTTTTCAGAGAAGGAGGGGTTCAGAGGGAATGGAAAAATAAGCATGTAGCCGTGAGCTGGACTCCATTCCAGAAGGACACATCCTTCTCTGTCTTCTGTTCTTAATCATCTTTGGTCTCATTTTCCCCATTCTGTGCATGTGTCCTTGTGCTTGTCCTCTTATTTCCACTTCCCTCTCTTTTCCTCCTACAAGATTCAACCATTTTTAGAATATTATTTTTTTGAAGTGTGCCCAAAAGACTATGGTATAGTCTAGAGGAAAAACCACAGAGTTCACGTGGTCCTTAGTTCTAATCTTCATTCTTCTGAAGTTCTAGAGTGTTATCCTGGGCAAGTCATTTCAGTTTCTGTCCTTTCCTTTAAGTAAGGAACAATAATTACCTTAGGGTCCTGTGTTTGTACAGCGTGTGGAAGATGCCAAGCACTATTAACAAGCACTCTTCCTGATGCCTCTGCCCTTCCTGCATTAAAGCCCTTCCTTAAAGTCCTACTTGTGGCCTGACACCTCTGGGAAAACTGGCAGATTTTCTTACAGGTATAACAAGTAATTAGAAACAATTGTGTTTTATTTATTTGAAGAAGTGAAATGTTTGGTCTGAATTTAAAAAAAGTACAATAGTGAACTAAATGTAATTTAAGGTGGATTTTTAAATCCATCTGTGCAAACCTGAAATGTAAATGTACTAGAGAGAGGTAGACCACACTGATATTACTTTAACTTAATTTGGTAAATTATGGGGTTAAGCTACACTGTCTTATGTGCATGCCCATTAGTAGTTTGTATGCGTTTACCACATCTATAAAATGAACAGCCTTGTGTTGGCTTCATTGGGAAAGGCAGCCAAGTCTCATCTTGACTTTAATTCTCCCCTGAACCTGTCCATAGTGCCAATCTGCACAGGAAACTTGCCTTCCTTTCTGTTTGAAAAATGGCTAATACACTGTGAGTATTACCTAAAACCAATACTGAATAAATGCAACATACTGTATATTTTTTAAAATAAAAGTATTGAAGATCTTCATTGAAATGGAAAAAAATTGGGATAATTAATGATGGTGATTTGAAGGTGCTGAAGGACATTTTACAAATACTTAGATGTGATCTGGTAAAAAATATTAATGCCTATGAAGAAATAAGACGTACAGCACAGCAATTCAGTATCTGCCCGTTTGGTCTCGAACATCCGGTCATGCACTGCGCAGACCCAGATGTTCGAGGGTGTTCATCTATCCGTCCCTGTTGTCCTGCCGGGGTAGATGTCTCTCTCCCAAGTAGTCTTCTCCCCAGTCTCACCTGCCATGACTTTGGATCTCGTTCTAGTGGTGGGGTGACCGACTGTCAGGGTCCTCTGGACGATGGGACAATTGTACGGAGGTCTTCTGCAAGGCTCAACCTCCCCTCTACCTTGATGGGTTCACGATGTCCTTCAGCCGGCTTCCCTGACTGTTGGGGCTCTGTGGATGCTCGCGGGGATGGTTTGATCAGCCTGCTGGGCCTGGCTTTGCCTCCACCCACAGCACCTAACCCCTGCCTTGCCTCCCTCTGGCCACCTACAGTCACAGTCTGCCTACCAACACCAGGCTTTAGATGCCCGAGATCCCTAGTTGGCTATAAACTGGGTCCGGGCTAGACTGCAGGCTATAGCACTCTCCTCCTCCTCACCTCCCCTGCGGGCTCACTGGGCCCGCGGAGGCCCTTCTCGGTATACCTCCCCTCCCCCCTCGTTGGGGAGTCTCTACGCCACTGGGGCCTGGCTTCTGGAGGCCCCGGCACTGTTTATGCCCTTCATCCCCCACCTGGGGTGTCTGTTTGAGCCCTCCGGAGCCCCCAGTGATCCCACCTGGTCTGGCGTCTTGGCGGCTGCTGCTCCCTCCAGCTCCTCGGTAGTAGCCCTCAGCATCTTGCTCCTTCCGGTCTTCAGAGCCGGGTCCTTGATCGGCGCGGGGGGCCACAGCTTCCTCGCTCCCTGTGCCGCCACCAGCAGCGCTATTCCCGCAGCATCCACGCGTATTGGGCAGACCCCCTTTACCCCTCGTAGGAGTTCCGGTCCCTGCAGGTTCCCCCGTTTCCTCGCTAGCGGCTCCTTTCATACCCGCCGCCCGGCTCCTGCCGCCGGCGTTACCCGCTGTCCACAGCTGTATACAGACGCAGCTAACGAGCCGCTTGGGTCCCGCCTCCGGGTCTTCCCCCCGTCCCTCCCCGTGACACAGTAGACTGAGAACCTAGAATCAAAGGAGCTGGAGACAGGAAAGATGTATTAGATAAATTCTACCCCTCAAAAACTAGTGGAAGGCTGTTTTTGACCAATCTAGGTTTAAATATCTTTAAGAAAGAGGCCCTATAAGATGGAGAATAATCCTCAGGGCTATTGTGTGATACTGAACAACTACAATTTTAAAGATCCTAATAATACCTGGAGTGGTGCAGACAAAGATTCTGGTAAATATTTTGTTTGCCAAACTACTGGGGAAGCTTTCTGAGTTGCCCTTTGTCTAAGGGAATGATTTAATTCTGTCTCTTATGGAGAATGGTTGAGCGATGGTATCATCTCTCTTGCCTTTCACAAGCCTCAACTCACTTATTCCCTTCCATTGTTGGTGTGACATGTATGTTGGCCATTACAGAAATGGGCATCCCACTGTATGCCTCCAGTGTATGTATGTCTTCGGTGTAAAATCAAGTGGAGCCAAGATGAATGGAGTTATCATTGTGATGCAGCCAGGCAAAGCAACTCTCCTTATTGCCCAAGGCTGACTTTGCCTTGCTACTGCATTATAAAGGCTTTTTTCCTCTAGGATATTACAGTAAGATGGCTAACTCATGTTTTTTACAGAGAAATAGCTGACTCATCTTTAGTATTTCCCCCCAACTAGTCTACCAATCTCTCAATATTTGTTTTCATTTTCTTGGACAAAAGATGTTAAAATGTGCCTTAAGGAAAGAAAATTTATCTATTCCAGGAAGAAGCTATTATTTACAAAGGGTAGATTTACTGCTCCCTCTTGCTACCTTACCTTGCCACTTGCTGATGTCCCTTTTCTATGGCAATCCTAAAAAGATGACTAACAGAGAGCTATTTTTAAAGTTCCTGAGTTCCCAACTTTCAATTAATTTAATTTATAATCAGCAACTGGAGGATGTATTTAGTCCACCCTGTATGTTAAAAAGGATACTGATCAGGGCAGGCAGCTGCACTTTATGGCAGCAAAGCTCCAGAGAGAGTGACTTTGTTACCTTTATCATTTGCCTTTGAGCCCTTCTTCCTGCAACAACTCCATATATAGCTGAATACACATCCTGCCTTCCTAATAGTGTTTCACAGAAGTGCACAACTCTGGATTTTCACTCTAATGCCTAATACATTTTTTTGTTTCCTAGTTGCCCTCTTTTAAAATTAAGTTAAAAGCTACTTGAGCTGTCTCTATAGGTACTTGCTGTTGTGAAGAAGCCAAATTCTGCCACCCTTGATCCATGTGGAGTTGTTAATTTCCACAGGACAGCTCATATAAGGTCTGTTCCATGTAAGGAGGATAGGATCTAGTCCCAAATATGTATAACTTTATCATCTTATTTTACTAGGAACTTTTCATATGAAGCTTAAATCCCACCTGCAATGTGAAATTGATTAAATAAAATCTTAGCTCTGTTACAATATTTTCTCATGTACAACATGCACCTTTGCCCAAAAAAGTCAGTCCCTCAAAAGAAGGGTGGAAGTATTAAGCACAAAAGTTGGTTTTCTGGTTAGGATAGAAGTGCCCTGCTTTGATTCCTGCTTCACAATGCAGGAGGTGTGGCACTATTTTTCAGGCAGCTGAGGTGGTCAGTTGTTCTTCACTCCAGCGTTCTAACAATTGTCTCTCCTTTTTAATGCTTTTTATGTTCTATTAATCAAACTGACCCTTTTAAGGGAAATTTTGCTGTCTGTTTGTCATGGGCAACTGGTGCCTCCTGAGTCTGGGGTGCCACTGTCAGTAGCGGGGCTGGAGCTGGTGAGTTCCTGCAGGCACCACCATTGGCATCAGCGGCAGCCCTGCCGGGGGTGGGGCATGTGCTCCCTCTGAGCCTCCCCTACACAGTGCCTATGCTGTTAGTTGTTTCTGGTCTTTCGTCCTCTATTTCATAGCCTTGGAGACTCTTTAGATCAGGGATTGTCAACTGGGGGTATATGTACCCCGAGGGGTACTTGGAAAGGGGCTAGGGGTATGTGCAGGCAGGTGGGGATGGAGTGCCACCATGCACCACCCTGTACTGCTGCCTCCCAGGAGCAGAGCTGGGGCTGTCGGGGGTGAGGGCAGCAGTTCTGCTCTGTGGGCCGCACAAAGGTGCCACCCAGCTGGCTGGATGCGGAGGTGGGGAACTCACACACAGCCACCGCTGCCAACATCCACTACCCCATGCCACTGCTGCTGCATGCAAGTCCCCTACCTCCTGCTCCTGGTCCAGCTGCTGCTACCTCCCTCCACCCCACTCCACCAGAAGTGTACCTAGAAGGGGGTACACTCCTTAAAAAAGGTTGAAAACCCCTGCTTTAGATTTTAGATCTACACATAGAGACCAGTCTTCAGCAACAGCTAGGGGTTCAGCTTTAGTTAAACAGTAAAAAGAGAGTGAGTAAGTTAAAGATTAGGCACTGTTACTGCTCTATACAGCCATAACTCTGAAAAAATATTTTTTCTTCATTTTTGCTTTTCAAAAACAAGGTGCGTGTTTTATTCTGGGGTAAGTTATATGAGATGAAATACAGTATTTTGCAATAAGTAATAAGTAAGATCGGGTCACAAAATGCTTAGACTCAGGAGTCGAGGTACATGTCATCTACCTAGACTTTAAGAAGGCCTTTGATACAGTATCTAATTCTGTTCTCATAAATAAACTGACAGGCTGTGATGCAGATGATTACGTGGTCAGGTGGGTGGCAAATTGGCTTAGGGGTTGCACCCAGAGAGTGGTGGTGGACGGTCGATATCGACCTGGAAAGATGTGGGCAGTGGAGTCCCGCAAGGCTCAGTCCTTGAACCGGTGCTGTTCAGTGTCTTCATCAGTGACTTGGACAAGGCCGTGGAGAGCATCCTGTCCAAGTTCGCAGATGATACCAAATTATGGGGCAAAGTTAAAACACCAGAGGGTAGGAAATGGATCCAGGCGGATCTGGACAGTTTGGAAAAATGGGCAGAACAAAATAGGCTGCAGTTCAACAATGACAAGTGCGAAGTGGTGCACCTGGGCAAAAAGAACCACCAACACACTTACAGGCTGGAGGATGACCCTCTCAGCAGTGCAGGAGCGGAAAGGGATCTTGGACTCATAGTTGACTCCAAGATGAACATGAGTCATCAGTGTGATGAAGGGATCAACAAGGCTAAGCACACTTTATCATGCATTAGCAGATGCATGATAAACAGTTCTAGGGAGGTGATGGTTCCCCTCTGTGCGGCACTGGTCAGGCCGCAGCTGGAGTACTGCGTCCCAGTTTGGGTGCTATGCTTCAAGATGGATGCGGAGAATCTTGAGAGGGCTCAGGGGAGGGCCACTCATATGGTCAGAGGTCTGCAGGCAAGGCCCTACATGGAGAAACTGAGGGACCTGAATCTCTTCAGCCTTTGCAAGAGAAGGCTGAGAGGAGATCTTGTGGCTGCCTATAAATTCATCAGGGGAGGGCAACAGGGAATAGGAGATGTTCTATTTACTAGGGCACCCTCTGGAGTAACTAGATACAATGGCCATAAATTGACAGAGAGCAGATTTAGGTTGGACATTAGAAAGAACTTCTTCACAGCAAGGGTTGCCAGAATCTGGAATGGGCTTCCAAAGGAGGTAATGCTCTCCCCTACCTTGAGGGTCTTCAAGAGGAGACTGGACAAGCACCTAGCTGGGGTCATCTGACCCCGAAGCTTTCTCCTGCCCAGAGCAGAGGGTCGGACTCAATGACCTACTGAGGTTCCTTTTGATCCTACCACCTATGAGTCTACAGAAACAATCACCAGATTGGGAGTCAGGTGTGAATTCTCCCCATCTTGGTCACACTAGTCAGGATCTCAAAGGCTTTGGGATCTTTTCCTATGGCATGTGGAACATTCACCGGCAGGGATCACCTGGCCATATTTCAATTTGCTGTCCATGTCTAGCATTTGTGGTGCCTCAGTTGCTTTCCTTTTTAACTGCTCATGACAGCTAGCTTAATCTAAATGAAGTCTTGTGACTAGACACAGGACCAGCCATGTCAGACTCAATGGTTAATGCCATACAGTAGGGCAATCTAAATGATCTAATAGTTCCTGGTGGCCTTGTACTCTACAAAGCCTTCAACAAATTATAAACCACATGTGACAAAGCCCCCATTTACAAGACAAGGCCAAACAAATAATAAAAATTAAAAGCAAAAACAGGAAACCTGAGATGGCTTGGAAGCACAAGTTTAATTGGATGCCTATCTTGCTGGGATCATTTGATCTCAACTGATCTCCTGCCCATTGGTCAGGGGGTGAACCAAATGATCTTGCGAGGTCCCTTCCAGCCCTAATGTCTACAAAATCTATGACATTGCTAAGGATATTAAACCTGCTTTTGTTTTGTCCAGTATGATGTTTAACCCAGTTGTGTAAGTAGTAAATACAAAATTATAATTCTCTTGGAGCAGCTATAAGGTGCAAGTCCTCTTGTTGTTCCAAGAGGAAGGTGCAAGTCCTCTTGTTGTTCCAAGAGGACTAGCAGTCTGAGGAACTATAAGGTGGGCTTATTGATGGGATCACAAGACTTCCCTAACTGCCTAATAGCTGTATCTAATTCTCTGATGTGATAATGAAAGTGCAAGCATCTTTCTTCATTACTGTTTGTGTTGAATGAGGCTGCCTCTTTCTCCATCTAGATGCAGACAGAAATACATTTATTGTATAATCAGCCCCTTGAAAGTGTTCTACAGTAGGGCTGTGCAAAGCTTCAGTCCCTGATTTAATTCAGCGAAGATACGGCCCAATTCAGTGGCCAAATCTCCAAATCCGAATCGAATCAGAGGACCCTTTAATCTCTCCAAATTGATTCAGAGAGATTTGGACAGATTTAATAGATTTCATAGATTTCATAGACATTAGGGCTGGAAGGGACCTCGGGAGATCATCCAGTCCAGCCCCCTGCCCAAAGGGCAGGAAGTCAGCTGGGGTCATAGGATCCCAGCAAGATAAGCATCCAATTT
>NW_017728949.1:21078560-21095763 GCF_001723895.1 Crocodylus porosus | reverse complement strand
GGGCCCGGCCCGGCACCAGGCAGCGGCCTCCTCCCAGCAAGCGAGGAGTTAACCCCTTCCCACCACGAGCCCGCTTACCTCCAGCTGTGCTGGGGGTCGGCAGGGGGCTCGGCGGCTGAGATTCAGTGATTTGGATGTAGATACAGCTTTAAATGTTTTTTCTACATACCTCTAGGTAGCTGGGGCTCTGAACACTGTGGTGCTGGGCAGATGCAGCATCCTACAGAAGGGAGGGGGCTCCCCAGAGCAGCAGATCTAGAAGTGGACCAGAAGCACTTCCAGGTCCACTGGGGAGTGTGCTGGGGGGGCCTCCCGCGCCCCCCTGGCTCAGCGACTGGTGCCTCATGGGTCTGGGGGGGCACCTGTGGTCCCCCTGTGGCCAGTCGCTGGGCCTGGGGGTGGCCCAGCGTGCTCGCTGACAGACCTGAAAGTGGACCGGAAGTACATTTCTGGGTTCACTGCCGAGCATGCTGGAGAGTCCCCCCACACTGCTGTGGGATGTTCCATCCACCCCCACATCACAGCGATCACAAGCTGTGCTGCTACCTCAAGGTATGTAGAAAAACTTTTAAAGCTGTGCCTATGTCTGAATCGCCAGTTCACTGAATCACCATCAAATCATTAGATCTGGATTTAGCTGAATTGAATCAGGGATAGTGATCAGTATCAATGGATCAAATTGCTGTCCCTGATTTGGGCTGAATCTGAATCCAAATTGAATAGGGTTCATTTTGTACACCCCTACGCTGCAGCCATTCCCTAACAGAAGTACACAGCTGCAGAGCACTCTGATCATGTAACAAATTAACCCTTATTTTATGAGGGTTCAAATGAAGGCTCTCCAAAGCACAGCAACTTTATTAACTTGTGTCTGCTCCAGTGCCTGGGTTGTTGCAGCCTAGCCCCGCCTCTGGTACTGTCTCAGGACAGGAGGTGGGGAGAAAGGCAGGGAGGGAGCCCAGACTGGTGTTTTCCCAGTGTGCACTGGAGTGGGGGTAGGTGGATTGGAGCTTCCTTTCTCCCCCGAGGTGGGGGCTCCAATCCACCTGCCGCCATTCCAGCACAGACTGGGCAAACACCAGTCTGAGCTCCTTTCCCCCCCTTCCATCCTGAGACAGCATCGGGGGCTCCTTGGGGAAGAGGCTGCCAACACACAGCCTCTCTTGCTGGATCGGCTACAAATTGGAGCTTGATCCCCCACCATCCTGACGCAACAGCTAACATCTGTTGGGTTGACAGAATCAGTCTATCGCGTGGTGCTTTTGGGTTGGGAGGATCAGTCTAGCTCATGGCATTTTCTGTGAAGCATCATGATCTAGACCAGGGAGTTGCACTTCTGCTTGTGCCTTCTTTCTGTTAAATAAGGCTATCTCCTTTTCTTCCCCCACAGGCTCTGAAGAAGGTCTTTACATCCCTGCAGTTTAAGATAATAGAGGACTCAAACCTAGAAGCAAAGCAAATGCTAGAGATAATGCAAATGTATAGCAAAAAAGACCATAGCAGTATGGACTGCTTCATTTGCTGCCTCCTCTCACATGGTGATAAAGGCCAACTAAAAGGGACTGACTGGAAATCTGTACCTATTAAAGGGCTGGTCTCCTGCTTCATTGGATCTAACTGCAAATCGCTTGCTGGCAAACCCAAGCTCTTCTTTATTCAGGCCTGCCAAGGCACACACAAGGAGCAAAGTATCTCTGTGGAAGAAGATGGTTGTCAAAAACTTGAGACAGATGCTTGTCCTTTGCCTTCAGTTCCTGACTGGGCTGATATCCTAACTGGCATGGCTACCTTTGGGCAGGGGGCTAGACTCGATGATCTCCCAAGGTCCCTTCCAGCCCTGATGTCTATGAAATCTATGCGAGTCTGTGGCAGTCCCCAGCTCAAACTAGCCTCCTAGTTCCCAATCCCCAGCTGAAACTTTTAAATCCCCATCTTCAGTCCCCCTCTTCCAAATAGCCAATATTCTGTTTTAAAATGAAGATAAATGATGTCTGGAGACAAACCATGTGGAGAGGGGTATTGGACAATGTATTTATTTAGATAACATGGAAAAATATATGTTTTCTCCTGACCATATCCAAGGGGCACCCCACCATTTGTTACCAGTCTTACATTGAGAACATTTGCTAAACTTCTTTCAGCCTCAGTTATGTTGAATTTAAGAGTTACAAAGTGGATCGTACAAACTTAAGTGACCAGCCCCATAAAGAGGCAGGAAATACCAGCTTTGCCCAAAAGATCATGATATCAGAGAAAACGAGGCACGAGTCTGTGTCTTCGCAGGCCTAGTTTGTAAACCTGTATGTTTGTACAATGTTTTTTATTTTACTCCTTTTCCAGCCATGTGGATCTGGTGACCATCTTAACAAATGTGAACAAAGATGTGGGAGACAAAGTGTTTCAAGCAAGTAAACAAATGCCAGAAATAATATCAACCCTGAGGAGACAACTCATCTTCTAGACCCCAACAACACTACCAGGCAACCAGAGACAGGAAGTCCATGATGTGTGACATTAGGAGTCACTGCTGGGAAGGGTTGAATTTGCACTTCAACAGGATAACTGAATTGGATCTGTTCAGTTAGGTCTTGATCCTGCCAAGGTATTCGAGGTCCTCAGCTTGGATTTCCATAGCTGTACTTCCTCAGTCTCCTGACAGCATATGCAAATATAAGGGACTAGTAATAAACCCCCATCTCTCTACTTCAAGAAGACAGGAAGGTTCTCAGGACCTTGTCAGGATTGGGCCTTTGGTCCTAATTTCACGTGAAATAACTCCCCAAGGGACCCTGATTTGGAAGCACTGCTGGATTTATACAACCTGTGTCAGAGCAACTAGTACAATCATGAAAAAAGATCCGTAAATTTGGGATGCAAACTGAGGGTGCCATCCCAGGAAAGCTCCACATGGTTCTAGCACCACTTTCTTTGCCAGTATGAATTTCTTCTGGGGTTAAGTCATGGTTCTCAGGAAGAAAACCCACATCCTTTCCCAGAATGGCTAGGGAAGAAGATGCTGACATAACATTACACTTGACCAACTCCTTTGGGAGGATGTGTTTTACAAGCATTAATAATTTCCTAAGAATCTCTGTTTACTTTACAGGCATTACTTAATTCACTCTAACAGCACAATAGCTTTCAGGATTTACAACAAAATGTAAAAGGAGGGGCTCCCCCACTTTTCCCTGGATTCTCTGCAGTTCCTCTGTCATGAATAGCTATTTGCCTACCAGAGAAGTCAGGAGGTAGGTCTCTTTTAGAGGCAGATGACTTTGTTACTTTCACATGTGCTTCTCCCTGGCTCCATGAGTGTTGATGGTTGGCTCTGGGCAGTAGGGAACCCTTTCCTTATGTTAGATGCCAATAAAGAAGTTGTGGTTTGTGCCTTGTGCCTCTTTTTCCCTGTCTAACAGATAAGACATCCTGGGGTGGGGGCAGCACTACAGGCACCTGGATAATGAACATAGGGTTGCCCCTTCCAGTGTGTGATTCTTCAGCTACTGAACACAGTGGTGAGAGCATGGTGCTCTATGTGTGTATGTATGTTTGTGTGTGTTCCTCCACCAAACTTCCTTGGTACAGTGACTTTTCTACTCATGTTCCCCACTTCCATTCTGCCTCCAGAACCCTCTCCAGAGATTCTCTCTCTGTTTTCCTACAATAAAACCACTCCCCTCTGTACTGAGGAGGCCCTCCTTTCCCTAGTTGCTAATGAATATTGTTTTGTCCTCTCTTCCTCTTTTCTTTTCCTGGGGGGAAAAGAAAGTGCAGTACATCAGCAGTAGCTTAGAACTTGGCTGAACCTTTACCTTGAAAGCCTGTGGCTTTGAACTTCCTGTGCTGGGACAGTCACTGCAGGTGCCCACTGCTTCTGTTCCTACAGGACATCAAAAGCACCTTCTACAAATACCAATGCATTTGTCAGCTGCTCTTTCCTTTGCTCCTTAGGCCAGGTTGCTTCCACCTGATTCCTGCTAGCCTCCATCTGCAAAGGCATCCCTGTAAGTTTGGGTAAGCGACTGCTGCTCTTCACATGGGCTACTGGGAGATTTGAGACTGACCATCTCTGTAGGTCCTGAAATAGGAATGGATGGATTCTGAGCTCTATTTCCAAAACCCAGTCTCTGTTTCAGTCAAGACTAAGAACTCATTTATGCCTTACACTTTCTGTTACGTAGTCAGCAATTCCTCACAGGAGCAGAAGGTGTATCCTGAGTAATTGAGCCCTTTCTCCTGTGTTTGAATACAATTATTTTTCAAAAAGTGTCCACAAGAACATCGGGTTCAGACCCTTTCTCATACCAGTCCCAAAGCATCCTATAAAAAGCTCTACAATATGCCATGGATGAAGAGTAGGGGAGAAAGGGCTACTAACAATGCCTCACTGCCTTCATGGTTTGCTTTTTATGGGTGATAGCAATGCCACTTTTAATTTATGAAGCCCTGCCTTCTGGGGAGTGCTTGGGGACATTAAAGAGTCAACTCCAACTTTCTAATGAAGTAGTATAACATCACCCTTCTTGTATGGATAGGGAAACAGAGGCGTTAGGGTAGTTACATTTTTAAGGTGTGTTTTAAAGGGTCAAGCTGTGAAATCAGCTGCTGTGCATGAAGTCTTAGATACTCACTCTCTAGAGGATATGGTCAAGTATGTACAGAGTGAAGGGTCAAGAGCTTTATGCAGCTTTCTAGTTGCTGCCGCACTATTAATCTCAAAAAGATATTTGCTCAGGCTGTGTGTGTATTAGGTGCTGTATATATTTACTTATGATTTAAATGTTCAAAAGATCAGGTGTCTCTTCAGTTAATCCAGGCTTTATTAATTAGGGGTAATTATTTGTTTATACAGTGATTTTCTCATGTGCAGAGTAGAATTGTAGATGATGATACAATTATTTACTCTATATTCCAGTCTGCAGTTTGCATGTGCGATGGAATTGTGTTTAATTATGAATGAAAGGGAAATGATCACATGCTGTATTGTGGTTCTGTTTATAAGGAATGATTAAAGATGGAAGCTATAAACATATTATATAAACATGCAGTAAGAGCTATAGAGTGTATCAAGAACATCAGTAGAAGGTATGAATATAAACCATAGTTATAAGCAATCTATTGATCTGATGGACTCCAGCATTAGTTTAACCATTAATTAAAATACTTCTCACTTTTAACAGTTTTATACAGTTTAGAAAGTTAACATAAAGCATGACCCTTCCTGGTTTAACTTAAACCAGAGTCCCCCAGCATCCCAGATGCTTTGCAGCCCTGGGTTGGGCTCTCTGCTCAGAGCAGGGCTGGCCCCACTCTTCTGCTCCCTTGTAGGAGTGCCAGCAGAGACTGCAGGCACAGTAATGCCTGCCTGGCTTCCCCCTACCCCCACCCCATACCTCCTCAGCACAGAAGTAGCCAGCATGTGGTATGGTAGCTAATGCTGAGAGGTGTCTGTGTAAGTGAGACAGGACAGAGTCTGCTTAGGGCTTTTTGGAGCTAATCAACAAGTTAGCTGGTAATATCCCTCCATTCCTTCCTTGGAAAAGGTTGCTTAAGAAGAGCTTGAACTAATGAGAGGCTTTTGTTTTCCTGATGGAGTGCTAAATGCTGTGTTATCAACTCCATCACTGGTCAGGAACAGCAAGGTGGGGGGAAACCCCCTAATCAGAGTGTCCTGCCAGGGCCTGGCAACATCCCCCCTTAGCTCAGCATTGTGGAAGGGAAGGAAGGGCTGCTTTAGCATCCCCCAGCTTCTAGCCTGAGCCACTGCAGGTATGTGCCTGCATTTTCTCAGTCCAGAGGAAATGTCTGGGCAGTTGCAAACTGGTTCAGCCTTGCCAGGTTAGACTAACCTGCAAAGATTGAATCAATTCAGGGTCAGGCTTTTTGAATGTCTGTTTCTAGCCTAGGAGACTAGTATCATGGATCTTCCAATTTACACATTCTTCCTCCTTTATATCTGTATGTTTGGATGGTAATAGTTAACGGTGTAACCTATGAAGTTTCAGCAGGATGAATCCTGCCACTGCTACACGCTGTTGCTTTGCAAAGCCAGGTTATGACAGCCACCTGACACTTCTAGAACAGAACTATTCTAGAATAGAAGCAAAAACCCCCCAAAACAAACCTTCTCCCCATTTCTCTGAAAAAGGAGCTTTAATTTTATCCACAGTTTCTTTTGATCATCAATTTAGGTGGCTTACCTCTGTTTTACATGATTTGGTGCTGAAAGCTATGCCAATACCTAAATAAAAAATCTGTATAATTAGTTCTGATTCTTTACAGAGTTTTGTCTGCACAGCTCCTAAAACTATGGCCAACTTTTCAGGAGTAACCAGTGATTTGGGTACTTCAGTTTTTGGATGGCCAGTTTGTGAGACCTTAAAGGTACTAGCTTCTCAGAAAATGCTGAATGCCTACTTTTCAAAAACCATTTCCGTATGAAAGTGCTAGAAACAAGGACCCAAAAATAACTAAATAGATCTGAAGATTTTTGCCTAAGGTATTAAACCAGAGGTTATATTTCTTTATTGTACCTTATGGATTGAATTTGGTGGCAGCAACTTTACTGGAACTGATAAAACATTCACTGGCTTTAATGGAGTTGTATCTGCATACAACAGGGTTCGGTGAGAGTCCATGTATTTTGAAGCTTCACCTCATCTAGAATTAAAAACATGGGACAGGAAAATAGAGCTTTCCTTGCAATTACTTGCAGTGTTTTTATTTTCTACCGCTGGACATATATCAGTGTTTTTTTTCCAAAAAGGGTAGGGCAGAGTGGAAGTGGGAGGAGGGAGAGAAATGGTAGGAGACACATCTGATGGGGATGAAGCAGAAGAAAATATGATAGGAGGCTCAACAAGGGAGGATTGTCTGCAGTTGAACTGAGACAGAGGAATATGTCTGCAGTCTGTACCAAACATTGCATCATTATTTATTTTCAAATGTGGCTCAGGAGCTACACCACATGGAATGGACATTTTGTATTCATGAGGGTGGCTAGGAAGACAAATAACACCTTCTTATTCAATCTTCTTTGCAACATTAGTAGGGCACATCACTGTTCAAAATAAGTTCCTTTTCAGGAATGTAAAGTATTGCAACAATCTCTGCACTTTTACCCACACAATAGTTCATTTGGTCATCAAGAATACAACATTTTTGGGTGCCTCATAGGGTTCAGAGCACAGTCTACCACAAAATGGCTCTGGAAGTTAACCTTCTTATAGCTATGGATATAGCTAGCATCTCTCTGTTCATACTGATGGGCTTTTATACAGCCTTTGGCACAGTGAACCACAAGTTACTGCCACCCTGATTATATGATCAAGCAAAAGGTAGATGACCAAATGACTAATTTGGTGATGGTAAGCATTTCTTCACTCTGAAGTCCTTCAGCTGCAGGGTACTTTAAAGCAGTGGGGGCCAATCTTTTTGGCACAAATGCCACAAATTAGTCCTACAACCTCTCTGAATGCCACTCTGATCCCCCACTTCCATGCCCCCCTGCTGCCCTGCTTTCTGCTTCCATCCCTGTGCTCCCTACCCCATCTGCTACTCTGCCTTTTGTTTCCTGCCCTATCTGCCATGGTATTGCTTGTACCCTGCCTGATCTGCCAAATGCCATACCCACAGGCTGCCCTTGCCAATTGTGGCATATATGCTGCAGGTTGGCCAGACCTGCTTTAAGAGATCCAAACTGTCCTCACTTTTCTTTAACATGAGGCCACTGGGAGACATAGTAAGAAGCACAGGAAGCCACAGGAGAACTTCACTAATTCAGTATCTCAGTGACTTAGAGCTGTGTATCATTCTCTCCTATTATGTCTACCGCCTCTAGTACTACAATATGAAAATGACCACAAGATACCAGCTGTCTCATGACCATGTAACAGCACTTTCCTGAAACATTGTACTTTACCTCTGGCTTGAAAAGCTTTTGTCGTCTTCTACTGGATGAAGATCTGACCACAGCTATCTGTGCATCTGTCTCCTCCAGCCTGGATGAATGTAACTCATGATATCTGTGTTTGCAGCAGAATGTGAAGGTGATGCTCAGGCTGGCACAGAATGTGCCTGTCCATCTCCTTGATGGCTTCATTCACTTTACACATGTCAGACCCATGCTCAAGTCCCTTTGATTGATCACGATTAGTGTCCAATGCAAGTTGAAGAGATTTTTCCTCATTTTCAGTGCAGTAAGTGGCCCCAGATTGGGGTATAGTGGCAGAATGTCTAAGACATCTTGCTGTGGCTCCCAGGGTGTCAGTTCATGCCCCAGTCTGGGCTCAGGCTAAAAGCTGTCCCCTGTTGACTCAGCTGTATATAGGTACCTGTTCATTCAAGTTGGTTAGTTGTAGGCAATGGACATGGATTGCTTCTTCTATGCTATTGGCTGTTGTGCTTTTTTGCCTTTGTCTGGTTTTTTTGAACAATGGCCACAGCTAAAATTGGGAGTTTTGACTGATGTGCACTGATGTCTACAATCAATCTCTCAGCTAACTGGCTGCAGGGCCTTGCTTTTCCACTTAATATCAAACCAGCTGCCAGATTTGAGGCCAGAAAGGCAAGGACTGTGGGAATTTTTGCCTTCCTTTATTGTGGGAGTACCAGAAGTGCCAGAAAGTCCATGAAGGTGCTCAGACACTACAATGCTGTATGACAGTATAAAATCCCCCAAGATAGATAGATAAGTATTACAAGTGATCATAAGGAACGGAAAAGTGTGCTTAGTTTAAAATGTTTTTGTGCATAATAAATAGCCTGTTTTTAGTCAGTTCTCTGTTTGGGAAGTCCCTCAAGTTCATTATGGCTGTCCTCTCAACAAACATACCTCTTCTTTCCCTGCCCCCCAACCTTTCTAATTTGTACGACTCTAACAGATACTGTTATGAGACCACACTGGGAAATTCCCAGGGTCCCTAGTGCCATTTGCTGTCATTTGTGCTATGTAAAGAGGCTGAAGTGCCATATGTTCCTTTGTAAGTGAAAGGCTGTTTCACCCAGCACATTTATTTTCAACTTGGTCTAATTCTCCCTATGCTTTAATTAATTTTACATCATTGTAACTGCTTTGACATGAGTAGAATTGCACCTCCTTATACAGAACCATGTAGGAAAATAATCTGTACCAAACAGTGGAATACCTAGGGCAGAGAACCAGAGCAAGTGCCCTGGGTACTAACTTGTGGGGGACGTATGGGGGGAAACAGACCAGAAAAATATGCAGCCACATAACGAGCAGCATGGTGACAGCCAGAAATCTCCACTGCCCTGTGTGTGGCAGCATGCCATAGGTGCCCAGCTGTATCATTATGCCTCTGGGCCAAAAGTCTCTCTTCTCTTCAAGAAACCCTTGTTAATATGGGGGGACTGGACTTGGTAGCTCAAGAGGCCTCTTCCAATCCTTTGCTCCTATGGACACTGGCATGCCTTAACCAGGGTAGGCCTTCGGTTACTAGAAAATGTTCATATTAAAGTGTGAGTTGCAGGAGTTCTTGTGTGAAATGATAAAAGTGACTGGACAATAAATCAATTTGACCGGCCTCAGCCTAAACTCCTGATCTAACTCCTGATCTGTACGACCACATACATGGCAGGTTGAAAGAGACTGCATATCCTGCTTTTCCATAGGATGTCCTGGGATGAGCTTTGGGAACATCTGGAAGGTCCTAGCTTTTAATTTATCAATAAGGAGCATTATTTTGATAACTTAGAAGGCTTGTTTAAGGCATATGCAGTAGCTATTCTGAGTAGAATTTGCTCTGTGTTTTCCAGGAACAAACAGTTTAGTGGAAAGAGTGCTCAGTGAACTGAGCAATTTGTGAGTGAAAAGAAATGTCAAACAAACAGGGATGTTTTCAAGGTTATTCTTCTGCTCAGGGTGAGTTCTAGTGACATTTGTTCATTCAAGCTCTGAGTTGTAGAAAGATATCATTGGTCCTATGAAACATGTGTCTTATTGGTGATTCAGAAACTGCTAGCACCAGCATGCTTTGAAAACATGATAAAATGCAATGATTTCCTGATAAAGTCACCATAACACTGTCACCGTGCTGCTCATTATGCAGCACCATAACACTGCCTCTGATTTTTTAATGTTAAAATTGGATGAAATTCTGGACAAATATGCTAGGGGTTTCAGTAACTTCGGAGAGTAGGGGATGGGGAAGGAAATGGTGTCACTGAATATTTGATCTTCAATACCATGCCTCCAAAAGACTAGAAAAATGCTGCTCAATTTGTTTACAGGAATAAACTGACAGTTTATGTAGATCACTTCCTAACAGCAGCCTGGTACTGCAGTCAACTCGGAAGTCTTCAAGTAGATAAGGCTTTGCCTCTTGCTGTTGCATAAAAATGTGGATGATTTCTTGATACTGTTTACAAGGAGCTTGGAAAAGGTGATTACAGTAATGACAGAGAAGTGGGAGAGCCTTGTTGGTAAAAGTAAGTGTTTAATAGCTTAATAACTAGCTTCAGAATAACTGGCAGGCACCTGGCAAGGGCAGGCCCAGAGGACACCGGAGCTGCAGAGGGAAGCACCAGGACCCTGCGCAGAGCAGGCAGGCAGGCTCCAGCAGGGGGGAAGATCAGGCTTGCTGCTTTTTTTTTCTTCCTGGGCTGGCCTGCAGAGCCCCTGAGCTGCCCAGAGTCTGGTACTTCCCTCTATAGCTGTAGGGTAGGAAACTAAAACTCCTCGGAGGTGTTTTACTTTGCAATGCCCTAAAGTAATTTGCTGCATCCCAAAGTCATTTAAGGCACATTATGTCACCAAATGTGCTACAGTGGCTGGAATCAATGCGCAATATGCCACCAAATGTGGAAGCAGCAATGGCATTAAAGTGGTGCAAAAGGCATTTATTTAACCTGCTTTAAAGTGTTGTCTACAAACACCTACTTCCAAGTTTCTTAGCACAAGTCACACACTGCCAGCTCTGTCTGATCGTTTGTGTTGATGTTATTAACTATTTTAGGTCCCTCATTCCTGAAGTCCTTCCCGCCCAGTTTTCACTTATTCTGGCAAACTTTTATTGACTTCAGTGTTTATTTTGAAGGGACAGCAGCTCCTAGTGTTTTGCATGTGGTATGAACTCGTACTCATATGGAGCTGTTACTTATTCCACACAAGCGCTGTGCTTGGCTACAAACAGATTCACAAGATGCCTTCTAAACTAAAAGCTGTCTACCAGTTTGCATGCCATGGTGAGGTACAATCCCTAGCAGCTGTGCAGAGCAGAGACTGCTCATGGGGGTGGAGGGATGAAGAGGTTGGACACTAAGGGAGGACCGTCTTTTTAAAAAAAAAAAAAAAATGGGACAAGTGGGCATGTTTTTTTCCCCAAACACTTAGGCCCTTACTTCAGTCTATCCTTAGGACTCTGCAAGGAGTTTGGGGTTTGGCCTACACAGATAAAATCCATTTAACTTCAGAAGGGAGGGGAAGGATGAGCCTTCTAGCACCAGCTGAATGCCTTGGTGAGCTTCCTCAGCCGGCAGGGATGCCAGACCATGATCATGAAGGGGGCTGACACCCTGAGCAGGAAAATGCTCTCGGGGGCATCTTTAGCACTGCCTGCCGAGTCAAGCTGCTAAGAGCCGGGCTGGTGAGACATGGGCAGGACCGACTGCAAGCACTGACTGTCTTGGGGGTGGCGCCGACCTGGGCTTGCAACGCCCACATGTCGGGCAGGCCCCCGCAGCCCTGCGCTTCGGAAGGAGGAAGTGAAGGGGAAGGCGATTACGGCCCCGCGCCTTGCGCGAGCTGCGTCCTGACAGGAAGATCCGCGGACGCGGCTGCTTCCCTGGGCGGGAGGTCGGAAAACTTAGCCGGCTCCCGCCCTTGCCCAGCGGCGCGCGGAGCGGGGCGGGGCGGGCGCCAGATCCCTTGTGCCGGCAGGCTCGCTCCGGCTGACGGCGGCTCCCCGCGCGGGGTAGACAGGCGGGCGGCGGCGGCGGCAGGATGGACTTCCTCCGCCTGCTGTTCGGGCTGAGCGAGGCGCTGGCCTCGGAGGACCTGGCGGCGCTGAAGTTCCTGAGCCTGGAGCACGTGTCGCTGCGGAAGCAGGAGGCGATCCGGGAGCCCCAGGCCTTCTTCCTGGCGCTGCAGGAGCAGGGCCTGCTGGCCGAGGACGACCTGGC
This sequence comes from Crocodylus porosus, assembly GCF_001723895.1. Taxonomy (NCBI): domain Eukaryota; kingdom Metazoa; phylum Chordata; order Crocodylia; family Crocodylidae; genus Crocodylus; species Crocodylus porosus. The sequence continues at coordinate 21,083,622 of NW_017728949.1, read as the reverse complement.
CTTCCTGAAGGAGCTGCTCTTCCGCATCCACCGCATCGACCTCCTGAGCGAGCACCTGGGCTCCAGCCGCCAGGAGATGGAGCGGGAGCTGCTGGTCCCCGGCAGGGCTAAGGTGTCTCCCTTCAGGTGGGTGGCGCTGGGGGGGGGGTGTCAACTACATGTCCCTCTGCTGGTGCCTGTGCAGGGGTGAGTGGCGCCCCTGCAGCCCTGGTTCCCCGCTGCCCCCAGTCAGTTTTGCCCTTGGCTTCAGATCAAGGGGATGCTGGCTGCAGTGCCCCACCCGGGCCATCGTCCCAGCACTGGGGCCACCCCAGAGAGCAACAGGAGCGGAGTGTGCACTTCTGTCCTGGGCTTTTTATAATGGAGGACAAGCCCCACTCTCATCTTTCTTTAAAGGTGCCCTGCAGTGACTCACGTGGTAACCCATCGTATTGTGCAGTAGCCCAAGTAATTTTAGGATCAGTGCTTGTGTTTGGTACAACTGTTGTTTACACCTTTCTGAAGCACTGCAGGGGAGGAGCATGGGATTCTTCTGTTAATTTGACTAAAATCCCTCGCCTGGACCACACATCCGTGAGTACCACCCATTTTAAAACCTCAGAGTTTATGCTGACTGTCAAATGTGAGATCTTAGAGCACTGCGTGCTGGCTTGAAAACGGACCTGGAAATCTCTCGAATCACCTGGCAATACAAACAGTACTGTGGTGTAAACTAATCTGATTTCACATCTCAACATATTTATCCACAGAATTTTAGAAATCTGCAAAGTTATCACCATTTACTGAAAACAGAGAATGGGTTGTGATAAATTAGTCTGCAGTAAAAAACCTGAGCCTATAGAAATATGTATACATTTTGTCTGGGCAGCACATCTTGATTTTAAAAACTACCTCAATTTGGCAGCATAAGAAGACATCTTGCTTGAGCTCCAAGTTGTCCTGGGATTTAATCTAGTTAAAAAAAAATCTGTTGTACTACCAATGGAGTGCAAGGCTGCGTGACTGAGGAAAACCTGGATATGGGTGTAGTAGGGAGATGGTAGGGCATCCAGTCAAAAGATGACTATTGGCTGCCAGTGTGATGAAGACATGAAAAAGGCCAGTGTGATCCTAGGATACCTGAGGAGAGTATTTGCGGTGCAGATGAGGAAGTATTAGTGCCATTGTACAGGGCCCTGGTGAGAACTTATCTCAAGTATTACGTACAACTCTGTTGTTGAGTTTATGGTTGTAGCCATGTTGGTCTAAGGACATAGGCCAGCAAGGTTCTTTGGGTAGATGTGATATCTTTGAGTAGCTGGAAAAAAGTTCTTCCATCTTTTTTTTGTAGTTTTTACTTTAGCCTTTCCCCCCTGCTTTCTTCCCCCTCCTTTCCCTGCGTTAACTTTTGCTTTCCTATTTCTATGTATTTATATTTTCACTGACATCCCGTCACACTTTTAGGTTCTCTCATTCCTGTTTTTCTGATCTCCAACTATTTCCTTTTTCACAGACAGCCTCTTTTCTACTTTGTATTCTATCACTGTAATGTCTCACTTTGACTTTTTCCCCCCCTCCTCCTTTCTTCCCCCTCCCTCCCCTGCTTTACCTTTTGTCTTTCTAATCTCTAGCTACTTACATTCTTACTGACATCCTGCCACACTTTTAGCTTCTCTCATTCTTTGGAGTCTCAGATCAGCAGAGACTCCTATGCCTGAAGAAGGGTGATTGCACCCAAAAGCTTGCCAGGAACTTTTTTTCAGCTACTCAAGTTGGTCTAATAAAAATATATCACATCTACTCAAAGAACCTTTCCTGCCTATATACAACTCAGGTCACCCATCTTCAGGAAAGATGTAGGCAGGCTGAAACTTGTGCAGAAAAGGGGTATCAGGGACTGGAAAGCCTGTTTTCAAGAAAAGACTAGAAGAACTTGGTTGTTAATCGAGCAAAACAAAAACTGGAAAGGAGTATGATTTCTGCCTATAAATATATCAGGAGGTTAAAAACCAACTACTTAAGCTAAAGGAACAAGTTATCACAAGAACACATGGGCGTAAACTGGCCATGGATAATGGAGATTGGAAGATCCTTAACAAGTAGAGCTGTTATGTTCTGAAACAACCTTCCCATGGGCTGGAGTAAAAAACAAAAAACAAAACAAACAAAAAAAACCCTATTGGCTTTTAAATTAAGAGCTCTGCAAAGCTTATGAAAGGGATTATGTGACACCTTGCCTGAAGTAGGGGACTAGACTTGGAGACCCAAGTTTCCTTCCAGGCTAATGCCATATTATGTGACTTTCATGTTTTCTCAAGAGATAGTTAGCTGTCTTAGTCTGAAGTTGGTCAGAAGGCAGGGTAGATATGGACCTTTACATATCTACCCTGACTAAGATTAAGCATGTAGAGCACAATATTTTGTGGACCCAAAGTTACTTGACCAGATGCTGTCATGACTAATGACCATCGCTTTCAGCATTTCATGAAGTGAATTTGGGTTCATGAAAGCTTGTGCTCTCTCTATATATAATCTTATTTAGTTAGCTTATAAAGGTGCATATCTGCCTTGCCTCCTTTATGCTTTTTGGAATGTATTCTGTAGTGCAACTCACCAGGAGAATTGTTAATACAACGAAGGCCCTGACTGCTTGACAAATCATTGAAACAATTTCTGTTTTTCCCTCTCCAGGCACCTGCTTTTCCAGCTGTCAGAAAACATATCCAGGGATGAGCTGAAATCCTTCAAGTTCCTTTTAAGGAAAGAACTTCCGAAATGCAAACTGGATGATGAGACTGTAAGAGGTGGTTTAATTCTTTTTAACTGGTCAAAGGATTGTTAGGGGGTGTTGATGGAACAGGGAATGATTCCCAGAAGCTTCCCAAATTGTCCCTGGCAAAGTGAAGCTAGAGATTTGGTAGCAGATAGGATTGGTAATTGGATACATACCTTTAGCTTCTGCCTTTATCATTATTTTTCATGTTTAACATAGTAGTTTCTAGGGAGCAAATGGGGCCCTTATGGGTTAGCCACTGTACAAGTACAGTAGAGAGTCTCTGACTTGGATAACATGGATCTAAATGAGCAAGACAGCATAGGGCAGTAGGAAAGGATGAAACACAAAGTCAGAGTCTTTGTATCACCAGCTTTCTATCAAATAGCTGTCAGGCTTTTCAGATGCTTGATAGCCATTTATTTTAGTTACTTCAGTTACCCAGCTAGTTATCAGTAAGGATTTTCAATTAATGATACTTCATCCTTTGACTTTACTTGACCATGCTCTTGACCTTACTGTACAAATGTGGGCGAGTACTGTGTCCCCGTCTTACAGATGAGGAGCTGAGGCATAAGAATTAAGTGATTTACCCAAGGTCATAGAGTGAGTCAGTGTCAGAACCAGGAACCTACCTGGGTCTCCCAACACCTAGCTCAGTGCCTTAAGTACCATCTTGCCTGCTTAAGTCCAGACAGTCCTCTCCCTGGCCAGTGTCAACGTGGAAATCGTACTGAGAGCAATTCAAACACAGAAGCATACAATCTGTAGTGGACTGAATATTTAATTTCACTCTCTACAAATGAAATTAAAGGAAGACAGAAAAGTTCAACAAATGTCATGTCCTATCTCTGCTTGTGCTGGGGATGCTGAGCTGCTGGAGGGGCTGTCTTTTGGGGGAGACCCAGAATTGTACTCTTCAATGCATCTGATTTATTCAGTGAAATCAGCTGTGTCGGGTTTTGCATTTGAATACCACCAGGGTGACCAGGTTCCTCCTTGGGTGATGGCATTCTGCCTACTTGAGTTTCTCTGCAGGTTCTACACTGGGTGAGGTCATCTTTACTTTCTTTTTAAATTGCTGTGCACTTCTAAGACTGCTTTTCCAGAGGTGGCTGTTCTCAAGTCAGCCTTATGTACAGTTAATGTGGCTGTGGAGATCATTTCAGTGCAAGAAGTTATAAATATAAGAGGGCATCGCTGTGGATCCAGGTTGGCCTGGTTGAGCTTCAGTTCCCAGGACAGGCTGTTGTAGAGGGGGTATCAGTTGATCAGTGGTAGGGGGTATCAACACCTGTGAGGATGGGGTGAGCTTCTAGATCAGAGACCATGGAAAGAAAGCGGTGTCTCCAAGGGGTGTGTGCTCCACAGGTGGGAAGTGGCACTGGGGCATAAGGAGGCATAGTCTGGCATACCAGCATCGGTGAATTCACAGTGGGACAGTGGCATTGTGGCACAGTGGCATTGTGGGCTGGCTGCCCAGGATAAGTTCCTGTGGTTCCAGCTGGACTTGTGCACCCCAGACCAAAAGTCTGAGCCGCTTTGGTTTTTGCTGCCACTAGTGACATCATTACAGACAACTCTGGTGTACCTATGTTCACCTCAGTCACACTTCCCAGTGGCTGTGCAGTCATACCCTAAAAGAAAACTGCCTTTCTGCTTGTCCAGACAATGATCGATATTTTGATTGAGATGGAGAAGAAGGGGATTTTGGGAGAAGATAACCTGAGTACACTGAAGACTAATTGTGAGAAACTTGACAAGACCCTGCTCAAGAAAATTGAGGAATATGAATTAAACTCAAGGGGTAAAAGGCTCTTTTCACTTAAGTTATTCTTGAACTGACAAATCAGTCCTGTAGTGCTGTGAATGTGTAACTGAACATGACTGTCTCTCATACGCAGAGGAAATGATCATCACAGAAGCACACATGGGTCAAACAGGATTCTCTGAAGGTAACAAGCTTTTCCAAGAAGTTGCAAGTTAGCACCACTTAATAGGCTTGTGTGAAGTGGCTAGTATTTGCTTCGGATTCAGATTCAGCCGATTCAGGGGACAGTGATTTGAATCACTGTCCCCCGAATCGATATGGCTGCTGCTGCTGAATCTCCTAATCAGCCAGGCCCATCCCCCACCCACTCTTCCAGCAATGGCTGCCCTGCCTGCCCCAGCTCTCTGCACTTGTTTAAAAAAAAGCCCTGACTCAGCAGGTGCTGCCTGGCAGGGGGGTAGTCCCTGCTGCCCCCCAGTGCCCCACACTGTGGGAGGGGGCTCTGCCACAAGCCCCCTTCCCCCCACCCCCATCCTAGC
>NW_017728949.1:21059468-21078180 GCF_001723895.1 Crocodylus porosus | reverse complement strand
GAGAGCAGGCAGGGGATGGGGCCTAGCAGGGGTCCCCCCATGGTCCCCTCCTATGCCCCTAGTACTTACCAGCTTAGAGTTGGCTGCAGCTCCCCCCTGCAGCCACCAGGGACTGCCTGTATCAGAGCTCTCCAGATCTTTTCTGAAGATTCAGAGAGCTGTGAATCAATTTGGACCTTTTAATTGGTCCCCTGATTTGATTCAGATTCAGAGATTCAGCCACCGAATCGGGCCATATCTCCTCCAAATGGAATCACCACCCGAAGCTTCGCACAGCTCTGCTGCTTAGCTGTTCTCTTTCCCCTGTTTCTGGATTCTTTTCACTCCATCTGCACCTCTCATCTCTCCTCTATACATTGTTACAGAATGATCGGTAATTCCTTGCTTGCATCCAAAACAAACCCATTGCTCAAAGGATCCTTATTTCTCATAGTTGCTCTGTTGAGATGATGCTTTTTTTATTGATATGTAAGGAAGATTCTTGCAGCACTTAGCAAGACTAATTTAACAAATACTGACTCTGCTTTCTGCATCACCCTCCACTAGCATGGACCCCTCGGCTTACGCAGTGTTATACTGGCTTTTGTAATATTCTTCACTAACATAGTGAGTATAATAATGATTGTGCGGAATCAGGGGTAGGTGGAGTGTAATGAGAGTGTATTCTCTGGCAAGAAGGCAGTGTACACCAGTGGAGTGACTGGGACTAGGGATCTAGATTCTGTTTCTCACCCTACCACTGACCTGCTAAATGACCTTGGGCATCTTGGTTACTTCACTGCCCCATGCCTCAGTTTCCCATTCATGAGGACAGTGATGCTGATAATATGCTTTGAGGTCTGTTGATGAAAAAATTCTGTAGAACAGGTAAGTATAATTAAGTTTATGTATTTTTAAGTGGTGGCACACTAAAATTTGCGGTCTGTTTCCATGTGTAGGGAGAGTCCATATTATCAATGGTTGGTTGGTTTAGAAACAAAGTATAAGTATCTGTTTGGTGGAAGGCAGAAAGCAGTGCATATTACAGAACCAGAAAACAATGACTGTACAGAAGGGCTAGGGAATGCTATGTGATTTTAGCCTATTAAAATGCTGATTTGTTTGTATTGAAATGCTTTCATCGCTACTCACCAGGATAGGAGCATTTCCAAGTCACAGCTTGATGTCACAGCAGTACAGTAGTTAGACTGAAATACCTTGAGATGAACAGTCATATAACTTCAATACACAAGATACATTTTGGACCCAATCCTGCTTTTAAATAAATGTGAGCATTTTGCTGTTAATTATAGTTGGGAGAGGATTAGCTTCTATGTCACTTCATTCCAATTCAGTCACTTTTAAATCTACAGCCACAAACACATTGCAAAAATAAGTCACACTTCACTGAGATTAGAGGGGAGATGCTCGCTGCAGCTGAATTACTTTTCACAGGAAATACATGGCAAAAGAAAAACAGCCAACCTTTTTAAAAACTAATGATCCAGGTCCTATTTCATATTTTATCTTTCTGGATTATTTCAGTTGAAGACAGACTGTGGGCATCTCAGATTGCGCATGATTCCCCTGGCACCCGGAAAGAATTCTGTCAGGTAAATCCAGTAAAATTAAAAGCTACTTCCTGGGATCGCTACTATTTATGCATTGTCTTGTTTGGCAGACAGCAGGAATAGTATGTGTAAAACAGCAGATTGACACACAGCCAGTGGTCTTGTGTTTTCTTAAAACTGTGGAGTTGGGGGCAGCCCCTCTGACTGTGACATGAACCAAATGTTTTAACAGGAATTTGTCTGTGGAGATGCTGTCCAGGAGGCAGAAAAAAAAATGCACTGCTCACTGCCCAGACTTTCCTGTGCGTCACTTGGGACACAGTATTTAAGCATCTGCTGAAAAAGTCTTTGAAAGGATGCTGAAAGTGTTTAGGATTTTTTTAAATAAACAGATCACTGCAGGGTAAATTATTGTTGGTAAGCAGGGAAAGAGGGGTCTGAGAAGATCTGTGCCACTGGGCTAGAGGGGTGTACAGATTTGCAGAGCTCCACCCTCTGTCCTTGTCAAGCATGTAAAATGGAGTGCTTGTCAATAACAAGAAGAGCAAGATCTCCTTTCTTTTTAAACTCAGCGAGGTGATCAGATTTCCTTTCAAAGACCCATTGCTTCAATTTAGACAGGTTTCTGAACAAGCTAGTAGTTCTTCCTTCTGGACAGCGGGGGGCAAGATACACCTGCAGTAGCAGCCTCCTGCTCTGCTGTGTCTCTGGCTGAGGCCAGAGAACATATTTGTGGGGGAAAGTGCAAGGGAGGAGGGGACTGGGTTTAGATGTGGCAGGGTAGAGGGTAAAGGTAGGGAGCCAGAGACCCTGACTGCAGGTGGAGGGTTTGGGATAAGTGAGAGGTGCTGTGTACTGGGGGAACAAAGAGAAGGATCTCGAGGTCCATTTGAGCCTTACTTCTCTATGAAATCCGAAGCGAAAGAGAGTGAGGGCTCCAGAAAGAGCCACTAAGGAGGGAGAGGAGAGATCCCAGCGAGGGATCCCAGGAGAGTAAGGTGGGAAACTTGATGGCAGAGAGTATGGGGGAGGCAGGCAGGAGCCAGATTCACAAAGAGGAAAGATGGAAAACAGCACACACCTGGAAAGGGCCACAGGGAAGAAAACTGAAGATAGAAAAGAGCAAGCAAAGGGGGAAGACCAAGGAAAGGAAGACTGGGGAATGGGTGTGATGTTGCCAGTGAGGAGAGATACCTGGAAGAACGTTGATGATAGAGAGCAGTGATTGGATTTGCAGGGAGAATAAACTGACGCAAGGAGCAGGGAGCACGAGAAATGTTTGAGGATAAAGATGAGGAACAGATGATGAGACCCTTTAACCTCCTTCCGTTTTGTTGTTTGGAGCCTGGTATCTTACTGGAGCACTATTATAGTACATCACCTACCCTGGGGAGGGGAAGAAGGTGCTGGGGAATCCTTTGCCTTTGCTCTGTTGTGCACTGGAAGTGAAGCAGTAGATTGACTCCAGCAGCTACTATAGCTATCAAATGTGAGAAAAATGAGAACTAGTGATTGTACCAGTGTTGCCTTCAGCCTCTCTCTTTCCATGCAGCCAGGTGATGTTTACAAAATGAACAGCCAGCCCCGTGGAATATGCCTGATCCTGAACAATCATAACTTCGAGAGAGCAAGAACAGAGGTACCTAAAATCAAGATGTTGAAAGATCGGAATGGAACAGATGCAGATGCAGGTAGGAGCAAGAGCTAGGAAGAGAGAGGAGCAGTTCCCTTGTTTTAACTTCAAAGCATAGCAGGGTGGTAGATAGAAGAGGAGATGATGATGCCTGGGCTGTGGTGTGAAATGAACTCAGCTATCTCATCTTTTTTTTTTTCCCAAGCAAAGATTATTTTATGTTAGTCTAATATATTCATTCTTGGTGAGCATGATTCAGGGCTGGTCTTCAGGGAAAATTTATAGTACAAAAATAGGTACATTTGTAGCATACAATAGCTACTGAGCCGTTGCCTCATCTGGACAGGCTTATAAAGCATAGCTTTGGATGGCTCAAGCTTAATCCACTTTGAAATTGGCTTTAAAAAGGCACCCATATATGGAGTAAGCGTCCACACAGCAAACTAGTGGGGGATAACTTGTTCAGGCCCATGAACACACACCATAATTCAAAACACTGTTCAGATTTAAGTAGTAAACAGGGAGTTGGCTGATACCATTTGTGGCAGGAGTTTGTCTCTCATCAAATTAAATAAACCCCTATTTGACTAATTTTCATCTTTAAATAAAAACACTGCTATCAATAAAGTGCAACCAAACTTTTAATGTGGGAGAAAGTATATAAACTCACTAATCTGTTTCAACAGCTTAGTTTGTTAAAAACAGATTTCTAACCATCAACAACAAACTCAGTCTGGGAGCTGAGTGAGGTTGGCTTTTTTCCAACTCATGCACCGTGTGCTTAAAGCATGAAAGCAACACTTGCCAAGGATTCACGTGACAAAATTATTATATTCTTACTCCTTCAACAAACCAATTAGACTCAGGGCACCATTGTACTAAAGCCCCAGCCTGCCTGCCTTACATTACCATCCAAGATCTCAAACCTGCAATCTGCTTGATATAGATACATTTTTGCACCCTTGTGCAGCCAGTAGGACTCGGAGCAGGCTCAAGGATCTATTGATCAAGGCCAAGGAAAAATACAGCTATAGAAATGGATTTTGATTTCACAGTATGATTTCTCTCCCTGCACTCCACAAACAAGCCAGCAGACATGATACATAAGCAGCACATTAGTTGAATGAAAGGTAGCATTTTTACAGAGTATGTTTTGGGCCATAACCACATATCACTTCCTGTTTGCTTTCATTAACCATTAGGAAGCAGTATAGTTTAGTGGACAACACTGAAATAAGGCTTAGAAAACCTGGGTTCTCTTAGCTCTGCCACTGGGTTGGTGGGCAAACTGGGATGAGTCACTTAAGCTGTCTGTACCTCAGTTTTCCCATATATAAAATGGGGGTGATAACGCTGGCCTCATTTACAAAGTGCTTTGACAACTACCAGTGAAAAGTACAAGATATGAACTAGGTATATCTACAGTAGCAAAGACAAATGAACTGAATACCACAGCCTTGGCCAGTTATCCAAATATGAGATCTGTTTGTTTCTCGACTTCTATGCTTAACCCTGCTGCAGCTGAGATAAAGACCCATTCTGAAAATAAATCATAAGGGGAAAGGGTATGTAAATGTAGAGGAGGTGTAATGAGCCATGAGTCTAATTCTTTGTAGTTCTGAATAACAACAAAGAGTTTTACAAAATGTAATCTCCCAGTCTGTCATGCCTTCCCTTTCCCTTCCAGAGGCTCTGAGACAAGTCTTTACCAAACTTCACTTTGAGGTAAAAGAGTACAAAGACCTCACTGCAGAAGAAATCCGTCACACCGTGAAAAACTACCAGATGATGGACCACATGAATAAGGACTGTTTTGTTTGTTGTATTCTGTCTCACGGAGATAAAGGCATTATATTTGGCACTGATGGCCAGGAAATACCTATCCAGGAACTGACCACCTCTTTCACTGGATTGAAATGCATCTCTCTTGCTGGAAAACCAAAAGTTTTCTTCATTCAGGCCTGCCAAGGTGACACTTTTCAGAGAGGAATAACCATAGAAACAGATTCTGGAGAGCTGGATTCATCTGTAGAAGCAGATGCAAGGTTTCAGCTGGAGTGCATTCCAGATGAGGCAGACTTTCTGCTTGGAATGGCCACCATAAAGGATTACGTTTCCTATAGAAGCCCAACACGGGGCACCTGGTACATACAATCACTGTGCCAGCACCTAGAGAACAGCTGTCCTCGGTAATGATACCATTAAATACCAGCTTCTACCTGCTGTAGTTAGAACTATAACTTTTCCCAGAGTTTGCAAGCCTTTGTGAATGTGGCCTAGAAAAAAAAATCTGTGCACTGATGCAACAGACTTTGCAGAATTTGCACCACTAAAGATGAGGCAGTAGTACAGAGAAAACACTAAATATAACATAGTCAGACTCAGGAGACAGTAGTTACTGGTTGGTTGAGTAACTGTAGCTTATGCCAAGTGTCATCTTAGTAGTTTAGAGTCACTTTGTGTGCATTACAGATGGCCAGTACCATTGGATTTGATTAGGGAACCGGGAAAAAACAGCAACAAATTTTTGATGGCTGAGCAATGCTTGAGGAAGTCAGGGTAGCTGACACTATTATTGTTACTAATGCTGAGGCTGTTTGTTTTTGCAGAGGAGAAGATATTCTCAGCATCCTTACTGCTGTAAACCATGAGGTGAGCAGGAAGTATGACAGGTTGAACCAAGGGAAGCAGATGCCACAGCCCAGTTTCACACTCAGGAAAAAACTCATCTTCCCGATTTGACTGAGCAAGGAGCTGCAGTTCCATTGACTTGAAATATGCTGGAAAGTCTGGGCAGTGTTATCTTCACATTATAACCTTTCACTGCTTTTAGGATAAGGGAATAGACATTTTTTATGACTATACAGTTTTTCAGAGAGTGGGTCACTGCAGTGACATAAGACTGCTTTTTAAAAATTGTATAACTCAAAAATTTTCCATTTTAAGACCAAATTTTTAAATTTCTACTTTGGTTACTATTGTGCAGACTTTTGGAACTTCAATCAAATTGCTGCAAATTAAACAGGTATTAAAACCAAAGCAGTTTGATAAGATTTACTGTAAGATTAAATCTGATTTTTCCAATAATGCATTGCTCACTCATTCCTAGTATGTTGGGAAAACAAGACAATAAGGGCAGATTTAGGCTTATTTATGCATAACAGCCAAGCTGACTCTTAAGGGTATATGCCTTTCTGGTGCTATGCAGCACTGCAGAGGCGCCTGAGCTATGCTCTGTGCATGCTAGCTCAAGAACAAGAACTAGAATCAGTAATAGCTGCATTTGGATAGAGCCATCCCCAGGCTGTACCCTGCTTCTGGCTTCTTACCTTTGTGCCATCTAGATATAGGCCACAACTTTCAGCATGTTCTCTCCCTCCCAGCCAGAACCTCAAGTAAGGGGAGGGGGTGGGTGGGACCCCGGGCAGAGAAGGAGCCCAGGGAAAAGCAGCCTGGGAAAAAAGCTGAGCAGCCACAGGGCAGGCCAGGGGCCACTTCTCCCACCCCGTACTCAGCACCAGCTTGTAACCTGCCCCCACTGCCTGCCTGGGTCCTGCACTGGCTCCAGGCTCGCCTGTCAGGGCTGTGCCACAGCAGCTGCAGCTCCCACACTTGCCATGCTGGGCAGCATTTACCACTGCCACCTCTGGGTTGCCCAGCACGCAAGCCCCAGGCAGGCAGCAGCAGCAAATACTGCCCAGCGTGGCAAGTGGGGGGGCTGCAGCTGCTTCAGCTGCAGTGCAGCCCTGATGGGTGAGCCCGGAGCCAGCACAGGGCCCAGGCTGGCAGCAGGGGTGGGTTACAAGCTGGTGCTGAGTGCAGGGCAGAAGTGGTCCCTCGCCCACCCCGTGGCCCACGCTCCCTGCTACGGCCACTTGCAGCCCACATGGGCCTGTCCTGAGCAGGCACAGGCAGCCTTGCACGAGCCCTACTGGTGCTGGTCTTGAAACATTGGTCCCAAGATGGTGACCAGGGGGCAGGGCACCTGTCAAGGGGTGGGGCTACCCATGCAGCCCTCCACAGCTTGCCAAAACTGGGTAAGCAGCCCTCCACCCAAAATAATTGCGCGCCCCTGCTTTAAGCTCCATTTCAGACTACTGGTGTCCTCTGCTTTTATAAGTCAGTTAAAGGTACAATCATACAGTAGTCTGGAAGAGATGGGCAGCCAGAAGTCTCACATCTTGTTTGTTTTCAAACCTTGCTTCTAAGCAAGAACACAAAGAAGAATTTAGTAAATGGGCTTTAACCAAAGCCACTTTATGAAGTGAAGCCAGGAATTTTAATATAAGCACGGGTGAGGACCAATAACTGATATTGAGACAAGTCAGCAAAAGCAAAGTAAGTTGCTCATTACAGCTTCATTCAAGTGAAGAGAGGATTTTGACTTCCTCGGTAGAAGTGTATCAGTATTTGCACTAGCAAGTAATGTTTCTCCAGTTTTACAAAAAAAAATTAGAGCTTGAAACAAGAAAGGATAAAGAATGAAAGGGAATGCTTGGACAAAAATGTTGGTACCTTAAATACTGAACAAGAATGTGGTTTTAAAATCCCTAGAAAACTGTAGGATTGCAGATCTGACCATAGTTACAGATCTGGAGAGGATCTGGAAACTATTTTTTATTGTGCTGGTGCATCAGCAACTAGATTCCCTTAGGAACAAAGCCACATTCCCAGTGGAGGGATCTTAAGTCTGACTCTTCCTCTGGATTCTTGGGGTGTATGATTCTTCATTTTTTACAGTCAGTCTGCGCCTGTGGGGATAAAGAGAAGAATGATAAAATTATACAAGGATAAGGAGTTGTGTGCTCTCATATCTCTCACCTCTGTTGCTATTATTTATGCCATAGAATTTTAAAACTGCCAGATAAGCAGTGACAACAGTCTGCTAACACCAGTGATCGGTTTATTGATCATTTTACTTTAAATTTTGCACAGCTCCCACCTGAGCCTTGACCAGTGGATTTCCTGTACCAGAGCTTTTCCTTGGGTCAGTGTTCCCAGTAGTTTAGGTCTCCTCTTCAATAATCAGTGCATAAGTATATTTACATCCTGTCCCCAACTATATCCATATTGTTACTAAGTGGTGCTTGAGATCCTGGTTCCAGCATCAATGAATGGGCAGGATTGTTGGTGTGATAATTTGAGGCCACTGAATGATCTAGTAAAAGACCCAAGTCACTTCATCTTATACCTCAGTACTGGGATTGGCAAGCAGCCTGCAGTCACCCTCACCCTCTGCAGCAAAGCTAAATGCAGAAGGAAGGTGGTGCAGAGCGGATGGGTGGCTTGGGGATGCTGCATGAACACCAGGGATCCAAGTTTTCCGATTTCCCATGGAAAAAAAACAACCCATGGATTTTCCCTTTTAACAGAGAAAAAAAAGCAGATTTTTCATTTTAATGGAGAAACACACAGATTTTCCACTTTTGCAAAGAGCTGTCTGCAGGCTGGCAGAGTTCCAGCCTGCAAGAGCTTCTTGCAAAAAGGGAAGCAAAACTTAAGCCCTGTTCTGAGGGGGAAGGGAAGGAGAAGGGATGAGGCCTGAGACTCTCGAGTCAGCCAAGGTTTGACTCAGGCTCACTTTCTATCCTGAAGCCTTTGGGGTAAGTAGGGCCTGCTGGGGGACCCCTCTGGTGGGGTTGGGGGATCTTGTGGGTCAGATGCAGGTGCAGATGAGTACCAGGGTTGGGGTGGGGGTTGGGAGCTGTGGGAAGATCCAATGGCACACTGCTCCTGCCTGCAGCACCGTAATCCGCACCTGCTGGCACAGCCAACACAACCTGATCTGAAGGCATGTGCCAAAAGGTCAGGCTGGCTCTGTGCCAGCATTTGCAGGTGCTAGGACTCAGCCATGCCTTCTAAAACATGTCTAAAAACAAAGACCTACAAAGGATGGAGGACCGGATCCACCTCCAAGGGGGAATATTCTGTACTGGTCCAGACCTGCAGGGAGCAAACCAGGAAAGCCAAGGCTGTGACTGAACTCCAACTAGCTACAAGTATCAAGGACAATAAAAAGTCCTTTTTTAGATATGTGGGGAGCCGGAGGAAAAGCAAGGGCAACATCGGACTCCTGCTAAACCAGATGGGACAACTGACAACCGATGTGCAGGAAAAAGCCAACTTGCTAAATGGGTACTTTGCATTGTTTTTTCACCAGTTCCAAGGGGCACCCCTGCCCATTTCAGGACAGGAGTGCCTGGGTGAGGGTGATTCCTTACCCTCCATCAATGCTGACCTTGTGAAGGAACACCTTGAAAGGCTGGACACCTTCAAGTCAGCCGGCCCTGACAGTTTACACCCCAGGGTACTCGAGGAGATGGCTAGCGTCATAGCTCAGCCCCTGGCACAGATCTTTGAAAACTCCTGGCGCTCTGGTGTAGTGCCCGAAGACTGGAAGAAGGCCAGTGCGGTGCCTATCTTCGAGAAAGGGAGGAAAGTGGATCCTGCAAGCTACAGGCCCATCACCCTAACTTCTATCCTGGGGAAGGTCATAGAAAAGATTATCAAAGAGGCCATTCTTAACAGACTGGCCGATGGCAGCATCCCGAGGAATAGCCAGCACAGGCTTGTTGCGGTAGGTCTTGCTTGACCAATCTTATTTCCTTTTATGACCAAGTGACCTATCACCTGGACAAGGGAGAATAGATTGATGTTGTATATCTTGACTTTAAAAAAAAGCCTTCGATCTGGTATCCCATGATCACCTTTTGGCAAAACTGGTCAACTGTGGCCTCAGCTTCACCATGATCCACTGGCTGGGGAATTGACTCCACGGCAGGACCCAAAAGATGGTGGTTGATGGAAGTCAAATCACTGTGGTGCGTTGTGACCAGTGGGGTCCCTCGAAGCTCTGTCCTAGGGCCAGCACTTCAACATCTTCATTAATGATGTAAACATTGGTATCAGAAGCAGAATGGCCAAGTTCACTGATGACACCAAACTCTGGGGTAAAGCGTCCACACCTGAGGATAGGAGGGCAACCCAGGCTGACCTTGACAGGCTCAGGAATGATGTTTAACACCAAAAAATGCAAGGTTTTCCACCTTGGGAAGAAAAACCCGCAGCACGCTTATAGGTTTGGCAGGGCTACACTGGCTAGCACTATGGATGAAAGAGACTTGGGGGTCATGATGTTACAAATTACGCTCTTAAAGCCACGTGCAGTTCACTCTAGGCTGGAGCAATGATCACGCAGAGCAAGTATCCAAAAGTCAAATACAGATTCTTTATTCGCTCGAGTGAGGTACCTCTACAGAGAGGGACCCCGCCTACTAGTTATGCACTTAGAAAGTATAAAAAAGTATTATAAGCGTTAGTTCGTGATTAGCTCGCGCTCCCAATCATCTATTAACTAAATCACTTTTCTGTCCAATCAAGCGGCACTGTGGGCGTGAACACAGAAGTTTAACTCTTGTGAATTACATGCCCCCTGTATTTTGTCTCAAGATGTTTCTTTATCTAACAAAAACAAATCATGCCCGACTTTCAAGGTTCTCCTGTTGACGAGACTCTCCTGTTGACTGGATTCAGCTAGTTTCATATCTTATCAGTAACCCTCTCACAGTACCCCTTTTCCCTCCGCACCGTCTTGTAAGTGCTGTGTCTGCTTTAAAAAAATGGAGGTGAAAGGACAAAAAAATGGTCTCACTTTTAGCATTACAAAGCCTTGCTTTAACCCGACAAGATTCATATACAACATGATTGGCCACAAGATGAACATGAGCCTGCAATGTGATGCTGCAGCTAGTAAAGCGGGGAAAACGCTGGCTTGCATCCATAGATGCTTCTCAAGCAAATCCCAAGACGTCATTCTCCTGCGGTACTTGGCCTTGGTGAGATCGCAGCTGGAGTACTGAATCCAGTTTTGGGCCCCGTAATTCAAAAAGGATGTGGAGAAGCTTGAGAGAGTCCAGAGGAGAGCCACGCGCATGATCAGAGGTCAGGAAAACAGACCTTATGACGAGAGGCTGAGTGCTATGGGACTCTTCAGCCTGGAAAAGCTCAGGCTCAGGGGTGATCTGTTGGCCACCTATAAGTTTATCAGGGGTGTTCACCAAGGTCTGGGGGAATGTCTGTTCACCAGATCACCCCAGGGGATGACAACGTCAAATGGTCACAAACTCATTCAGTACCGTTTCAGGCTGGACATAAGGAAGAACTTCTTTATGGTCCGAGTCCCCAAGGTCTGGCATAGACTGCCACTGGAAGTGGTTCAAGCACCTACACTGAACACCTTCAAGAGAAATTTGGATGTTTATCTTGCTGGGATCCTATGACCCCAGCTGACTTCCTGCCCTTTGGGCAGGGGGCTGGACTTGATGATCTTCTGAGGTCCCTTGCAACCCTAATGTCTATGAAATCACTGGGGCGTCTACCTGCCGCAGCCATGAGCACCCCAAGGGCCTGCCACCTGCTGCTTCCGAACTGCTGGTGGTGGGGGCTGTGCACCACAAACCCCACACCCACCCACAAACCCCCCATACTCTCATACCCACCCACAAATCCCACACCCCTTCATAGCCCCTCCACACTGTCACAAATCCTCCCCACACACACACACACACACACATACACACCACAACCATACAAAGTACCTGCATATATTTCTAAAGAAATTTCAACTAATGTTACATTTAGTTTAATTTGTAAAACATAAATAAATTTAAAAAATTAAATTTACATACATAATTTTGAGTTTTTCTGCACATAATTTTGAGTTTTTCTGCTGATAATTCCTTGGGGTGTACAGAGTAGTTTCAGCTGTGGCCCCAGCCCTCCCCCAGACTGCCTAGGGACTTCTTTACAGCCCACTCCCAGCCAGGGAGCCTGCCTCAAGCCTTCAACCCCTTCACAGCCCCTGCAGGCATGCCCCCAGCCTCCCATTGCTTTGCAGTCTGTAGGAGCCTGCCTGCCTGCCCCCCTCCCTCTCCACCTCCTACATGCTACAACTGCATAAAGTGTAAAGCAAACTTTGGAAATGGGTATTTGGAACTAGTTGACCTTAAGCAGTTGTAAGAATAAGAGTCCACTAAGAAAGCAGTAGTATTTATTTACATCTATTTACCTACATTTAACTCCATTCTCTTTTAATTGTACAGACTAAAGGAATGAAAGAGAAAAAAGTGCGATAGAAATGGCAAATTCGGAGAAAATCCCAAGATTCGTGACAGAGAAGGGAGGCATGTCTTCATGGTAGCAGTGAGTCTGTCATTTTATCTTTATGTGTTTTCATAAGCCAGCGGTTTTTATAGTTTTAAAAAATTATTACAGGCTGTTTTAATGAAGACTGAACACCTCAGTCTGACTGGTGGGGTAACTAGTGACCCCCATTTAACCAGTAGCCCTGGTCTGACCAGTAACACAATTCTAACTGGTGACCCCAGTGATATTTTGTGGCTTGGTTCCCATTGTGGTTCAACAGAACAGGACAAATGATGGTTTGGTTCCAGTTTAGGTTCATATTGGCTGGGCAGCAGGGTTGTGACTTGGGAATGAGGGGCAATAGCATATCATGTCTGCTTAGCACCTCAAAGCAGTTGAGGGGGGGAGAGGGGGGGCAACCACAGTTGGACCCACGTCTTGGTGAGTGAGGGGGGCCACAGAAGCTCTGATTTTTCCATGATGGAAAAAAACAAAATCAAGTGCCAAAATATATAGGTATTTAGAATTTATTATAGTGATTGAGGTACTGGCAGGCTTCCAAATTGCTTTAAAGTTGTAAATAGATCAATAAAACATTGTGTTCAACTGATACCTAGATCTCTATAGATATCAATATCTCTAGATAGATATAGTGGCCCTTTGTTTTAATTGCAGACTTTGCAGTTTTAACCAGAGAATTTGCAATTTTCAAACAGGAAACCAGGATCCCTGGTGACCACTCAATTCCCTGTGCTGGTTGCCAGCCCCCGTTTTAGTCATTTCAAAATTCTGGTAATCTGGGTAGCTTCAATGGGGAAAAAGACTTTTCTCCTTTACATCAATGCTCGTAACGGTTGAAACTATATAATGTATTTTAAACAATTCAGCCTAAGCCCCTCCGTTTGGGCTCCATTTTGCACATCACTTAGGCTTGGAATCTAAAACCAGCCAATCTGTTTCACCAAGTTAAGGCAATCATACCAGGACATAGATTAAGACATGTTTGGAGGTGGGGAAAAATTCCTACAAAAGAAAAGTGCACTTTTTAAACCATGTCAGTGAGGCAGAGACCAGCTGTAAGTGATCCCCACATGCGTATGAATTTCTTCCATAAAAGGGTTTTTTCCTCAGTCATTTTTATCTAAATGGGACTACTGATGCTTCAGAATAAAGCCATTACAGCTTGCTTTGGAGTGCACTTGTGTGGAAGCTATCATGTTACTCAAACATTATCTGGAACGGATGGTCCAACAGACAGAACAGAAATTCATGCCACCATCTTGAATTCTATTCATCAAATATTTTAATAGTTATAAAAGAATCAAATACTGATTCAATAAAAACCAGGACATTCCAGATGTCCTGAAGGAAATTTGTGCAACACCAGGAATTACATGAAAAATACTCATAATTGCCTCAGTAAAACTGCAACGTATGGTTGCTTTCTTCTGAGTGCTACAAAGCTGCAGAGTTTCAGTTGCAAATATTAGAGACATAGGGCACTAGTTTTCACAGTCAATTGATTCCTTCAGTAATGTGAAGTCTCTTACTGTGGTTCAGTTAGTAGACTGATCAGCCTGACCATGCAGCACATGAAGATCTGACATGGCAATGAGTGGAGGAGGTAGAGGCAAGACTGGCAGCAAAACCAGGGCAATGTTCAATCCCATGGAACCGCACCTACTGCAGTGTTGGTATTCTTGGAGGTGGTGGCCTCTTTGGTGCCTCATATTCTTGTCTCGAGTCACCAGAAGTGGAGGAAAGGGGTGACTTCTTGGGCTGGACAAAGGAAGGCATCCTGCCAGAAATCAGTGGGCAACTGGCTCTGGTATGAGAAAGTTTAGATATAAAAACACCTATCACAAAGCAGCCTAGTAGGGGGAGCAAGGACAACAAAAGCGAGCTATAACATGCTTATGCATTGATTGCTGCTAACTCAGACTCTAGACTGAGGGCTCAGACCTGGAGGTAGACTCCCACACTCGTTTCTCTCAAGTTTCTTTGTATCTGACACAAAGAGATATAAAAGCTATGAGGTGCACTGATTAATCATAAGCCTCATCTATCTTACAGAGATGTACTGTGCTTAAGCAGTGCTCATGGATTAACTAAGCTCATTTGTAACTGATCTTATGGCAGTTACTAAAAGCAAAGACAACACCAAAAAGCTCTGCAGTTATGCAGGTAAGAAGCATGCACACTCCAGTATGAACCCTGCTGTTCTTGTGAGTTAATTCTAAATTATTTCTTTGACCATGCTTTGAGTTATTTCTCTATATTATGACATTATACTCCTACCTCAGACTGATATTTTCCATTGCCAAGTTTGCAGAACTGATTTCGAGTTTTTCTTCAGCTACCGAGATTCTCCTCTGGATACTTCTCTCCAGTGCTAGCACATTGGCTCTCTGAGGAAAAAGCAATACCAACTAGTTATTGTCTTCCTCTTATAGCTGAACAGCATCACAGCTGGAAGATCCAAAATAGCAGCAAGGATTAAGGATCTGGAGAAATCAGTCTGCACCAGTCTAACCAGAGAAAGTTTTGAACTATAAGCAAGCTGGTATCCCTCACCTCCTTGTTTTTTTTAACATCGCACAGCTCAAGAGTGCGAGCACATGCGTGTGTACATGCACGTGCACATTAAGAAACTCAAGTTCTAAGGTCCATGATGATTGAAACATGAATGAAGGCTGGGCAGTGATAGTGTAGCAGTGGGGCCCATTCCAAAGACTCAGTCATAAGAGCAAAGTGGGGGAGTCAGTCCCAGTTGCCAGTCAAAGCGGCACTTAATTTCACTTGCCTTTCACTTCCTTTTTGCTTCTAAAGCTGCCACAACATTCATACCCCTGCAAACAGAATGCCAATGAATATACCTAAGTAATAATTAGCCAGGCAACAGACCATCCCTGCTACTAAGGTCTTTCAGCTTATTCTCCATAAAACTAATTCTTCAAGGGTTATTAAAGACAATTTACCGCAAGATGAAACAGAATAGTCTAGCCCTCCTCGGGTACATAACTGACTGGATTATACCTGGCAAACAGTATTTATATTGTAACAAGCCCTTGTCAAGCTGAATGCAATGGGGAGAGGATGCATATGCACCTTGGCGAGAAAGCAAAAGAACAAGCACAGAAGCTTGTTAGTCACAAGAGCCAGCTAACAGTAGTACAGATCCTCTGAAAGACCGTAGAAGTGAATAGTTGTAAGTCTTTCTAGTAGATTTCCATTAATGGAAGATCTGCTCTTGTGAAACCAAGGGGAAAATCTACCCCCTACCATGACAGTCTGAATGCAGAAGTAGATATTAATAGAATGTCAAAGAAAAGCACGGGAAAACTCTGCTGGAGAACTGCAAGCTCTAGAAAGAACAAACAATGGAAGCAGTGAGAGCTTGCATATTCGGACACGTTCATCAGTTCTGAAAGAGCTCTTTAGCGTGAGGGAGTTTCTCATTAGGTGAGACAAGGCCTTACTGCATAGTATTAAAACAGATATCCTCAGCACAGAGGATATCTGGGTAGCAGGTATCCCTGATCTATGCCTTTCTGCCTTTGCATATGCTTGTAAACTCAGTAAACATATTCTGCTTCAGTAACATCTGTGGCTGGATTCCCCAGACCTCCAATATCTGATCCTCACTCTAGCCTCTCCCATGTCTCCATTTTGTGTTCCACTCAACACCCTGCAGCCTCTAACTCCTGCATCTACTACTAGCCTCCCAAATTCAACATTATTCCTCTGATTAAGAGAAAGGAAGGTGGCTTGCAAAGGTTTTTCATGGTAATAACTTAAGTTCAGGAGTGCTTATCCAAAAGACAGGGATTATTACACCTACCAGCTAAAATCCCAGTCAGGAAAAAAGTACAGAACTTAATGTCCGAGATGCAAACTATTCTGACACCAAGCTTAAACACAAGCCTATTTGTTGTTTGGACAATATCCATACCCCCTTAACTCTATCTCTGCTCCAACTAATCCACACTTTGAGATCACTATATTTCAGCTCAGAGAAACTGATCCATGTGTTTGTAGACTGCTGCAGTGGAATTCTGGTCTGAGAAATTACTTTGAGCCAACTAAGAGGGAAATCAATGCTGTTTCGCAGTCATCTCCAGATCAAATGTGAACAGTTTATAAAATAAAATGTTACTTAAGACAATATTTTCAAAAGCCTCCATGTGACTTAGTAAAATAAATTCCACTATAAAAAGTAATGTAGGTACTTGGGAGTCTAGTCTGTGCTGAAAAATCAACAGGGCTTAAAGGACTTTCAAGTGTTTGGAGGATTCTAAAAGTTGTGCCTTCCCTGTTTTCTTCAACTAACAGTCCTCCACACGTATGATGGGATCAAAGTATTACTGAAGACCAAGGGCCTCAGTGTAAAGTCCTGGTCATTACTTCATGTCCCCAGTGACACCTGGTAATCCTATTGCTGTTGGTGGCATTGTATGCTGGTAACGGAAGCTGGGCTGTGACAGTGCAGCAGTGGGGCCCATTCCACATGGAAATGTAGTGCACAAGTTTGAATAGAAGCCAGCTCACTTATTCGCAGCCACATTGGCTCGCTGGTGTTAACAGAATTAAAAAGCATGAGCATTTTGTTACCAAAGTCAGCACACCTGACAGAACACATGGGAGGGAGGAAGAAGGAGGGCTTCTCTTCACAGCAGAAAGTCTGATTAAAATACATAGAAGCAAAGAAATTTAGGTGAAGTCTGAACGGCTGTGTCCTCACCCTACACATATGCTTAGATATCTTAGGTATCTGCAAGCTTCCTGGCTAAGTTCAGACATTCAAAGAGCCCAGGGTGGAACTGGTCTAAGTTACACAGTTTTCTGTAAGCAGCATAGTTTAGATCAGTATGATGTTATGCATTAGCTGTGCTATAGTACATGTGAGCAATGCACTTCTACCTTCACTTCGCAAGTCAGGATTTTGGTGTACACTATGAGGCTCAGACTTCTCAGTACTGCAGCCTATGCCTTCCCTAAGCTTAAACACCTCTGCCAAGTCCTTCAAGCTACCTAGCAATGGATCAGGGTTTTGATGTATGCTGTCAGCACTGAAGCATCCAGTTTTCCCTATAAGGGAAAGAACGCTAATGCCTTTCTGCCTTTCCATTTAAGAAATCTCCACTCCTTGTCTGTGGCTCTTCTGACCCTCAGGCATGCAGTTATCTGCTCGTGTCCCTTTCCATTCCCTAATAGTCTGCTGTAATCATGGGATGGCTGTTATACAACCTGAGGAAATAGTTTATTAATGGGGACCACAGCCAACGCCTGTGATCCATCTATCGTCTCCAGCACGGGCCCATCTCCACCGTTATGAATTTCCAACTGCCACCAAGACAAGCCACTGGTTGGTACCTTCATTACTACATTCATTCAGAAAGAGCAGACTGTATAGATCAGGATAATGGGTCCATATGGAAGTGAAATAATCTACTTGGTCTCAGAAGCTATTGCTCAGCATGGCTTTGAGGGTACAGGAAGAAGCATGGTGTTTTACACAGCTCAGTGGAATCTTGGTGACTCCATATAAAGCAGCCACCGCTTCCTGTGGTCCTACTGGTGGAACCCCAAGAAAGTCAGCAGAGAACCCTGTTTTCATGACTTCTTGCACTACAGGCTCCCGCCAGCTCTTCTTACCTCATTCTGAAGTTCCAACTGGGTCATGTGCAGCGCCGAGCTGAGCGCTTCAAGTGCTTTATTCTTTTCCTTCAAATCTATTTCCAGCTTCTTCATCAGATAAAAAAAAATCATGGTCTCCTTTAGCTACAGCACACTTTAACATCTATAGCACACTATACAACATAGTTCCAGCCAGCCCTTAATAGCCATATTCTTTCCCTCCCTGACTCCCCCTGAGTTACCTACTAGTGACATTATTGGTACTACTTGGTGGAAGGGGGAAGGGAAGGAGTGGGAGGGGAGACAGCAGCAGGCTGAACAGAAGCAAAGACTTGCTGTATTCTACTTTACATGCTGCTTTTACAGGGCAGATTTGTTCCCATTCTTTGGATCCAGTTAGTTACTTGCAATATCCCCTTATTTAATTTGGCTATGTGGAGGTAAAGCCTAATTTCAGCATATGGGCTTGATTTCTCCTTCCCACACAAAGCTATGGAGGCTGAAGGTCACAGAGGACTAGGCTACATGTAAAGAGGGAGTCATTTTCCTGGGCTCCCTCTAAAGGTTGGCTGGGGAAGTCCAGCTCTTAAGTTACTGCCATGGATCTAGATCAGTGGTTCTCAACCTTTTTTGCACCAGTACCCATTTGTAAACATTGATAGTTTCATAGTTTCATAGTAGCTAGAGTCGGAAGGGACCTAGGTAGATCATCTAGTCCGACCCCCTGCCTTGGCAGGAAAGAGCACCG